>NW_006408572.1:4349948-4362048 GCF_000296735.1 Chrysochloris asiatica | reverse complement strand
TGGTTGGTTGATGATGCATGGAGGGGATTGTAACCATGGCAATGAAATGATATACGATAGGATGAATGTAAAACTAATGTTCTCCCATGTAAACGATCACATAATTCACAATAAAACATTTAAGAAAAAAAAGTTCATGGGAAAATTCCATTATCTTTGAGCTTTCCATGAATTTTTTGAAGCCCTCTTGTATATAATCATGTTTATTGGAAGTCTGTTTAGAAACAATTAAAATGTTTCCTGGTTGGGGTCTGAGTAAATAAATTATGGCTCATTAAAAAAAAAAAACAAAACTGGCAATGAGACAATCCAAATGAAACTGTAGAATAAATTTATAAAATTATTAAGGGAGAAAAAAGAAGAAATAAAAACCTTTGAGGAAAGTTCAGAGCAGGAGATGAAGCCAATTATTCTCAAAGCCTCTAACAGACAGCTGTGCTGCATAAAGCCTGTGGCCCAGGGTGGCAAGAGAAACACTGCTAGAGGCAGTTTTGGAGAAAAGCCGCCTTCTTTTTGGCAAGGGACTATTGTCCTGTTGAAAAACAATTCTTGGTTCTAGAGTCCGGGGTAAGGATTGTATGCATGATGACCCAATTAGGAATTGAGTGTTGTATAGTTCTTTCAGCAACACCCCCAAGCAAATCCTGAAGTCACAGGAAGCTGTGTGAGCGGATGCCTCACCTCCCAACAAGCCTGTCTCAGTGGCCTCTTCCTAAACTCTTGTATGTTCTCTACAGCCATTTGAGAAAGAAAAAAACAAACCCATTTTACAGATGATTTTGCATATTATGTTGGCACCAGCCCAAAGTGAATGTCAATATTATAGGCCAGCTCAAAAGCAGTTTTGGAGGGCTGTGAAATAGGAAAACCCACCCAGGAAGTGAAACTCTTTGAGATGTAGCTCCCTGTTCATTTTGCCTGCAAAGAGAGAGATGGCCAGAGAAAAAGAATGGTTTTGGTTGGCTGGTTGTCCAGATGCTCCTGAATTAGATGAATCATTATGAATGAAGTTTGGTGATATTTTTGTAGAAGAAATACATGGATGGACCTGTTAGAAAGGTATGGAATCCTCCTGCAGAGGAATTGACCAGAATGTTCCTTACACTAAAGCACATCCAGCACACCTTTGAATTCTTTTAAAGTCTTTGCTGGTTCCTCTCCACTTGGTTGATAATGGTTGTATTTTTCCTTCTCCTTAAACTGCAAGACTTCTTCTCTGTGCCCACTCACCTTGTTCACTTTCAAATTTTCCCATATTTAAAAGTATAACCAAATACAAACATTCAAACAATATAAAACTAATTTAACCTATTGATATGTACCCACTGGACTTCTGGTGTGGTGCTGTAGGATCACCAGTGGACTGTACACTACAAGGTTGGCAGCTCAAACCCACTAGCTACTCTTTGGAAACCCTATACAGGGTCGCTATGATTCAGCACCAACTTGATGGCACTTAACAGTAACAACAACAACGTACCCATTGGAGTCCTGGTGTGGTGCTGTAGCATAAGCACTGGATTACTACCCTCAAGGTCAGGGGTTCAAACCCACCAGCAACTCCTTGGAAACTCTATATTATGAGGATCGCTATGACTTGAAGTTGACTGGATGGCACTAACAACATGTACCCATCAATAAGAATACACATTTTAGGATTTGCTTCTGATCTAATTTTTACTTGACAAGAAATAACATGCCACAGGACAAACGTGATAGTACTTTGGAAAGCAAAAAAAAAGAGGAGAGAGAAAAAGGTCTTTTATAATTGTTATTATCATTGAGATGCCTGGAATCCAGGCCTACTCTCACAACTCTTGGGGTGCAGCCGTCCATCTGAACCCCCTTTTTAAGGCACCCTTCACCTCCTTGTTGCGAAGACTGTAGATAAAAGGGTTTAAGGTCGGCGTGACCACCGCATAGACCACGCTGGCCAGGCGGTCATAGCGGGCTGAGTAGACAGAGGACGGTCGGAAATACACAGAAAGGACAGAGCCGAAGAAAAGTGACACCACCACCAAGTGGGCACCGCAGGTGGAGAAGGCACGGTGCCGTCCCCCCACCGACCGTACTTGGAGCACTGTGACAAGGATGCGGGCATAGGAGAGGGACACGAGGAGGAGGGGAGTCAGCACCACGGCCAGGCCCTCGGAAAAGATGGCAGCCTCCGCCACAGATGTGTCCGAGGTTGCCAAGCTCAGCATCACTGTCATGTCACAGAAGAAGTGGCGCACAGGGGCGGAGGCGGGGTAGGAGAGTGCGGAGATGAGCAGAGTGTGGAGCAGTGAGTGGAGGTGGGCCACAGCCCAGGAGGTCCCCACCAACGTCGCGCAGCGCCCGGGCGTCATGACAGCGCCGTAGTGCAGCGGGCGGCACACCGCCACCGCGCGGTCATAGGACATGGCTGCCAGCAAGTAGCTCTCAGTGATACCCAGAGCCACGAAGAAGTACATCTGGGCAAAGCATCCCTGGAAGGAGATGGTCTGGCCCGCGTGGAGCAGGCCGATCAGCAGTCTGGGGACCGTGACGGTGGTAAAGCAGACGTCCACGAGGCTCAGGTGACCCAAGAAGTAATACATGGGAGAGCGGAGGGCGGAATGGAACCTTACAACCACCACCATGCTCAGGTTGCCTAGGGCATTGAGCAGGTAGACGCCCAGGAAGAGCAGGAACAACAGGGGGTAGGCGTCTGGCTGGTCCATCAGGCCGAGGAGGAGGAACCCTGGGGCAGATGTGAGGTTGGCCAGAGTCATGGAATGCCTGGACGAGTACGAATGCTGAGAGGAGAAATGGCCTGAATGCTGGGAGCTCTGGGTAGACTTCCCGAGATATAGGGGCTCCATTTTAACATAATAATAATAATAATAAATACTCTTGCTAAAATGGTTTGACTGATTTGATGATCTTAATTTTAAAGACGAAGAAACTGAATCTCAGAAGAGTGTTTTAGGTTAGTGGGCAATGACTCAAGCTTTGGCCTGGTTTTGAATCCTGGAAATGCCACTTAGATGGTGTGATTTCTCTGAACCTCAGTTTCTTCTTTAAATGAGGAAAATAGTAGCTATTTCTGAAGTTGGTTATAAGGATACAAGTGGATAAGATATTAAGATACTTAGCACATAATGCCCCCCACATAATAAGTACTCAAAATGATTTATCGATCTACTATCTACCTATGCATCTATCTACCAACCAACCTACCTACGTACCTACCTTTCTCTCTCTCTATATATGTGTGTATATGTGTATATATACACATATATGCATCTGTCTGTTGTTATTTGCTTGTACAGAGTCAAACAGGGGCAAAGCTGGGACTGGGACCCAGACTTCCTGAAATCAGTTTAATTTTCCTCAAAAAATACCTGACTGAATTTGTCATTTGATCACTCAGCATCTACTGGCTAACTCAAGGAGCCCTGGTAGCATAGTGGATTATGAGCTGGTCTGCTAACCACAAGATCAGTAGTGCAAATCTACCAGTAGCTACATGGGAAAAAGATGAGGCTTTCTGCTCCTGGAAAGATTTATAGTTTCGGGAACCCTCTACAGGGTCGCTATGAGTTGGAACTGATTTGGTGGCACGCAATCACCACCACCACCACCACCGCCTCTTTTCCCCTATTGCTGCGAGGTTTAGGAATGTTCTATTACTAATCTAGCCAGCCACCTTTTGCCAGGAATGTTATATTAGCAAGGAAGCTTGTTGTGAGCAAAGGATGCATCTTACTGTCTTGCTCAGTCATCTGTACATGCAATGTATAACAAACATTTGTTGACTGAAGGTTTTTAAGCACAATAAGTGAAAACAATGACAAAGGGAAAGTGAAGAAGAAGAGATTTTGGGCAAACAACAGGGATCTCATCGGTTGCTTCTCAAGAGAAACTCCAGATACAGCCTTTTTTTTTTTTTTTTCCTTTCCATTTCTCTGCTTCTCTATTATGGTCATCTATTTGTTGTACCAAGGAAATAATCTGCTTGTATCCATGCCAGCCACATTCAGAATCCCTCACTCGGTCTCAGAGCTAGGACCTTGGCCTCCTCAAGTTCATTCTTTTCTGAGTACAAGATTCTTCTCTGCATAGTCATAGACCTTCCCTCCCAGGCTCCACACAGCTGTGAAACATCTACCCATCTTTAAGTCATCTTCACTCTTCTTGTCTCTAAAATGAGGGCACTGATTTCTATCTCACGTGGTTGATACCATGAGTAAATGAGGTCATGTGTGCACATGCACTCAGCACAGAATGGATGGTCTATAGGTAGATGTTCGTTCTTCCCCCCAACCTCTGAAGGCTTTGGCTTTTCAAAGTGGTCCAGGCCACTACGTATATGTTTCATTAATCTCAGCTGAAAACTTCTGGGTAGCTTCAACTCGTGGACCCAGTTTTGGTCTCTCTTTTTTTTTTTCCCTTGGTTAAGCACTATTGAGTAGGTTCCGATTCATAGCGACCCTATATAGGGTTTCCAAGGAGTGGCTGGTGAGTTTGAACCACAGACCTTGTAGTTCAAACTGACCTTGCAGTTGAGTGCTTATCCTATAGCACCATACCAGGACTTCATATATTCTTTATACTAGTCCAGGCACCACTGGTCTCTAGGGTTACACATGTCAAGTATGTTTTCTCAGAAGCTTCTCACATAATGGTTGAAGGAATCTAATCTCTGTCTACTAAGTCTTCTTTCCCTCAAATGAAACACCTTGGTACCTTGGACTCTTTCTTACAGACTTAATTTCAGATTCTTAATGAGAATGGGCTACAGTTCTCCCAGTTGGGGATGTATAGCACTTCAACCATACGTTTCATGTCTGCCTATTGAGTATCAGGTTTGGGTTCTGAGGCCATCGAGGCCCATCAGCCATGTATACTGTAATAAGCACTACACAATCTGTATGAACAAAATGGGAGTGACATTCTTTGCCTGCCTGTTTCAGACCAACCAATGCCTATTGAGTCACTTCTGATTCACAGTGACCCTATGGGTGCAGAGTAGAACCGTACTCCATAAGGTTTTCAAGACTGGGAACTTCCAGAAGCAGAACACTCAGACTTTTTTTTAAAAGTACTTCTGGGTGGTTTTGAACTGCCAGTTTTTTTGGTTAATACTTGGAAGCGTGGTGGCTCCTACAGCTAGGCACTGAAATAGTAATCGCAAGATTGGCAGTTTAAGTCCACCAGTCGTTCTGTGGGCTAGATGATGCTTTCTGCTCCTGCAAAGATTTACAGCCTTGGAAACCCTATGCAGGGTCAGCATGAGTCAGGACCGACACTTAACAACAACACTGGCACTTAACAACAAGTAATAGTCAAGCACCTGACTATTTGAGCCACCCAGGGACTCCATAACTGATTCAAGGAAGATTACAAAGAAGAGGGGAAATTTGGATGAGGTCTGGAAGAGTGAGTTGGAAATTATCAGGTGGATGGAAGCTTGGGAGTAGGAAAGGCCTTTCATGCAGAGGGAGGGAATGTGAAGGCACTGGTAAACTAGAGCTAAACTCTGACCTCCTCCTCCCTAATGCTACAAGGTAGAATGGGGGTGAATGGGGAGGAAGGCAGGACACAAAGCAAGAAGATTGCAGAGAAATGTTGGGTCCTCTCACCTGAGGAGCTGTATGCCAGACCTCAACACTGTCTACAGAGTCTGTGTGTGGTTCTTCATCCTGGCCAGAGGTGACCAGTCCTGAGGACAGATCCATTGTCATCATTTCAGCCCAGAGACCTCAGCAGTTTCCTGCTAGTTAGCGAGGCGGCTCTAGAGGAGGAGAAAGTCAGAATATTAAGGGACCTTGGAATTCCATGTTGTTCCCACTTGTGTGTACTATCCAGCCAGTCTCCCCAATGCCCACTGAATACAGTGCAAACATATTCAGCCTTTCAGTATGGCTCCCTGCAGTCTTGTTCAATCTTAGCTCCAAATGCTTCCACATGTTTCCTCCTCTCATTGCCCAGGTAGGATGGCCTTGTCCCTGTCACTTGTTTACACCTTCCTCACGTGTCTTCCCAAATGCTCTCCCTGTCTTATTTCAATGTTGTTGTTGTTGTTGTTACGTGCCATTGAGTTGGTACCAACTCTTAGCAACCCTATGTACAATAGAATGAAACACTACCTGATCCTGGTCCTACCTCACAATTGTTGCCACACTTGAGCCCATCGATGCTGCCACTTTGCCAATCCATCTCGCTGGGGTTCTTCCTCTTTTTCTATGACCCTCCACCTTACCAAACATGATATCCTTCTCCAGTGACTGGTCCCTCCTGAAAATGTGTCTGAAGTATGAGAAATGAAGTTTGTCCATCCTGGCCACCAAGGAGCCCTCTGACTGCACTTCTTCCAACACAGATCTCTTTGTTCTCTTGGCAGCCCATGGCACTTTCAATATTCTCCTCCAACACCATATGCTTTCCCTGTCTTATTTCAATACTCAGCTCTGGCTTCTCTTCCTCTAAGAAGCGCCATCTCCTCTCCTGGCCTCTCTAGCCCAAATGTTACCCTCATTTGGAACTTAGCTCTCATTTGCCTGATATTAAAGTGACTTCTTCTGTCCCACTAGGTGATGAACCTTCTGAGGGCAAATATTTCGTTGCCTTTTCCCATCTAACCTTAGGCCTGGAACAAGCCTTAGTTTTAACACTCCTGGCAAAGTCAGGGGAGACCCCAAAGAAGAGGTGGCATTTGAGCAGGGCCAGCTAAAAGTACAAGGCATTCACTGGACAGACAAAGGGAACAGCATGTACAAAGCATGTAAGTGAAACTTCAGGGAGGTTATTCAACGTCTTTGAGCTTCATTTTTTTTCTCTTAAAATGGAATCATAATATTATCCTCTTAGTTTACTGTGAGGATTAAACGAGGTAATAGAAAGTACTTAACAAATAGTAAAAGTCAATTTCCTCCCTGGCCCCGTCCCCTAAATAAACATTTCTGGTGATGGGGAGCTCCGATGACTGATCTATGTTGATTCTCCCTGTGACACCTGACACAGAGCTGGGCTCCTTGGATGCTGAGCTGCTGCTGGTGTTGACTCAGAACCCACTCCTGGGGCCCCCGTCTGCAAGGTATCTACTTTGAAAAAAGTGGAAAGGACTTATTTAACGTCACAAAATAAGGAAAGGCTACTTAAGACCTATAGAACCAGATGCTCTATCTCCCAGGCAGCTGGTAGCCCTAAACCCGGAGAAAATTATTACTTTTGGTAACAAGCACTCAGATGCCCCAGGACACAAAAATAGGCATATGTGCTTTCCCACAGATTCAGACCTATCCGGGTACCTCCAGACACACAGACCCAGACATGCACTCACATCTACTTGGACCAGAGTATACACTTGTGTGCACTCATGGACACCCACTTACAGTCATTTACACACATACCTGCAGAGTTGTGCAGATCTATGTGTTAGAGAAAATGTAGACACATGTACCTGGAAGCTACACTCACAGGAGGACCTTAACACAGACAAGTGCACAAGCTTAAAGGGGCATTTATGGATTCTCTCAGGTACTCAGATCCAGGCACAAGTCTACATACCAACACCACCATACACCAGCTCCTTCCTCCCTCTCTCTTGCTCTTGTCTCAGTCTCTGGCTCCTTCATAACATGGGGAGTTAGAAATACCAGGCAGGGCCCAGCACTCTCAGCTCTGGACTTCTATCCAATTTCTTAACTCTAGTATCTTCCTGGCCAGCTGATATTCTTCTTTTGATGGTGCCCAAAATAGAGTCCACTTCAACCACAATTTTTAATTCAAGATTGACCCTCTCATTTCCATTTGCTGGTCCACACAGTCCTTCTTCTACTTTACTCTGCCACTCTGTCTCACATCTCTCTTTGAGAATTTATTCAACCATCTTAACTGTTGTATCTGCCCTCTACCAGGCAGGGAGGACATCCAGAGATAGATGAGACAAAGAATTCAACTTCCTAACTTGATATCAGACAACTGGCAATGACTCTTAGATATCATTTTACTCAACTCCCAAGTCACAAACAGAGGAAGCAAAGCTCAGAGAACTCTGTGCCTAAAGTCATTCAGCAATTTGGAGACTAAGGCAGCATTCTAATCAGGGTTTCTGAAACCCACCTATGGTCTCTTCCACTTCTCCATGCTGTCTCATTTAGTCCTCTCCCTCAGAAGCTTCATTTCCCCACCTGACCTCTTTTTGCCATGGATGATTCCTCTCCCTGTCAGCAGGTCTCCTTTCTGACCACTCACCTGTGAGCACAAACAGAGTCTGCCCTCCCTCCATGCTGTAGACTCAGATGTGGATCCACTCCCAGCAGAGGGAGACTGAAGGTGTGCAGGCCCCAGAGAGAAGCAACTTAATCTCAATCGCCCAAGGCAGAAGGAGTGGCACTCTGGCTGGGAGCAGAGTGGTCACACCCTAATTAATTAACCAGGAAGCTCCATGGAAAACTACAGGGCCTGCTGCCACTGTTGGCCCCGTGAGGACCCCTCTGCCCATAGTCAGCATGATGGAAGAATGAGAATGAAGGTGTCTGGTAGCCCAGAATTGGGATGGAAACCTTTTAGTGCAGTGACCTTCCACTCTGGCCCACTGTGCTCAGAGGATGCTACCTCTTTTCTGCTCTCTACCAAGGACACTAAAGGCAGAGAGGGACGCAGCTCATCAAAGATCACACAGCCAGTGGACCCAGGCCTCTTCTCCTGGTTGTCCCTATGCTGAGCCTTAACCATTACCCCTAAATCTATGGCCTCACTGTGTGATTGCTCTGAGACAGCACTTCCTTCTGGTCTACTGTGAGGAAAGCAGTGAAGTAGATCTGGGACTAGATGTCCAATCTCCCAACCCCAGAAGCACTTCCTAGAATTCCAGCACCTCCGCAGCTCCAGAGGTTCCACCTAACCCAGTAGTGAGGGAGACAAGAAGGGCTGGAGTCATTAACAGTTTTGAGCAACAGAGAGGCTGTGTGAAGATGCTCTTGATGGACTTCAAGGTTGTTGTGGTTAAGTGCTGTCAAGTTGGTCCCAACTCATAGCGACTCCGTATAGGGTTTCCAAGGAGGAGCTGATGGGTTTGAACTGCTGACCTTGTGTTTAAATAAAGAATACAGCTTCTAGTTTGGATTACAAATCAATGTAAAGAAAACAAAAATTCCCACAGCTAGACCAATAAGCAATGTCATTACAAATGGGAGAAGAATAGAAATTATCAAGGATTTTATTTTACTTGGATCAACAATAAACACTCATGAAATGCTATATTGCATTGGACAGATCTGCTGCAAAAAGACGTTTTTAAAGTTTTAAAGAACAAAGATGTCGGCACTTCCACCATTTTTCCATCCCTCAGTCAGTCTTGGCCTGTAGACATTTCTGGAAGAACTATCTTGATGGCTGCCCAAGGAGAACCCCAAGTGCATTTCAAACTCATATTGGTGGGTGATGGCAGTACAGAAAAATGACATTTGTGAAACGTCATCTGACTGATGAATTTGAGAAGAAGTATGTAGCCATCTTGGGAGTTGAGGTCCATCCCTTGTGTTCCATACTAACAGAGGACCGATTAAATTCCATGTGTGGGACATGGCTGGTCAGGAGAAATTTGGGGGACTTAGAGATGGCTATTATATCCAAGCCCAGTGTGCCATTATAATGTTTGATGTAACCTCAAGAGTTACTTATAAGAACGTGCCTACCTGGCATAGGGATCTGGTTTGAGTATGTGAAAACATCCCCATTGTCTTGTGTGGTAACAAAGTGGACATTAAGGACAGGAAATTTAAAGCAAAATCCATCGTCTTCCACCGAAAGAAGACTCTTCAGTACTATGACATTTCTGCAAAAAGTAACTACAACTTTGAAAAGCCCTTCTTTGGCTTGCTAGAAAACTAACTGGAGATCCTAACTTGGAGTTTGTTGCCATGCCTGCTCTCGCCCCACCAGAAGTTGTCATGGATCCAGCTTTGGTAGCACAATATGAGCATGATTTAGAGGTTGTGCAGATAATTGCTCTCCCAGATGAGGATGACGACCTGCAAGAGAACGAAGCTGGAGCCCTACGTCAGAAGTCTAGTTTTATAGGAAACTGTCCTGTGATGTCAGTGGTGCTGCGTGTTTGCCACTTTAAGATATAGCTAAGCAGAACATGTGCTAATTTTTAGGATGCTGAAGGAGATGAATGGGCTTCGGAGTGAATGTGGCAGTTAAAAATGCCTTCATTTTTTGGACCTGCATATCTAGCTGTTGGAATGCAGTTGTTTCCTTTTTGAGTTTCAAATATACAACTGCTACAGTCGCATCACACTATTCAGTGGTGAAATCTTGTTTGTTACTGTTATTCTCATTCCTTACCGTTTAGAACGAGAATAAAGTTGTATTTCAAATACCAAAAAAAACAAAACAAAACAAAGATGTCACTTTGAGACTAAGGATTTCCCTCACCCAGGTCATGGTATATTCAATAGCCTCATATTTATATAAAAACTGGACAATGAATTTGATTTGGAGGATCCTAGAAGAACTGATGCATGAATTACGGTTAGTGAAGCACATTGAAAGGATCATGGGCCTCAGGAAGAAGGAACAAATCTGGGTTGAAACAAGTACAGCCAGAATGCTGCTTAGAAGTGAGGATGGCAGACTTTGTTCCACACTGTTTGGACATGTTAGTAGGAAGGACCTGTTCCTGAAGAAGGACATCATGCTTGGTAAAGTGGACGGTCAGTGAAAATGAGGAAGAGCCTCAAGTAAATGCACTGGTACAGTGACTGCAGCAATGGGCTCAAACAGAAGGATAGTTTGAGCACGTGCAGGACCAAGTAGTGTTTCATTCCATTGTACATAGAGTAGATCTGAGTTAGAACCAACTTGACTGGCTCCCAACGACAACAATTAACACATGAATCAAAGAAGGAAAAAGAAAGAAAAAAATACTGTGTAACATGTGAGAGCCAGAATTTCACAGAACTGCCTCTTTTTGGCTTTATCTTTCTCATTGTAATGTATTTTGGTTGGAATTATAGTAAAACCTGTGAAAGTTGGAACTTTTATGTGAGGCAGAACCCTGTCAAAGAAGGAAAAAATCAGGTATCTTCCACAAAAATGAGTGACAGAAAAGGGTAAGACCTACACCCTGCCAAAGGCAGAAAATTTGTGAAACCCAGAAAAACAAGGCAGTTGAAAAAAAAAGAATAAAAAAGGCAGTTTTCTTCATCGAGTTCCTGATCTCAGTTTTCACTGTGGGATAAAAATGCTATAGAGCACAATCTATGAGCTTACAGGGAAACGTATAATCTTAAATGTACAGATATTGTTGGTATTGTTGTTGTTGTTAAGTGCCATCAAGTCGGTTCCGACCCATAGCGACCCCGTACAGGGTTTCCGAGGGTGTAAATCTTTACGGGAGTAGAAAGCCTCATCTTTCTCCCGCGGAGTGGCTGGTAGTTTCGAACTGCTGACGTTAAGGTTCGCAGCTCGATTCGTAACCACTACGCTACCAGAGCTATTGTTAGGCACCATCAAATTGATTCCAACGCATAATGACCCTGTGCATAACAGAACAAAATGTTATTTTCTTTTGTCTTCATACACACAAAAGAAAATGTTACACCCATTTTACAGATTTAAGACTAAAGCTTGGACACAATGTTGTTGTTTTTTAAAGACTGTGACTTAGAGTGATTAAAAAACTTGCTCAAAGTTTACAGTAAGTGGGTGGCAGCAGAATTCAAATCCAGGACTATGGATAAGGCCTGAGGCCTTATCACACTAACTTTATCCCACCATAAAGACATCACTGAAAGTCGTTAATTGGATGAGTTGGTAGTATTAGATCTGGGCTCCCCAGTATGGTAGTCACTAGCCACATATGACTATGGAGCACTTGAAATGTACCTAGTGCTAACTGAACTATTTAAGTTTAAATAACTTAAAATTGAAAAGGAAACTTGATTTTAGGAAAACATTTAAGTATATTTGGAACAATTTAAGTATGCACATATACATTTCCAATAGTAAATTTAAGAAATCCAAATATAGATCATGTTATTTCTGACAAAAATTTAATATCTGTATTGAGATGCTGTTAATTATAAAACACACACTGTAATTTGAAGACAGTACAAAAGGAAAT
>NW_006408572.1:4345210-4349848 GCF_000296735.1 Chrysochloris asiatica | reverse complement strand
AATTAATTTCCTCTGTTTCATTTTAATTTTTATAATGCAGCTACTGGCAAATTTGATTACATATGTGGCTCACATATTTCTGTTGAACAGTGCCGATCTAAATTAATCTAAATCCTTAACACCAAAAATGAGACTGTTCTAATATCTGACAGTAACCCAAAAGTTATGAGAACCTCCCCCAATCTCATTCATGGGAAAAGAAAAGAATACAATAAGGGTATTTCCTGATAGCACCACACTCAGACCAGACTGTAATCCAGGTATAATATAGAACAAGCAGTAGATATTAAACAAGATGCTCACATGAATTTGTATGTCCTTCTACTTTAAGAAACTGGTTGTTTCTTTGGTTGAAGGTAGCTAGAATAATCACCACTCTTTTTGAAGGTGACATTCTTTCCTATATGTACTCTCCAAGTTTGGTTGATCTGAACCTGTTCTTGTCCTATGGAGTTCCACACTGAAATGTCCCCTATCTAAATCAAAGCTCCTCTGATCAATACATGCCCATGCATTTGTTCAAAGTTCTCTTCAGGTTCCATTTCTTTAGCATTCATATTGCTAAAAAGATTTACTTCCTGAATTATGCTCCATAAAATGCTGATCATTACCTCTGCCGTGCATCTTCTCCTTCCTTGTTCTCCAAATTAAAATTTATGTTACCGTATGATTTAGGGAGAGGGGCTCAAAGATGAGTATGGATTATATACCATTCCTTTCTTCTTTTTTTAGGACTATAAACTTTCTAATTATGTCTGAAGAAGATTGACATTTTTTTGCTAAATGTTAAAATTAATCTTTAGAAGCATTTATTTTAACTTGCATAAAATTTGTAATGATCCTAATTGAATAAGAAACTTTTTGGTTCTTATGTAATAGTCAGATAACCTATAAAATAATTAGTGAAGTCTTAGTGAAGAGGTAATGCTAATAAGGTTGGTGAGAAGAATCAACTTCCTATGACAAAGAGTTTATATATTTGAGGACCAACACTATCTTCCACCATAAACATTCTTTGCAATTGTATTTATCAATAAATACAAACCAACCTCGTCCAGAGATGGACAATCAATAGTCCTTGAGAAGTGAAATAATAAACCAAAAACCTTCAGCTGTATAATGGCAAAAAACAAAGTAAAGATGAATATATCTAAATTCTGTAGTAACTGCATATAAACATTCTCCAACTTTCATGGCTAAGTAATGAGTTTTAAGACGTTTATTAGTATCAATCATTTCTTCGCTGGAAGGGTCTCATACTCTTGCTGAAAGTACTATGGCACATGAATTCAACTACAATTTCAGCTAAGTCTGATTCAAAGAATCTGGGGCTTTATAATAACTTATTTTTGCTGTGCCAAGAAGAAAATCAATCCCCATTTGAACACCTTCTCTTCTCCCCTTACTCCAGTGGCTCTGGGGTATGCATGTTTCAACACATCACGTTCACAGCCATGTCCACAACAGCAGTGGTATCCACACCTGTCTGTACATCCCTGCCTAACCGCAGAGCAGTACTGATGTAGCCGGTCCATGAACCAGCATTTAGGTTCATCATTTCCCATTGAGCTGCATCATTTCCACACTATAGACTGGGGTGGGAGGAAGGGGCTTGGGAATATCATGGGAGGTGCAGAACTTACCAGGTAACATTATCAGATAGAGTTATATCAAAGTTACTACTTATAAAATTTCTGTGTAGTTAGTATTCCAACAAAATTTTTTATTTTTATTGAAACATCCTCATAGTTTGTTATAACAACCAAAACATTTTTCATAAGCCCAGTTTAGAAGTATCACTATACCTACAAGGTTCAAACTCTATGCTAAATTACTTTCTGTTCTGGTCAAATCTGTCATTATTACCCAATGGTGCTTAAATCACATGCAATACAAACACACACTGCTGTTTCCATTGCTGATGGGTTTTTATAGTCGCTGATTTTGTCAAATGCTTTAGTATTTTAGCTACAATATAAATGTAATTAATAATGTTTTAATTTAACGTAAAATGATTTTATGAAAACAAATTTTAGTGTTCATTTATCTAGAAAATACTACATTTAAACAATTTACAACTATATTTATCACATACTATTCTTTGATTAGGAATCCTGGTGTGGCATTGTGGGTTAATGCACCAGAGTGCAGAGTGCAAAGCCATTTGAACTGCAAGGTTGGTGGTTCAAGCTCACCAGCTGCTCCTTGGAAACCCTACACAGGGTCGCTATGGGTTGGAACTGACTTGATGGCACTTCAAAACAACAGCAAATTCTTTGATTAAAATTGATAATGTTGTTAGGTGCTGTTAAGTCAGTTCCAACTCATAGCAACGTCGTATAGAGTTTCCGAGGTGTGACTGGTGGGTTTGAACTGATAACCTTGTGATTCATACTGGCTTTGCAGTTGAGTGCTTATCCTAAAATGCCATACTGGGACTCCAAAATTGATAATAGACATTATGAAAGATTCTGAATGATCTGGTATAAGAAGAAGTCCGTGGGAGTATTATACCATAAGTTACCACACTAAGTGGTACCAACCCTAGAGTTGCTACAGACTTTGATGGCCAAATCTGAAAAGACCAACCAGTATGAGGAAGGAAAAGCACAGTGCAATATTCCTCATGACTATAGATGCAAAGATTCTAGGTAAAATATCAGCAAACCAAATCAAGCCATGTACATAAAGATCACAGACAAGTCATTCAAACAAATATAAAATGGTTTTGACATTAGATAATCAGTGTATCTTTCTACAATGATAGATTGTTGTTGTTAAGTGCCAAAAGTCCTGAAATCATTGTTAGAGAAGAAGGAGATCATCTGGCATATCTATTCTAAATATTTACTAATAAGCAGAACATGTAAGAGTATAGGTAAAACGATAATTAAATAATCACAGATTACTATTGTTATAATTACATTAATGTGAGAAGAATCCATTTTTTAAACACCAGAAACAATGTTAGTAAAGAAGATAACTAACCAAGCTGAGACTAAATCACAATCTACTACGACTTTCTCATAATCTAAGTAATAAAGAAAAGTGCTTCTTCAGTCATAGAAAATTCTAGCTGGTGTCCCTGCAGTTCATGAGCTCATCAAAGGAGAATGTCATAAACTCCTTGAGAAATCTGGGAAACAGCAGTTTATTTCACAAATATTTATTGTGGCAAGCTCTGTATTAGGTTTTCTGGGCACCACAGAAAATTTAGAGGGGATTCCTCCTTACATAAAGCTTACAAGAAAGATAAAATAAAATCAGAAGTAAACTGGAAAGGCAATCTGGATCTGATGGCCTAGGTCTGTCTAAGGAAAGCAGTAGTTTTTGTTTACGGGGAGAAAAAAATGAGAGAGAGGTAGTCTTAAACAAGGGGGCTTCAAAAAGTTGTGAAAAATGGAATTGAAAGGCAATGTGCATGTACCACAGCACTAAATTTGTCACATTTTGTGACAATTTTAGCCAGGAGAATGTAGGTTATGATAAGGCAACAAATTAACTTTAAAATCGGTTTCTTTCTCGCTCATGCTGCATGTCCGTTGACAGATCTCTTCACCACATACTTACTCTAGAACTCAAATTGGCAGAAGCCTACCATCTGGTAGACAGACCCAAGGTCACTGCAGCAGCAAAGAGAAGGATGGAGGAAGCATGAAAACTCCTACTGCCTCAGACTAGAAGTGATATTCAGCACAGCACAGCCTAATGCTTCAGCAGACTGAGAAATGTAAGAGAAACATTGGAATATTAATCAACAGGAAAATAAAGACTGTGTGATCAATTCATAGAATGGAACACTACTCATAAATAAAAAAAAAGAACAAACTACTGACACATGCAATAATATAATCTCAAAAAGGTTGTATTGAGCAAAAGAAGCTAAACTCAGAAGACTACATACTATGTACATATTGTATGAGTCTACTTATATGAAGTTTGTGAACAGATGAATGTACTTTATGATGATAGAAATCAATGGTTGCCTCAGGATGAGGGATGATTGGGAAGTGGCGTGTGTGTGTGAACTTTCTAGAATAATGGAAATGTTCCAAATTTTATTTGGATGGTAATAATATAGGTGCATATAGTTATTAAAACTTATTGATCTATGCATTTTACTTTATTAAACACCATCTATAGTCATGAAGGCTGTGCTCTTTGATCTTCGCTATGAGTTGGTACCGACTCGATTGCACCTAACAACAACAAATAGTGAAGAAATTGTGTTAGTCCCTGAGAGAAATATAAGCAAGGGTCAAGCCCTGTTCCAGAAACATCTTCCTTCTCTCCACCTGTATTTCTGATGCAGCTTCTTCTCTTTCCCCCTCATTCACTGGGAAGAACCTGAATGCCTTAGCCAATTATTGCAATGTAAAGTAAGCAGGCAATAAAATAAAAATGGGCATAGCTTGGGAGAAACAGCTGTCTAAAGAGTATCTCACAAGGGATGTTTGATTCAGCTCTCAATCCTACAGACTCAGAAACCTGTGTCATGGGTGAAGATAAATTTCAGGAGTTGAGTCACATCAATCAAGCTTCAGACAGGCTTGAACCACCGACCTTGCAGTTCAAATGACTTTGCAGTCTGACGCTTTAGCCCACAGCGCCACACCAGGACACACACTCTCTCTCTCT
>NW_006408572.1:4344336-4345000 GCF_000296735.1 Chrysochloris asiatica | reverse complement strand
CCTCGGAAACCCTGTACAGGGTTGTTATGAGTTGGAACCGACTCCACGTCATATAACAACAACAACAACAAATAAGAATTAACACAGATTAATGTGGTATCCTCTTTACAAAGTAAGAAGGCTAATGACCGATCATGAGTTATATAACTTCTTATTTTAAACCTTCTGGAGAAAATATGAGCATCTCACAATGATTCAATACTATATATTTATTAAATTGCAACTTCATATCATATATATGTGTATATGTATACATATATAAGAATATGCATAGGGGGGAGTACAGTGGCTTCATGCAATAATCACTGGACTGTGAACCACAGGTCTATGCTTTGAGCCCACCAGATGCTCCACAGGAGGAAAATGAGGCTTTCTGCTGCCTCAGAGATTTAAAACTTCAGAAGTCCTATACAGGGAACTGACTTTATGACACCTAACAACAGCACACACACACACACACACACACATATGTTGTTTGCATTGCTAAACAGTATAAATATATATGTTGTTGTTAGGGCCTGTCTAGTCAGTTCTGACTCATAGTGATTTTTTATAGGGTTCATATATCATAAAATTAGAAGATAATTTTGAAGCATTTATCATACCATGTGGACACAAAAGATATAGATATATGTATGTGTATATATATGTTGCTGTTAAGTTC
>NW_006408572.1:4342017-4343893 GCF_000296735.1 Chrysochloris asiatica | reverse complement strand
GCATGTATATATATATCTTTGTATTCACACAGCCTGATTAATATATCAAAATTATTCTACAAGTCAATTGAAACTGATATGAAATTTTGTGTTGTCTTATACTTATTCATTTGTCTGAGAATTCTGGCTATACTAATATAAAAATAAACATATTTAAAAATATTTACACTAAAGAAAACATATGGATATTAAATGACTTGTCTTATTGTTCATTAATTTTCAGGAGCAAAGTCCAAGAAAGACCAATATCTGGTCTGAAGGAAACCCTGGCACTAGGTGGTTGACTGCTAATCGAAAGGTAGGCAGTTTTAACCCACCAGCCATTCCAGGAGAGGAAGATGTGACAGTCTGCTTCCATAAAGATTACAGCCTTGGAAACTCTATGGGGAAGTTCTACTCTATCCTATATGGTTGCTATGAGTTGGAATCTACTCAATAGCACACAACAACAACATATTATACTGAAGTCAGGCAGGTAAACTGTATTACAGCAGGTTAAGCCAGGTAAGCAAAGCTATATCACATGTGATTGTGGAGAAATGTATTTATTAAAGAAAATTAAAACAATAGTATTTCCACAGAATCTAAAACCAAGAGAAAAAAAATCAATATTAAAAATTATAATATAATACTCCACAGTATGGAGGAATCATATTCAGTCATTGCTTTTGGCAACAAAATTGGTAAGAGAAAAACAAACAAAAAACAAAAATTTTTAAAAACTTGCTTGATAAATACCTTCTTCACATCTGTAAGGAGTAACAAAAATGTTCACCTCTTTGACCCTAAATGTTCTCTTTTCAGGGTCTTAAGAAAGCTTCAAGGAAGAAAAAGAGTCTAGACTGACATACCTTCCTTAATAACTAGTTCAAGATTATAATAATAATTAAATATGTATGTCTGTTTCATGAATGAAGGCCATAATTGTTTTGTTAAAAAAAACAAAACACAAAACTTCAGATAAATGATTTAAAATTAAAATTGCTCAGTATTATATATTATTGTTGTTGTTAAGTGCTGTCTAGTTGGTTCTGACTCATAGTGACCATGTACAGGATTTCTGAGGCTTTAAATCTTCACAGGAGCAGAAAGTCTCATCTTTCTCCTGCAGAGTGGCTGGTGGGCTTGAACCACCAACCTTGTGGTTCACAGTCCAGTGCTTATTGTATGGAGTCACCATTCTCTGTATATATATTGTTGTTGTTGTTAAGTGCCATCAAGTTGGTTCTGATCCATAGTGACCCTGTATAGGGTTTCTAAGGAGCAGCTGGTGAACTTGAATCACTGACCTTGCAATTCAAACCAACATTGCAGTCCAGCACATTAACTCACAGTGTCACACCAAGACTCCATAGATAACATTGTTGTGTTGTTGTTCAGTGCTGTTGAGTCAGTTCTGACTCAGAGTGACCCTGCATAGGTAGGGTTTCCAAGGAGTGACTTTGCTACAATACAAAAAAAATTTTGTGCCAATATTTCTACATATTTCTTGTGTTATGTTCTCTGTATGCTAAAAAAATATACTTTGAGAAACTTTATATATATGTGTAGATAAATAGATGATAGATAGAAAATAGGTTAGATAATAGATAAGAGGACTTGATAATAGATAGATAATAGATAAGAGGGAGAGAATAGGTTTTATAGTTGTAAAATATGACCTTGGTGATAGTAGAATGCAGAAGATCTAATGAGTAAGATCAACAACTTATTCATTAGAAATGCCTTTTCAACAGCATAAATCATGGTGTGGGCCTCATCAGATGGAATACACAGGAATCAAATTAACTACATCTGTGGAAAGAAATGATAGCGAAGCTCAATATTATTAGCTGAAATAAGACCAGAGGCCAACTGTGGAAGAGATTGTCAATTA
>NW_006408572.1:4339898-4341502 GCF_000296735.1 Chrysochloris asiatica | reverse complement strand
AAAATATCAGAAATGGACAGTACACTGAAAGGTCAAAGGAGTAGAATTGAAGGGATGGGAGCCAGAATCAGCAAGCTTGAAGACAAATCTCTCATTACTACTAAGATAGAAGAACATGCAGAAAAAAAAAAAAAAAGAAAAAGAATTAATTTGAAGAAATCCTAAGATTCATGTGGGACAACATGAAGAGGAATAACCTATGGGTAACTGAAGTTCCAGAACAGGGAGAATCAAAGAAAACCACAGAAGAGATTGTCGAAGAGCTTCTGGAAGAAAATTTCTCTAACATCCTGAAAGATGAGACGGCAAGCATTCGAGAAGCTGGGAGAATCCCAGGCAGGATAGATGTCAAAAGAAAATAACCAAGACATAATCAAACTCTCCAAAATCAAAGACAAGTCAAGAATTCTGAAAGTAGCTAGAGAAAAAAACTACTAGAACTCATTGGAAGATTCAGCAAAGTGGCAGAATACATACAAAAATCATTGGCTTCCCTATCCTAATAATGACAGCTCTGAAAAGGAAATTAAGAAAACAATACCATTTATAATAGCCACCCAAAGGATGAAATACTTAGGAATAAATCTAACCAGAGAAACAAAAGACCTATACAAACTACAAAACAGTACTATAAAAACACAAAAGAGATTTACAAAAAATGGAATAATATACCACATTCTTGGATAGGAAGATTTAACATTGTGAAAATGTCAATACTGCCCAAAGCAATCCACAGATATAACACAATCCAAATCCAAATTCCAACAACATTTTTAAAACAAACAAACAAACAAAAAGCAATTACAAACTTTACATGGAAGGGAAAGAGTCCTTGGATAAGCAAAACACTGGTTAAGAAGAAGAACAAAATTGGAGGCCTCTCGCTCTGCTCCCTGATATCAAACTTTACTACATGGCTACAGAGGTCAGAACAGCCTGGTACTGGTACAATGAAAGAGACATAGATATGTAGATCAATGGTACAGAATTGAGAATCCAGAAGTTAATCCATTCACACACAGCCAACTGATCTTTGACAAAGAGCCAAAGTACACTGAATGGGAAGGAGATAGTCTCTTCAACATATGGTGCTGGCAAAACTGGAAAATCAATATGCAAAGGAATGAAACAAGACCTTTATCTCACACCATATACAAAAACTAACTCAACATAAATTAAAGACCTAAGTGGAAATCCTAGAATAATAAAGGTAATCAGTGAAAAAATAGGAACAAATTTAAGGGCTCTAATACAGGGCACACATGAACTATCAAACATTGCAAAAATCACACAAACAGTAGAAGACAAAATAGATGACTGGGAAATACTAAAAATTTGAAATTTATGTGCATCAAAAGATTTCATCCAAAGAGTAACAAGAGAGCTCACAGATTGGGGGAAAAAAATTGCCACAACATATCAGACAAGGGACTAATCTCTAAAATCTATAAGAAACTACAACACCTCTACAAGAAAAAGACAAATAACCCAACTTAAAAATGTACACATGAACAGACATTTCACCAAGGAAGACATTTGGGAAGCCAACAAACATATGAAGAAATGTTCACGATCATTAGCCATTGTATTTGTTGTTGAATGCC
>NW_006408572.1:4320448-4335158 GCF_000296735.1 Chrysochloris asiatica | reverse complement strand
CACAGTCTTCAGTATGGGTTGCACCTCAGTTTAAAGAAAACAAAAATGGACCAATAAACAACATCATGATAAATGGAGAAAAGATTAAAGTTGTCAAAGACTTCATTTTGCTTGAATACCCTATCAACTCTCCTGGAAACAGCAGTCAAGAAATTAAATGATGTATTTGTATTAGGCAAATGTGCTGCATTAGACCTCTTTAAAGTGTTCAAGAGCAAAGATGTCTGTTTGACGACTGAAGTGTGTCTGACCCAAGCCATGGAATTTTCAATCACCTCATATGTATATGAAATTTGGGTGATAAATAAAGAAGACCATAGGATAATTGATTCATTTGAGTTGTGGTGTTAGAGAAGAATATTAAGGGTACCATGGACTGTCAAAAGAACAAACATATCTGTGTTGGAAGAATTACAACCAGAACACTCCTTAGAAGCCAACATGACCAGACATCATCTCTCATACTTCAGACCTATTATTAGGAGGGACCAGTCCATGGAGAAGGACATCATGCTTGGTAAAGTGGAGGGACAGCAAAAAAGAGGAAGACCTCCAATGAGATGGGTTGGTATAGTAGCAGCAATAATGAGCTCAAGCATAGCGGCAATTGTGAGGATGGAGCAGGACTGAGTGTTGTTTCATTCTGTCGTACATAGGGTCACTATGAGTGGGAACTGACTCGATGACATTTAACAACAATAACAACAACAAAGCGAATGTAGGAAATGATGAAGTAAAGGAAGTTGATCAGCTGATTTCAAAGGGCAACTTCAGAAGACAAAGTATTATAATGAAATGTGCAAAGACCTGGAGTTAGAAAACCCAACGGAAAGAACATGCTCAGCATTTCTCCTGCTTCCAGAACTGAAGACAAGTTTCAGGGCTCAAGTTAAAATATCGAAGGAGTCTCTGGATAAAATATGGAATGATGCATGAAGCATCAAAAAGAAAATGGAAGGTCTATAGAGTCACTGTACTAAAAAAAAAAAAGTGGTCAATATTCAACTACTTCAAGATGTAACATATATGATCAAGTACCAATGGAAGAAGTCCAAGCTTCATTGAAGTCATTGGTGGAAAACAAGGCTCTAGGAATTGACAGAATACAAATTGAAATGGTTCAATAAACTGAGGCAACGCTGAAGGTGCTCACCCATCTATGACAAGAAATTTGGAAGACAGCTACCTGGTTAACAGACTGGAAGAGATTCATATTTGTATCAACTCCAAAGAAAAGTGATCCAACAAAATGCAGACATTACCTAACAATCTCATTAATATTATATACAATTTAAAAAATGCTGAAGATAATTCAAAAACCATTGTAGAAGTACATTGACAGGGAGTTGCCAGAAATTCAAGCCAGATTCAGAAGAGGATGTGGAACAAGAGAAATCTTGCTGGCATCAGATGGATCTTTATTGATAACAGAGAATACCAGCAAAATATTTACTTGTGCTTTATTAACAATGCAAAGGCATTTGACTGTGTATATCACAACAAACTATGAGTACTATTGTGAAGAATAAATATTACAGAACACTTAATTGTGCTCATGCTGAACCAAGAAGCAGTCATTCTAATGAACAAGGGGATGGTTTAAAATGGTTTAAAATTAGAAAAGGGTGTCAAGGTTGTACTCTTTCATCACATTTACTCAATCTGTAGGTTGAGCAAATAATTCAAGAAGCTGGACTAGATGAAGAAGACTGTGGCATCAGCCTTTGAAAAAGGTCTACTAACAACCTGCAATGTGCAGATAGCACAGCCTTGTTGCTGAAACTGAAGAGGACTTGAAGTATTTATTGATGAAGATCAAAGAACATAGCCTTCAGTATGGATTTCAGGTAAAGATAAAGAAAACAAAAATCCTCACAACTGGTGGAGCAACGTCATGATAAATGGAGAGAGAAATGAAGTTGTAAAGTATTTCATTTTACTTTGATCTACAATGAATGTTCATGGAAGTAGCAGTGAAGAAATCAAATGCCATTGTGCTTTGGCTAAATCAGTTGCAAAGTACTTCTTTAACTTGTTAAACAGCAAAGATATCACCTTAAGGACTAATGTACGCCTGATGAAGTCATGGTGTTTTCAGTCATCTCATATACATATGAAAGCTGTACAATGAATAAGGAAGAACTGAGAA
The DNA here is from genome assembly GCF_000296735.1 of Chrysochloris asiatica. Classification (NCBI taxonomy): domain Eukaryota; kingdom Metazoa; phylum Chordata; class Mammalia; order Afrosoricida; family Chrysochloridae; genus Chrysochloris; species Chrysochloris asiatica. The sequence continues at coordinate 4,333,009 of NW_006408572.1, read as the reverse complement.
GAATTGATGCATTTGAATTATGGTGTTCATGAAGCATATTGAAAGTATTATGGACTGCTAGAAGAACAAACAAATCTGTGTTGGAAGATGTAGAGTCAGGATGCTCCTTAGAAGTGAGGATGGCAAGACTTTGCCTCACATACTTTGGACATGTTGTTAGGAGGGACCAGTCCCTGGAGAAGGACTTCATGTTTGGTAAAGTTTGGTCAGCAAAAAAGAGGAAGACCCTCAACTAAATAGACTGACACAGTGGCTACAATAATGGGCTCAAACATAACAACAATTTGAGGATGGTGCAGAAGTGGGTAGTGTTTCATTCTGTTGTACGTAAGTAGGAACCAATTCAATGGCACTTAACAACACATATTTTAAAATGTTACCAGTTATTACTATTGCTACTTTTTATATTAGTCACATATTTACTATTTTCATTACTCTTGCTGTATTTCTGACCATCTATCTGGGATGATTTTGATTTTGATTGAAGAACATCATTCAGCATTTCATTTAACACAGGCTGTTGATGTGGCTTGGCCTTAGTTTTATGTGTTATATTTTCCTTTCATAGTCAGTCTTGGATATTAAATTTTTATTAAATTTAGTTTGTCAGTTATTTTCTTTCAGCAGTTTAAAACATTTTTCTTTTGTCTTCTGCTTTCTTTCTTTCTTTTTTTCCTAGTGCGAGGCCAGACTAACTGTTGTCTATTGTATGCAAAGTGTCCTTTCTCATTGTGAGTGCTGTTAAGATTTCTACTTTGTCTTTGGTTTCCAGAATTTACATATACTGCCTTGTGTCTATACTATTAAGTTTTTGGAAATAAACTTAGCACAAAGGGGGTCACTCTGTTTCTAGAAAGCCTGCCCAATTCTTCTTGGAAATGTTGCTAAGTGTCATCGAGTTGTTTCCAAATAGTAGCAACTCTGTATAGAGTTTCTCAGGAGTGGTTGGTGGGTTTGAGTCACCAACCTTGTGATTAGCAGTCCAGTGTTTATCCTACAGTGCCACACCAGGACTACTTCTCTAGAAATACATCCTGAACAAATGCATAGATATTACTATGTTCCTATTTAGAAAGACCCAATACTGTAAAGATGTAAAGTCTTTCCACATGAATGTGCAAATTGAACTCAGTTTTAATTAAAATCCCAGTAGTCGAAAATCTCCATCAGCAAAATAATTCTATGATCAAACTGGAAGAGAAAATGTGTGCAGCTAATCCAGAACATTTGGGAGGAAAAAAAGTTAACAAGGAAGTGTTTCCAAACAAGATATGAATATGTATTATAAAGTGATAACGGTGGAAAACTTTTACTGACACAAGACTAGAAGAATGGCGTAATAGACTCTAAAGTTCAGAAGCAGACACAAGTATATATAAACATCTAACATTGTATAAGGAGTCCTGGTGTGGCGCTGTGGGTTAATACTCTGGACTGCGAAATAGATGGAACTGCAAGGTAGGCGGTTCGAGTTCACTAGCCACTCCTCAGAAACCCTAAACAGGGTCGCTATGGGTTGGAACCTTCTCAATGGCAATTAACGCAAGAGCAACAGCATTGTATAAAAGGAAGTATTTCAAATATTGAGAAAGGACTTGGGACACAAGTTAAAGAGTTTAAAAAAAAAGTTGTATCCCTATGTTACATAATACATTAAAATGAATTTCAGATGTAAAACAAGTAAGATCATGAAAGTAGTAGTAGAAAATACAGATACATAAACTGGAGATGGGGAAAACAATTTCAAGTGTAATAGCAAAAACAGAAATTAAAAAATAAAAGATGAAAAAATAAAAGATTATAAAATAAAATAAAAAAATATACTTGACTACATAAAAATTTTAAAAATCTTTCTTTGTTTAAAAAATGCCATATTAGTGATGACTGCTGTTGCGGTTAAGTGACGTCGAGTCAGTTCTGACCCATAGCGACCCTATCTAGGGTTTCCAAGGAGCCGATGGTGAGCGTGAACCACCAATCTTGTGGTTCAAACTGACTTTGTCGTCCAGGGCATTAGCCTCCGGTGCCACACCAGGACTCCTGGTAAAAACTGAGCCCTTCTCACAAAGAAATGCAAACTAGCAATTTATTACATTGTAAAGATTTTTAAAAATGATAATATCTAGGGTTGCTTAGGGTTATGAAAGTAGTCCTCTTATCCTGAATTTGTAGAAAAGTTGTCAGTTTATCAATATGCATAAAAATGCTGAAAATATACACATGCATATGTACCATTAAAGGAAACAGCTATATCAAAGCATTGACTATAATAGTGAGAAACTGGAAACAACCTAAAAATTCAACAGAGAGGTTAATTAAAAATTCATGGCTCAGTTCAGTTATAAAATGATGTAACTATTGCACACAATGGAGCACATGCATTTATTAATATGGAATTTAAAAAAATAAATGGGATGTGGCGGGCTGGAGAGAAGGAGCAAAGGAAGGTTTCGGGACAAGAAGAGGGTAGAAAAATACAATCGCAACAGCAGACAAAAGTGAAGAAGAAGGGAGCCTGAGGCTCGTGCCCAGGCAGTCTCATTTTGAACACATTTTTCCTCCACTTACAACTTTGCTAAGCAGACTTGCTAGTAATGCCACTGAGAACTATCCATCACTAATTAGCCTCCTATGTTTTACTCTCAAAGGTCCCAGTTCCTTTCAAACTAAAGATCAAAAAGAAAGCAAATCTTTTCTGGGTGTCCTTTCCCTCTGGCCTTATTAGCAGAGGTACAGGAGACAGTTGGTAAATCCCTAGTCTTCCGTAGACCCTAAGGCAGCATTATCTTGAACTCTCATTTGGGAGCTAATTAGATGATTCTGTTTGTGCAACTTTGCAAGGACATTATTATTCCCCAATCCTGACTTTGGCATTCTCTGTGGGGACCTTTGTTAGAGTCCTTGATGGATGGGTATCTCCTGAGGCTCTGCTGAGCAAAGGAATTGAACAAACTTTATCAATTACTTTCCTCTTGTCAAGCAGATCAAAAGGTACTGAAGTATTTTGGAACCCAAGAGACTAATCATGCTCCTTCTTGATGTCCATGAGGAGTTTCTAAAAGAGTGAGTCCTTCACTAGCTCATGTAAGGGATTTGAGGACAAGTTTAGTACAAAGGACACAGCGCTGGCTGAGAAAACTGGAGGTTTCAAGGATCAGTCAGTCCCTGCTCTGGTCCTTGTTATAGACAGGACTCACACTCCAGAAATGAGATCATTCTTTCAATTCAAAACCCAATGACATTTTAATATTGCCTTCTATACAATACCTGTCAATGCAATCATTTTGCATCTCAATTCATGTGATCCTCACAATAATCATTTGAATTGCATGTTAGGAGTTCCATTTCATAGTTGAGAAAACCAAGGCCCACAGAAAGGAACTGACCTGTCTTATGTGGTACAGCTAGCAAACAGCTCTATTGATGCAGATAGTAGGTCTCACAGCTCTATAATCCAATGCTGTTTCACTTTATCACAGTCAATTCAATTCCACAAGGTGTATAGGCTTCCCAGCTTCGTGCTTGAAATAGAAGATGCTTGATTAATATTCACTTTTCCTTATATCCTGGCCTGGATAACTATTAAATAAAGGTCCAAACTCTTGTAGGGAACCTGGTATCTTTCTCTATCTAAGGTTTACAAAAATAAGTTCTAAAAGGAAGGCTAAATATTTTCTGGCTGATACTGCAAAATTCTTCACAAGCCCACTTCTTTTTCTTTCAATTATTGCTACCTCTCAGGTCTTCACATCTATGCTCGATCCAGCAACAACATCTTTAATGTGTGCATCTCTCCAGTTGCAGGACCCCAAGAATGAGCTTCTGCTCACTGGAGATCCATCACACCATGAATTTGTTCCTGGGTGTATGCATGGTCTCAATCCTTTATCTGTCCATTTCATTGTCCTTAGATGCTTATCTTCCCCCAGCCATTGGTAACCTGTCTAGGTCTGACTATTTAGTGTGTATTAGGTGAGTGAACAGCCACAGTTCATGGATGTCAAGATATCTACATATTGCTTTGGGCAAATCTGATGCAAAACACCTCTTTAAAGTTTCAGTCAGTTTGATGACTCAGGTGTATCTGACCCAAGCCATGGCCTTTTCAGTCGTCCTATGTGCATGTGAAAGCTGGACAGAAGATAGAAAATGAATTGATGCGTTCAAATTGTATTGGCAAAGAACACTGAATGTACTTCTTCCAGAACAAGCAAATCAGTCTTAAGAGAAATACAACTAGAATGGTCCTTAGAAGTGAGGCTGGTGAGACTCTGGTTGACTTATTTTGGACCCATAATCAGGGGAGACCAATTTCTAGAGAAGGATATTATGTTTGTTTAGAGGATCAACAAAAATGAAGGAAATCCTCAATGACATGGTTTTCCAAGGTTCATCTATGTTGTAGCATGTGTCAGAAGATTGATAAAATAACACCACAATGGTCTCCAACATACCAACCATCCTGAAGACAGTGCAGGACTGGGCCACGCTTCATTCTGTTATAGACAAGATCACCATGAGTTAGAGCTGACTTGATGCCAGTAAACAACAAGATACTTGGAAGGGACCAATTTTTTAAAGTAAGGGCACCTAGAGTCACTCTGTTTAATGTTGAATTCTTCTATAATATATAGAGGACTGAGAGGAGGGAGGCAGGAGCCCTGGATAGTGCAAATGACTAGTGTACTCAGCTGCTAACCTAAAGATTGGAGGTGTGAATCTACCCAGAGGCACCTTGGGAAAAAAAGGTCTGGCAGTATACTTAAAAACTCACCATTAGAAACCCTATGGAAAACAGTTCTAGTCAGACACACCATGAAATCATCATGAAACAAAACAGACTCGATGATACTGTTTTGGGAGACAGACAAAGATACTTGGCTAGGAGTCCACTTAACAGTGATAATTGTTGTTAAGTGCCGTCTAGTCAGTTCTGACTCACAGTGACCCTCTATGGGGTTTCTAAGGAGCAGCTGATGTATTTGAACTGTGGACCTTGCAGTTAGCAGTCCAGTGTGTTTCCTATGGTGCCACACCAGGACTCCCATTAACTCTAATGGTCACTGGCAAATCACTTAGCTTTCTATGCCCCACCTTTTTTTTTAATTGAGGGAAATTCAAAATCACACAACATAGAAGTAACCATTTCAAAGTGAGCGATTCAGTTATTATTTAGTATATCCACAATGTTGAGCTACTACCACCTTTATCTAGTTCCAAAACATTTCATCTACCCAAAATAAAACCCTGCAGTCATTAAGAAGTTACTTCCTGTTCCCCACTATTTCCAGTCCCTGGCACCCACTGCTCATTTTCTGACTCTATGGATTGACCTACTATGGATATTTCATATAAATGGAATCATACGCTATGTGACTTTTGTGTCTGACTTCTTAGCATAGTGTTTTCAAGGTTTATTTATGTTATAGCATGTATCAGAATTAATTTTGCTTGATGGATGAATACTATTCTATTGTATGATGCATTACCTCATTTTGTTTATTCAGTCATCAGTACTTGGACATTGAGGTTGTTTCTACCATTTGACAATAGTGAAGAGTGATGCAACAAACATGTGTATATATGTACTTGGGTTGAGTACCTGTTTTCAGTTCTTTGGGATATTTATCTAGAGGTGGAATTGTGAAGTCATATAGAAGGAGCTCTGGTAACGTAGTGGATTATGAGTTAAGCTGTTAACCACACGGAAACTTTTATGACCTATATTTTTATGACTTTAGTCAACTCACCTCCCGCCCCCCACAGTCACCAAAAGCCTCTTTTTTAAAAAAAAAAATTGTTGTTTTTTGTTTTGTTTTGTTTTCATGTTACAGATGCAAATATAAAACTTTAAATAACACCAGAGTAAAAGGAGTGAAAACTGAAAATCATTCTCTGTTCCTCAATGCTCCTCCTTGTGCGATTTTCCTCCACAGAGATAATCACCTTTAACAGCACTGGGGCTGTCCTCCAGGACTTTTTCAACAATATATAACATACCTCTTTCATGTCAATGTATAAACTCTTCTTTTTAAACAAAACATGCTTTTATTAAGGTATTTTACACAAAACACTAATTACTCATATTTGCATGCCCAAACCTAACCCACTGTATGTGAGTTGATTCCAACTTGTAGTGACCCTACGCTGTGGGTTAATGCGCCAGACTGCAAAGCCATTTGAACTGCAAGATCGGTGGTTCAAGCTCATCACTTGCTCCTCGGAAATCCTATACAGTGTCGTTATGGGTCAGAACCAACTCAACAGCACTTAACAACAATAACAACAACAACAGAACAGTGTAGAACTGCTTCATACGGTTTCCAAGTCTGTAAATCTTTATGGAATCAGACTTCATTTTTCTTCCGAAGAGTGATTGGCGAGTTTCAACAATTTACCTTTCAGTCAGCAACTCAACACATGCTTAACCCACTGCACCACCAGCATAAAGCAAAACTGAACCCAAGCCCACTGCCATTAAGCTGATTCCAACTCATAGCAACCCTGGACAGGGTTTCAGAGGCTGTAAATATTTACAGGAGCAGATAGCCTCCTTGTTTAGCCAGGGAGCCGCTGCTGCTGAACTGTGGTTAGCACTCTAGTGCTTATCCTACAGCACCACCAGGGCCCTTCATAGAGTTAAAAACTACTCATGCCAGAACAAGAATTAAAGGAAGACAAACACTTTGGTATAACATTATCATTCATTTATTATTTTTTCCCACCACTGTGTAATGTGCTCACAACTCAACAGAGTCTGGATGTCTCAAAATTTTACATGCTAGTGGTTTATACTCACCTTTTGCTAACTAAATGCTCTCTTCCTAATTCTTTAAAAGAAAGAGATGCTTTTTTGTCTTTAGTTTCAGGCAGTTTCTCTTCTCATTGAAGAGAAATGACATTGTGGTTCAGCCACAAAGTCAGGAAATTTTCTCCTTGTTTATATCAAACTCATAATTGTCTTTATCTTATCAGAAAGAAAATTACTCTTTCTCATTTTTTTCCTCCTTCCTTTTCTTTTCCTAATAAGTAGGCCCACTGATATTTTGAAAACATCTAGCAATTCCACTGACCTCATATGTGAAAGACACATTCATTTTTTTGGTCATGTTTTTTAATATCAATTCATCAATCCACAAGAACTGTTGAACCTCAATCGTGCTGGGCATTTGGAGGACACAGTATAGTATGTCGCTGTTAAGTGGTTCTAACTCATAGACACCCTGTATAGGGTTTCTGAGAAGTGACTAGTGGGTTTGAACCACCAATTTTCAGTCCAGTGCTTATCCTACAGCACCACACCAAGACTCCACAGTACAATATAAGACAGTATGATACATGATCTGTCCTTGGGGAGTTTGCAATCTAGTTGAGGAGACCAAATGGAGAACATCAAGGAATGTAGGGATCATGGTTGTGTCGTGGTTTGACAGTTACACTCCTTCAGAGGAGACTAAGAACGATGAATGAAACACAGAGAATGCATGTATTACCTGCCAAGGGAAAGCCTGACTCAATTTAAAGACTGTAGTTAAATGACAAAAAAAAAAAAAAAAAAAAAATTGAATGATGGAGAAGCCAGGAAGAAAAGATGGTAGGCCATAACAGACACCTAGCAAAGGTCTAGGTTTGATATGGTGGATTCAGAAATACATTGTTGGTTTTTGGCTAAGGAAATGCCAATGGTCAGACTTTGCTCCAGAGGGATTAACCCAGCAGTTCAGGTAGTACCAAGAGGAAGAGGAGCACGGGATGCTGAGGAGTCCCAGTGGAGGATCCATGAGGAGCCTCGTGAGGTGACTGCTGTCGGAAAGAAGTGTATGCGTGTAAGAGACGTTGACTGAATATTCACTAAGACCCAGTGGTTGAATGAATTTGGAGCATGACTGTGGATACCTTGGGCAGACAGAAAATTTTCGACATCTTAATGTTTCCATACTCCCCTCTTAAAGAAATTAATAAGAATGTCAGACAAAATCAATTTCAGATTTCCAACTTCTTGGCCAGGAAACATCTGAAATAGTTCACAGAATGAATGCTGTAAAAGGGCTACTGTTGCTGTTGCGTGTCATCAAGGTGGTTCCGATTCATAGTGACCTTGTATAGGGTTTCTAAGGTTGTAAATCTTTGTAGGGGCAAAAAACCATCTTTCTTCTGCAGAGTGGCTGGTGGGCTCAAACCGCAGACATTGTGGTTTGCAGTCCAGTGCTGATCATACAGAGCTATTACACTCTCCGAAATGGGCACATGAAACACACTATTGCACATGAAACAGACTATCATTCTATCAACCATTCCTGCCTGCACTGTCTTGGGGTAAAAACCTGGCTTTCAGTACTCACACACGGATAAACTGCAAGCAATGTGGCCCTCCAGTCTCCTCTTTCCTAAAAGTCTCCTTGTTGGAATTCATTCGATGGCAGGTCATATCCACCCTGCACAGGGTTTCCAAAGAGTGGCTGGAGGATTAGAATTGCCAACCTTGTCATTAGTAATCCAGTGCTTATCATACAATGCCACACCAGGACTCCTTGGGTATAGTAAACAAGTATAAATCTGTGTGTTTTGCTATTCAAAAAAATAAATAAAACTTGCTACTGCTTAGCACTTATTTTCATGAAAATATGATGCCACATTTTTGTGATTTGTGAAGAGCTGTGAGAATCAGCTTGTGCACTAGCATGTCCATTTCCTCCCACTGACGTGTTAGACAGGATGGGACCCTTAGTTTGAAGAGTGGATGTCTAATAGTGATACTCCAAAGAAAGCTGCTGGCAACTACCACCCCCAATTTAATTTATTAATCCTAGTCTAATTTTTGGAAGAAAATCTTACAAAACAAAACATAAATCCTCGGCTTAAATATAATTTGTCTTTTAAAAGGGAACCAAATAATTTGATTTTACTAGTATCTTAAATATATTTCACTTGAATAGTCATTAAATTAAAAAATACTAAATAGTTTTTGTCTCCATTTCCTAATGGGTTAGATTTGGGCTTTGTCCTTCTTAATCCATTTCTGTCGGAGACCTACTCTCTTACCTAAGCTTTAGCGTCTTTTTCAATTAAAGACAAATAGCATTTTACCGTGGTCCATACTATCTAGTTTCCTTGCACCCTTCAACCCAAACTTAGGCCATACCTCAGCCTTCAGCATAAGATAACCTGGGGAGTAGTCATGGGGAAGGGATGCTTTGATATCCCATCCTCGTCACTCTGGGGGCCTCTTCCCTGTGAGCACCCTCTTCAGGGCTCCCTGTACATCAGGATTCCGGAGACTGTAGATGACTGGGTTCAGCATGGGGCTGAGGATGGTATTGAGGATCCCAATCCCCTTGTCTTTATCCGAGGCTGAGACTGAGCCCAGACGCATGTAACTGAAGAAACCAGTTCCATAAAAGATACAGACCACAGTGAGGTGGGAGCCACATGTGGAGAATGCTTTCTTCCTCCCTTCAGCTGAGCGGATTCGTAGAACAGCAGCTGCAACATGGACATAGGACACTGAGATGAGGATCATGGGGATCACCCCCATGAAGGTGGCCCCTGTGAAAAGTAACTGTCCATTGAGGTGAATGCTGGAACAGGAGAGCTGGAAAAGGGGTGGGAGGTCACAGTAAAAATGGTTGACCACGTTGGGGCCACAGAAGTCCAGCACAGACACAGCTACTGTGTGGGTCAGAGCATTGATGAAGGAGATGGTGCAGCAAATGCCCACCAGGGCACCTTGGACTTCACGACTCATGCGGGTGCTGTAGGTGAGGGGCTGGCAGATGGCTAGATATCGGTCATAGGCCATGGCTGTCAAAAGGTGACAGTCAACACCAGCCAGGAGGTGGAAGAAGAAAAGCTGAGAGATACAGGCAGCATAGGGAACTCTGCATTGGTGAGCCAGGAGACACGCCAACATTGGAGGAACGGTGACGGTGATACACCCAATGTCCAGCAGAGACAGGTTACCCAGAAAGTAGTACATGGGGGTGTGGAGTTTGGGTTCCACAAAGATGGCAGCCAGAATGCTGAGATTGCCCCCAACTGTGATTACATAGGCAAAGAGGAAGACCGCAAAAAGGATGGATTGCAATTCTGCGTTCCCTGTCAGGCCAAGAAGAATGAACTCAGTGACAGTTGTTCTATTCCCCTGGGCGCCTGGATCCATAGGCTACTGTTGAGAGCTATAGTTGGAGAAGTCTTTGACCTGCCAAAAGGGGGAGAGTAACACATGGTAGGCACTTAATATATGCTTGCTTGATGCTGAGGTGAGATAGCATGGGCACCCACCAGTTGGAATGAATATCAGTCAGTCTAGAGTGTGATCAGAGCCCTGGAGGTCTCTACTATGCCAGGTATTGACCATTTAGTTGCTGGTTTAGGGAGACATCCAGGGGATACCAGATAAGGTTCTATGAGTCAGGATCAACTGGACAGCGCATAACAATGACCTGTTGATACTGATGAAATCTAAAGTCACTTTATCTGCATATTCTGTCACCTCCATCAGATTGGAACTTCTCCTGTTAAGGGATCTACTTCCTGTAGCCCAGAGAACTCTGTCTTCCTAACTTTGTTGTCTCCTCCCACCAATTAACCCCAAAGCTCTCTTACTCCTCAGTCATACTGAATGCAGGCAAGATGCCTGCCCACTTCAGTTAGAACTCTTCAGTAGAGGGTCTTTCTGCTCAACTAAACTCATCCACATTTGCTGCTTGCTTTGTTGCTTCCATATGATCCTGACCAGGAAAGCTGTATTTGATGGAAGAATCTCCAACATTCTGAAAAGAGTCTCCAAGGGACATGTGTCTTTTTGTTTAGGGCAAAGCAAGCTTTGACACTCTTCCTTGTATTTGAGTGCTTCCCTTGATAGAGCTGGGGTTGAGATGAAGATATAACCTGAACATAATATGTGAGGGGTCAGTGGCTACTCATGACCCCAGTTAGGAGTATACTCTGGAAAGGAAGGTCAGACTCCAAGCACTTTCTTTCTTTCTCCCACTGAAGGTCAACACTGGCCCATCATAGTTTCATCCCAGTAGATGACCAAATGAAGGTGGTGGGGAAACAGCCCATAAGCATAGCTGAAAATAATTGAAAAATTGTTGCAGCACTACACCAATAGGGAACTGCCAGAAATTCAAGTTGGATTTTGAAGAGGATGTGGAATGAGGGGTATTATTGATGATGTCACATGGATCTTGACTGAAAGCAGAGAATACCAGAAAGATGTTTTTCTGTATTTTGTTGACTATGCAAAAGCATGCAATTGTGTGAATCATAATAAATTATGGATAACATTGCAAAGAATGAGAATTCCAGAAGATCTCATTGTGTGCTTGCAGAATCTGTACATAGTCTAAGAAGCAGTCATTTGAACAGTGTCTGTCAGTGGAAGCTTGCCTTTGTTGATGTAGGCTCCTTAATCTGGTGAGCATCTAGAGGATAATTGTAGGGAATTTAGGACACCTTAGGAAATGTACTCAGAGATTGCTTTCTCCAGTTTAACTTTAAGGTATGAGGCTAGTTGTCGCATGATTGGGGTTTGCAGTCATAATGGGGTAGCACAGTGATAGCAGATGGCCTTGCTATGAGCAACAGCTACCCCTCTTCATCCTGGACACATTTGTTCCTCAAGCCTGTCTTCCCCAGTCATCTCTTACCCTACCTGTCCACACCAGGCTCAGTTTGTCTAGGTCTTCTGGTCTAATTTTCTCTGAGAAGTATATATTCTTAAGATCTTTACAAAGCCATGCTCAGCTTTGCTCTTTCTCTCTCTCTCTTAATCTCTGAATTCTCTTTCTAAGCACTAACACTGAAATACACGTCTGGGTTATTATCAAGTTTCTAAATACGCAGTGGTTACGAATTGGGCTGTAAACCGCAAGGTCAGCAGTTTGAAACTACAAGCTGCTCTGTGGGAGAAAGATGAGGCTTTCTGCTCCAGTAAAGATTTACAGCCTCAGAAACCCTGTTCAGGGTCGCTATGGGTTGGAACTGACTCTACTGCACTTAACAACAACAACAAATCACTAATTAGCATTGGAAGCTTGGAGAGTAGAAAGGAAAAAAATAATAGGAAACAAATTTTTACTTGCTTATAAACTTTTGGTCAAATATTATGGTGTGGCACTGTAGGATAAGTACTGGACCGCAAGGTCAGTGTGAACTGGAAGACCCACCGGTCACTCCTCAGAAACCTTTACAGGCTCACTGTGAGTCAGAACTGACTCCATGACACTTAACAAGAACAACACACCATTTAAAATTCACAAAATTTCTGGAAGATATGTCATCATTTTACAATGAAGAAAATTGAGGTCAGATAACTGACTTGTTTAAGGAACTGACTCGACGGTTCACAACAATTAATAAATTGCTTCTCCCAGGGTATTCCTGATGAACCTGTTTGAATGTACAGCCGGTTCTTTTTTCTGCCAACCGCCCTCCCACCCCACACCATCTCTCCCTCTGATTCATTCTGTAACATAAAAGGTTGCATTGCCTCACATTTAGCTTAGCTTAAAGGAGCTCTGGTAGCGTAGTGGTTACGAATCGGGCTGCGAACCT
>NW_006408572.1:4317527-4320288 GCF_000296735.1 Chrysochloris asiatica | reverse complement strand
GACTGCTAATCTCAAGGTCGGCAGTTCGAAACTACCAGCTGTTCCACGGGAGAAAGATGAGGCCTTCTGCTATGGTAAAGATTTGCAGCCTCGGAAACCCTGTGCAGGGTCACTATGAGTGGGAACCGACTCCACGGTACTTAACAACAAGAAGAGATATTAAGCTCAGTAATTGTTTGGAGTCCTGGTGTGGCACTGTGAGTTAATGCACTGGACTACAAAGTCCGTTTCAACTGCAAGATCGGGGGTTCAAGTTCACCAGCCGCTCCTTGGAAACTCCATAAAGGGTCGCTATGGGTCAGAACCGACTCTATGGCGCTTAACAACAACAACATGCTCAGATCAATCTAAAGAGTCTCCTAGAGAGCCTGCCGAGGGCTTCTTGAATTCTTCTGCTCCTTCCCCTCATCCGATTCTTGTTGACTTCCCTCTAGTCCGCAGTTCAGCCCTTCATCCAGTCACTCCCAGGAAGATTGCACTGCCATTCCCCAAATCCAATTATTCCTCAGTCCTTTATTCTCCTATGTTGTTGTTGTTGTTATGTGCCGTGGAGTGGAGTAGGTTCCGACTCATAGCGACCCTATACAGGGTTTCCAAGGCTGTAAATCTTTATCTGAGCAGAAACCCTCAACTTTCTCCCGTGGAACAGCTGGTCCCCTATAGATAATGGAAAAAGCACATGAAGATTTCTGAGTGATTTGAATCAGACCTTATTCAAAAAGGAAGAAATTTCGATCTCCAGCAATGGAAAGACGGGGGAGGGGGAGGGACGGATTTACCTTGGGGGTGGGGGGGACGGACTTACCTTCCTGGGAGCACTGTGAGTACCCTGGGTGGGTTTACTTGTAAAGAGGGGAGTGAGTGCTAAGCTGATCCAGGACAGACTTCTCACAAAGGGTTATAAAGGGAGTGAGGGGAGGGAGGCAAGAAAGTCTCTGTCCTTGTGCTCTTACCACTTGGGAGCTTACTAGCACCTTTGTTTCTGCTGCTAGGTGCTTAGAGATCCTAAAAATTACCCCCTCCTTGTTCCCCCCCTCTCCAGGGATTGCCCAAGAATCCAGAGGCAGACAAACAACTTCAGTCCTTAAGGGTATCGCTCATCTGCGTGGTGTTTTGGACTCTAATAAAGAAACATTGGGAGTCCTGGTGCCTAACACAATCTGTTTGATTTCTTAACTGCTGCTTTCCTAAGTGTTGATAGGGGATCCAAGCAAAATGAGCTTTTTGACAACTTCAGTCTTTTCTCCATTTATTAGGACTTTGGATTCTTTACACTGGATTACAAAAAGGCTGTGCTTTTTTATTTTCATCACTCAATATTTTATGTCCTCTTCGCTTTCAGCAAGCAAGGTTGTATCATCTGTGTTTCACAGGTTGTTAATGAGTCTTCCTCCAATCCTGATGCCATATTCTTCTTTATCTAATCCAGTTTCTCAGATTATTTGCTCAATATGCAGACTGGCTTGTTATTATTGGGAATATGGATGGTGAAAGAATACAACCTTGCACACATGTTTCCTGATTTTAAAACTTTCGATGTTCCCTTGTTCTGTTCAAAAGACTGCCTTTTGATCTATTTACACATTCATCATGAGGACAATTAAGTGTCCTGGAATACCCATTCTTTGCAATGTCATCCATAATTTGTCATCATCCACACAATCAAAAGCTTTTGTGTAGTCAATAAAAACATAGATAAACATCTTTCTGGTATTCTCTGCTTTCAGTCAAGATCCATTTGACATCAGCAGTGATATCCCTTGTTCCTTGTCCTCGTCTAAATCTGGATTAAACTTCTGGCTGTTCTCTATAGATGTAATGCTGCAGCCATTTTTTAATTATCTTCAGCAAAATTTTACTTGCATGTGATATTAATGACATTGTCCAATGATTTCTGCTTTCTGTTTGGTCACCTCTCTTTGAAATGGGAAAAAATACGGATCTCTTCCAATTAGTTGGCCAGGTAACTGTCTTTCAAATTTCTTGGTTTAGATGAGTGAGTGCCTCCAATGTTGCATCAGTTTGTTGAAAGCTTTCAATTTGTATTCCATCAATTCTGGAGCTTGTTCTTTGCCTACACTTTCAGTGCACCTTGGACTTCTTCCTTTAGTATCGTTGACACTTGATCATTGGCTACCTCTTGAAATGGTTGAACATCATCCATTTCTTTTTGATGCAGTGACTGTATTCCCTCCATCTTCTTTTGATGCTTTCTGTGTCATTCAGTATTTTCTTTTTGGTACAGTGACTCTGAGTCACCGTCATCAATATATAAAACATTTCTATCATTGCAAAAATTTCCTTTGTACCCCTTTGCAGCTAGTTTCTTTCCCACATCCATACTGTGGTTATTAGTTTCCATGAAGTTGGTTCCAACTTATAGCAACCCTGTATACAATGGAACAAATCACTGTCCAGTCCAGCACGATATTAACAATTGTTGTTACATTTAAAAGCATTGTTGTAGACACTGTATCAATCAATCCATCTCATTTCATGGACCCTCAACTTTATCAAACATGACATTCTTCTCCAGGGATTGAGACCTCCTGATGGCATGTCTTCCTCCTACCTAAAGTATGTTAAACAAAACCTCACCATCCTCATTTCTAAGGAGTATTCTGGCTCTACTTCTTCTTTTTAAACGTTTTATTGTGAATTAAGGGATGCTTTATAGAAAAGATCATAAGTTTTACATTCAACAAATCATAGACTTTGTTTCTTCTCAATGATTGCAATCACCTCCATGCAAAAATAGTTA
>NW_006408572.1:4315638-4317312 GCF_000296735.1 Chrysochloris asiatica | reverse complement strand
GCTACCATAACTCCTTATTGTTGTCCACTGCTATATACTTATCAACTGCTTAGCTGAAAATTGGGCCATGAGGGTGATTTCCATTCTAGACCTGAATGGTAGGCGAGAGCCATAGTCTCAGTTCATCCAATCTCCTTTTGACAAGTAAGCCTAGTCTTTGTTTATAATTTTGAGCTTTGTTCCACATTTTCTCCTACTCTATCCTGGACCTTCTAATGTGATTCCTTTCAGAGAACTTGGTAATGGTATCCAAGAACCTTCTAGTCTCAGGGTCATGGTGACTGATGTTCACCTTCTCCATTTGTCTATTGGACTAGTTGATTCCAAGCATCTTTAATTTTTATTCTGCTTCTTTCTTCTGCACATAGAGAGATCAATAGTTTCACCTTAGATGGCTGCTCATGAGTTTTAAGATCTCTGATGCTACTCACTGAAGTAGGATGTAGAACATTGCATTTGTAGACTGTGTTAGTTCCCCCAGGTCGAGGAACTCATTGTCTCAAGATGTCTGATAATATCAAAGTTTTCATCATTTTGCCCCCATTTATGTTCCACCAATTCATAGGTGTGTTTACAGCAAAGACAAATATTCATCTACATGATCAGTGGAGTCTTGGTATGGTACTGTAGGATAAGCACTGGACCTCAAGGTAGATTAGAACCATAAGGTTGGTGGTTCAACTTCACCTCCTAAGAAACCCTACACAGGGTCGCTGTGAGTCAGAACCAACTCAACAGCGCTTAACAACAACAATAATGACTAATGATGACGTCCTGGTATGGCATTGTAGGATAAGCACTGGACCAGCAACCACAAGGTCAGCAGTTCAGACCCACCAACTTCTGCTTATAAACCCTACATAGGGTTGCTATTAATTGGAATGGACTCTATGGTACTTAATAATAACAATGACTAATGATGTTGAACATTATTAGTGCTTACTTGCTATCCATATATCTTCTTGGGTGAAATACCTGCTTGAATATTTTCCTATTTTAGAAAATTGAATCATTTTTCATATCCTATTGAGTTGTAAGAGTTCTTTATATATTTTGGATCCCTATCTTTTATCATTCATATAAGTATTTTGAAAATGTTTTTCCAAGACTGTGACTTGTATTTTCATTTTTTTGTTGGTGTCTGTTTGAGAAGTTGATCATTTTGATTTTGATGATAACCACCTTATCTTTTTTTCTTTTTCTTTTATGATTAGTGTTTTTGTTGTCTTTTCTACAAAATCTTGCTCTAATGCAAGGTCACAAAGATGTTTATGCTATTCTTCTAGAAGTTTATAATTTTAGCTCTTAGTTTTAGATCTGTGACCAATTTTGAATTAATTTTCTTAAATTCTGTGAGGCAAGGACTGATGTGTTTTGTATTTCTTGGAGATAGAGATGTGCAGTTGTTACAGCACCACTTATTAAAAATGCTACTGTGTTCCTATTGAATTAGTGTGGCACCTTTGATAAGAATTAATTATTTTGACTCTTTTAAGTCTATTTTAAGCCAGGCTTTCTATAAAAGCAAAACCAGTGAAACATATATATGTGTGTATGTAGAGAGAAGTTTATTATCAAGGGTTGTTGTTGTTGTTATGTGCCATCGAGTCGGTTCCGACCCATAGCGACCCTGTATAGGGTTTCCGAGGGTGTAAATCTTTACGGGAGTAGAAA
>NW_006408572.1:4309129-4315538 GCF_000296735.1 Chrysochloris asiatica | reverse complement strand
ATTCGTAACCACTACGCTACCAGAGCTCCTTGTAGAGTCCCAGGTCCCCAGCAGGAGAGAGAGAGAGAGAGAGAGAGTCTTTCCTGCATTTCCATTATATTAGGAGCAGGTCACACCTCCAAGGAGCATCCCTTCAGATGATTAGCTACTCATAGCCACTCATCATAGAGAGTTAGCTATGCCTGTGTTAGGTTTCATCACCATAGGAATAAGCACATCTCAACTGCTAACCCTCTGGAAATCCTGGCCTAGTCAAGTTGACACAGAACTCTAACCATTACAAACTCCTTTGTTCTTCCACGTAAAATTTAGAATCAACTTGTCAAATTCTAAAAAAAAAAAAAGAAAAACAGCTGCCAAGATCTTTAGGTTGATTTGGGAAGAATTAACATCTTAATGATATTGAATCGTCTGATCCATGAACATGACATATCTCTCTTTTTATTTAGATCTTTTATTTGGGTCTCAGCAATGTTTTGTAACTTTAAGTGTATAGGTCTTTCACATATTTAATTAATCTTCTATCCCTAACAATCTCATGTTCTTAATGATATTGTGAATAATATTGCTTTAATGTTAATTTCTAATTGGTCATTGCTAATATATTTAAACACGATTGATTTTCTTATGCTGACTGTACATACTTTGGCCTTATGAAATGAATTTATTAATTCTAGTAGCTTTTTTTTTTTTAACAGATTATCTGGGATTTACAACAAAGATGATCATGTTATAGGTGAAGAAAGTCAGTTTTGCCTCTTCCTACTGTCAATATGGAGTCCTGGTGTGGCGCTGTGGGTTAATGCGCCAGACTGCGAAGCCGTTTGAACTGCAAGGTTGGCAGTTCAAGCTCACCAGCTTCTCCTCAGAGACCCTATACAGGGTCACTATGGTCGGAATCTACTCTATGGCACTTAACAACAACAACACTGCTAATATGTATGATTTTATTTATTCTCCTTGCTTTATATAGAATCTCTAGCACAATGTTGGAGTCCTGTTATGATACTAGAGGATAAGCACTGGACCACAAGGTCAGTTTGAAACAAAAGATCAGTGGTTCAAATCCACGAGTAGCACCTTGGAAGCCATATACAGGGTTGCTATGAGTCAGAACCAACTCAACGGTATTTAACAACAACACTACAATATTAAAAAGAAATTTTGAGAATCAACATCTTAACTTTGTTTCCTATCTTAGAGGGGAAAGCATTCAATCTTTCCCCATTAACTAGGATGTTAGATCCAGGTTCTCTGTAGATACCCTTTCTTAATCTGAGAAAGTTTCCTTCTATTCCTAGCTTCCTGTGAGTTTCCATCATGAATGAACATTTAATTTTGGCAGATGCTGTTTCTGAATCTATTGATACAATCATATATAATATTACATGTTTAGTAAGCAGTCATGGTGAATTAAATTAATTGATTTTAGAATATTGGGCCAACTTTACATTCTAGAATGGCGTCTAGAATTATACTCCTTCAACCTAAAGAAGTTTTCCTGTAACATTTTATAGTGTAAATCCATTGGGAATAAATTCATTTAGCTTTTTTTTTTTTCCTAAGAAACTTCTTATTTCACTTTGATTTTTGAGAGAGATTTCGGTTGGATGAAAAATTCTGGGTTGACAGCATTTTCCTTTTAATATGTTAAAGAAGCATGTAAATATTATTCACGCTCAGCCACGGACTTTTCTCTATTGCTGTCATGCTGTTAGTATAGGGCATTCAGTCAGTCTGCTATAGGAAACATCAGAATGAATTCTTTGAGGGCAGAGCCTGAGTTTTCTTTTCGTTCCTCATGGTCTAGCGTAGTGCTGGATACTTGGTAGGACTTCAATAAATATTTTTTGGGTGAATGAATGAATGAAAATAGCTTTGGTGGCCGTGTGCCGTGGAGTCGGTTTTTCAATGCTTGAAAGTTCTTTAGGTTTAATCATCCTCTGGGTTCTTTTAATAATCTGTGCATAATTCTAGGGTTGTAAATAATATGCGTTACTAAATTTTTCTGTGTATTATGAATTCCTTGAAAACAGAGATTGAGTATATTCAGCATCAGTGCACTTACTGGCACATAGTAGGCTTTCAATCTATGTTAGTTGAATTAATCAGTCAGTTGCTAAAAAAAATCAATTGTTGAGGAAATAGTCTTGTTTTTAGTCTTATTACCTAGTGACTAGTTAGAGTTGACCATACTTCCTTGGAGCCCTGGTATAGTTGCTGTAGGATAAGTATGGAACTACTACCCTCAAGACTGGCAGTTCCAACCCACCAGTCACTCCTCAGAAACCCTACTACATAGGATTGCTTGGTGAAGTGGAGGGTTAGCGAAAAAGAGGAAGACCTCCAATAGGATGGATTTACACAGTGGCAGCATCAATGGGCTCAAATGTAAGAATTGTGAGAACAGTGCAGGATTGGACAGTGTTGCCTTCTTTTGTGCATAGGGTCAACAATATGAAAGTGCTCAACCTTCTGAAGGGCAATTTGACAATATACTTTCAAGTACCTTGAAAAAATTTATAACCCTTGACCCAGAAACTCCATTCTTGGGAATTTATCATCAGCAAATAATTAGATGAATGTTCACAGATGAATGTACAAGGATATTTATTGTGACAGTCCATAAACCAAGATTATTTGAAATAACACAAGTTTCACAAATAAAAGATTGTTACATTTATTTTGTTCTTTCTATTCAAAGGATTAATATGCAACCACACACACAAAAAGAAGTATGATATATTTAGTGTCATGGAATGATGTCTACCTACCTTATTAAGTGAAACAATCAGCTTACAGAATTTCAGGTGTAGCATAATTCTATTTTCATAAAATTATATTATGCTGAAATGCAGATAGGTCTCTTGTGATATAATAGTGAATAATTGTTATCAGGACTGATTGTGACTGGTTGGAAATGTAAAGGTAGATGTTTTGTAGCAAGGTGGGGAGTGACTAACTTTGCAGTCTAGGAGTGGAGGTCCCTGGGACCATCAAGGAAGAAGAGCGGAGAGTGGGACCCTACCCAGAGAAGCAGTGATGTCTGAGATGGAGGCAGAGACAATGAAGTGGAGAGATGGAGCAGCTGGGGACTTTAGACCCAGAGAGGGAGAGGGGCTGTGTGCTGATGACAGGGAGAGGTGGGGAGGGAGGGGCAGGTTTGTAGTGTATACCCTTTGGTTGATGATGATGCGTGGAGGAGACTGTAACCATGGCAATGAAACAATCTAGGATAGGATGAATGTAAAACTAATGTTCTCCCATATAAACTGTCACATAATTTACAGTAAAACATTAAAAAAAAAATTTGTATGTGCATAAGGAGCTCTGGTAGTGTAGTGGTTAAGAGTTGGACTGCTAACCTCAAGGTCAGCAGTGTGAAACTGCCAGCGGTTCCATGGGAGAAAGATGAGGCTTTTAAAAAAAATTATATTATGCTTAAAAAAAGCTAGCAATTACATGCTAAAGGGTCATAATGAATATCTCAGAATTATGGACTTTTGAGTGATTTTAACTTTATTATCTCTATGCTTTCTACCTTTCTAATCATAAGCATGTTTTTTTTTTTTTAATTGGTTTCTGGAAAAAGCTGCTAAAAGCTATACATTAAATACATAAAATAAGTATCTTCCTCCTTACAGCAATACAGAGAGAAAGGACTAGTTTCAGGTTTATGTCAGATACAGCAAACATCTCCTTTAATCACACACACACACTCTCACACACACACAATTTTGTATGAACCAAACATCTTTGTGTAACACAATTACATGCACAAGTTTTGCTGTTGTTGATTCCAAATAAAATTAACTTTAGTCCTCGCTTTCTCATCTTGACTAATATTTTTTTTTTTCTAGAGAGTATCTATCCCCGAAGAATTGAGTTCTAGAATTTGTGTTTTCACAGCTTGGTTATTTTCTGAAATTCGCTTCTAACAATTCCCTCAACTCATAGTAGATACTCTGGAAACAAACAAACTGTACATTTGTGAAAAGAACAAAACTTCTTAATTCATATTCTCAGTTGATTTAAAAAGTCTTTTTCCCCACCACTGATTTTTCTTCCCTTTCTTTCCCCTTTATTGCACACCCCTCCCATTCCATCTTATAGATGCCATTTCTCCTTGAAATGCTTCTACACTCTCGAGAGGCAGTAGTTAAAGGCACAGTCTGCCTAGATTCAGCTCCCAGCTCGGATATTGATAAGCTGTGTGATTTTGAGCAAGCTCAGATTTCTCCTTTGTAAACTGGGGATAATAATAGTACTTATCTCATAGAGTTGTTATAAGGATCAAATAAGCTTATATATGTTGACTGCCTAGTACAATACCTGGTACATAGTAAGCATGATGTAAGTGATAGCTACTATCCCTGCAGGGTGCAAACAGCTTGTGCTTGACTACTCATCTAAAGGCTGGTTTTTCAAATCCACCCAGGAATGCCGCTGCAGAAAATCTTAATGATCTGCTGTCACAAAGATTACAGCCAAGAAGGCCTACTAAATGCAATCCTATTCTGTAACACACGGGGCGCTATGAGTTGGAATCTACTCAATAGGTGAGTTTGGGTTTTTTATTATCACTTTCATTGTCCTCTTCTTCCTAGGTCACTCTCTGACCTCTTTCCATAATACCCACACTCCACTTGCATTGGTCATGATACCTCTCAAAAGCAGTAAGCCAAGCAATGACATTCGTAATGCCAGAGGAAGGGAGTCTCACTTGGAGGGCCATCTCCCTGTGAGCACCCGCCGCAGGGCGCCCTGCACATCAGGGTTCCTAAGGCTGTAGATGACTGGGTTCAGCATGGGGCTGATGACAGTGTTGAGGACGCCAATTCCCTTGTCTTTGTCTGAAGCTTCAACTGAACCTAGTCTCATGTAACTGAAGACACCTGTCCCATAGAAGATGCCCACCACAGTGAGGTGGGAGCTGCATGTGGAGAAGGCTTTCTTCCTGCCCTCTGCAGAGCGGATTCGTAGCACAGCAGCTACCACATGGGCATAGGACACAGTGATGAGGACCAAGGGGGCCACACCCATGAAGGCTGCTGCTACAAAAAGCAACTGCTCATTGAGTTGGATGCTGGAGCAGGAGAGCTGGAAGAGCTGTGGGAGGTCACAGTAGAAGTGATTGATCACATTAGGGCCACAGAATTTAAGAGTAGACAAAGCAACTGTTTGGGTCAGTGCATTGGAGAAGGAAAAGACACATGACATGCCCACCATGACTCGCTGGATTCCCCAGCCCATGCGAGTGTTATAGGTAAGAGGCTGGCAGATAGCCAGATAGCGGTCATACGCCATGACAGTCAGCAGGAAGCAGTCCACCCCAGCCAGGAGGTGGAAGAAGAAGAGCTGGGAGAGACAAGACCTATAGGGAATGCTCCTATCATTGGACATGAGATGCTTCAGCATGGCAGGGACAGTGACAGTGATACAGCCAACATCTAGAAGGGACAGGTTTCCCAGGAAGAAGTACATGGGGGTGTGGAGTTTGGGCTCAACAAGAATGGCAGCCAAGATGCTGAAATTGCCACCAACAGTAATTACATAAGCAAGAAGGAAGACAGCAAAGAGGATGGGCTGTAGAGCTGGAGTCTCTGTGAGGCCCAGTAGGACAAACTCAGTCACAACGGAGCCATTTCCCAAGGCTCCCAGATCC
The DNA here is from genome assembly GCF_000296735.1 of Chrysochloris asiatica. Taxonomy (NCBI): domain Eukaryota; kingdom Metazoa; phylum Chordata; class Mammalia; order Afrosoricida; family Chrysochloridae; genus Chrysochloris; species Chrysochloris asiatica. The sequence goes on along the minus strand of NW_006408572.1, from coordinate 4,309,873 downwards.
ATGGGTTTCTTCTACCAGCAGTAGAATACATCAAAGCCAACGAAAGTAAAAGAAGAATGACCTCTTTATAACCTTCAGTGGTGGTATTCGGGAAAGGGGAAGGCTGTAAGAACACAAAAAATTTAAGTTAGAGACTGAGCCATAATAGGAAGATACTTGAAAATATGACTGTTAATGAGGAAGGGAAGCAGTGGCATTGGGATGATTTCAATAGCGATAGATGAATTGACATGAAAAGCGGAAAGTTAAAGGGGAAAGACTATTTTACTGAGGTCAAAGTTCCAAGAAAGAAATCCTAAGCCTGCAGGTAGTGGCATGGCCATAGTTTAGGTACAGGATCCCAAAGGATGAAATGGAAGCTTCCTGGGAAGAAGAGAAAAGGCATGCTTCCCCCAACCTGTGTTCCTGCACTTCCATAGACATTTTCTCTCCTATGTGATGGCAGCAGTGTGATGTCTGCTGCTTCCCAGACAATTAAGAAAGAGATTAACTTGTGACACCATGTAAAACAATGAGACCTGGTCTGGACTTTTCAGATAATAGTAAGTATGCTACTAAATGAGAAGGTATCACTGAGAACTGCTCAAGCTCTGGACATGATAGTTACCAGCCTTCTAGAATTTCTAGGTAAGATAATATTGTGGAGTCCTGGTGTGGCACTGTAGGATAAGTACTGGACCGCAAGGTCAGTGTGAACTGGAAGACCCACCGGTCACTCCTCAGAAACCTTTACAGGCTCACTGT
>NW_006408572.1:4295654-4309029 GCF_000296735.1 Chrysochloris asiatica | reverse complement strand
GGTTTTTCAATGCTTGAAAGTTCTTTAGGTTTAATCATCCTCTGGGTTCTTTTAATAATCTGTGCATAATTCTAGGGTTGTAAATAATATGCGTTACTAAATTTTTCTGTGTATTATGAATTCCTTGAAAACAGAGATTGAGTATATTCAGCATCAGTGCACTTACTGGCACATAGTAGGCTTTCAATCTATGTTAGTTGAATTAATCAGTCAGTTGCTAAAAAAAATCAATTGTTGAGGAAATAGTCTTGTTTTTAGTCTTATTACCTAGTGACTAGTTAGAGTTGACCATACTTCCTTGGAGCCCTGGTATAGTTGCTGTAGGATAAGTATGGAACTACTACCCTCAAGACTGGCAGTTCCAACCCACCAGTCACTCCTCAGAAACCCTACTACATAGGATTGCTTGGTGAAGTGGAGGGTTAGCGAAAAAGAGGAAGACCTCCAATAGGATGGATTTACACAGTGGCAGCATCAATGGGCTCAAATGTAAGAATTGTGAGAACAGTGCAGGATTGGACAGTGTTGCCTTCTTTTGTGCATAGGGTCAACAATATGAAAGTGCTCAACCTTCTGAAGGGCAATTTGACAATATACTTTCAAGTACCTTGAAAAAATTTATAACCCTTGACCCAGAAACTCCATTCTTGGGAATTTATCATCAGCAAATAATTAGATGAATGTTCACAGATGAATGTACAAGGATATTTATTGTGACAGTCCATAAACCAAGATTATTTGAAATAACACAAGTTTCACAAATAAAAGATTGTTACATTTATTTTGTTCTTTCTATTCAAAGGATTAATATGCAACCACACACACAAAAAGAAGTATGATATATTTAGTGTCATGGAATGATGTCTACCTACCTTATTAAGTGAAACAATCAGCTTACAGAATTTCAGGTGTAGCATAATTCTATTTTCATAAAATTATATTATGCTGAAATGCAGATAGGTCTCTTGTGATATAATAGTGAATAATTGTTATCAGGACTGATTGTGACTGGTTGGAAATGTAAAGGTAGATGTTTTGTAGCAAGGTGGGGAGTGACTAACTTTGCAGTCTAGGAGTGGAGGTCCCTGGGACCATCAAGGAAGAAGAGCGGAGAGTGGGACCCTACCCAGAGAAGCAGTGATGTCTGAGATGGAGGCAGAGACAATGAAGTGGAGAGATGGAGCAGCTGGGGACTTTAGACCCAGAGAGGGAGAGGGGCTGTGTGCTGATGACAGGGAGAGGTGGGGAGGGAGGGGCAGGTTTGTAGTGTATACCCTTTGGTTGATGATGATGCGTGGAGGAGACTGTAACCATGGCAATGAAACAATCTAGGATAGGATGAATGTAAAACTAATGTTCTCCCATATAAACTGTCACATAATTTACAGTAAAACATTAAAAAAAAAATTTGTATGTGCATAAGGAGCTCTGGTAGTGTAGTGGTTAAGAGTTGGACTGCTAACCTCAAGGTCAGCAGTGTGAAACTGCCAGCGGTTCCATGGGAGAAAGATGAGGCTTTTAAAAAAATTATATTATGCTTAAAAAAAGCTAGCAATTACATGCTAAAGGGTCATAATGAATATCTCAGAATTATGGACTTTTGAGTGATTTTAACTTTATTATCTCTATGCTTTCTACCTTTCTAATCATAAGCATGTTTTTTTTTTTTTAATTGGTTTCTGGAAAAAGCTGCTAAAAGCTATACATTAAATACATAAAATAAGTATCTTCCTCCTTACAGCAATACAGAGAGAAAGGACTAGTTTCAGGTTTATGTCAGATACAGCAAACATCTCCTTTAATCACACACACACACTCTCACACACACACAATTTTGTATGAACCAAACATCTTTGTGTAACACAATTACATGCACAAGTTTTGCTGTTGTTGATTCCAAATAAAATTAACTTTAGTCCTCGCTTTCTCATCTTGACTAATATTTTTTTTTTTCTAGAGAGTATCTATCCCCGAAGAATTGAGTTCTAGAATTTGTGTTTTCACAGCTTGGTTATTTTCTGAAATTCGCTTCTAACAATTCCCTCAACTCATAGTAGATACTCTGGAAACAAACAAACTGTACATTTGTGAAAAGAACAAAACTTCTTAATTCATATTCTCAGTTGATTTAAAAAGTCTTTTTCCCCACCACTGATTTTTCTTCCCTTTCTTTCCCCTTTATTGCACACCCCTCCCATTCCATCTTATAGATGCCATTTCTCCTTGAAATGCTTCTACACTCTCGAGAGGCAGTAGTTAAAGGCACAGTCTGCCTAGATTCAGCTCCCAGCTCGGATATTGATAAGCTGTGTGATTTTGAGCAAGCTCAGATTTCTCCTTTGTAAACTGGGGATAATAATAGTACTTATCTCATAGAGTTGTTATAAGGATCAAATAAGCTTATATATGTTGACTGCCTAGTACAATACCTGGTACATAGTAAGCATGATGTAAGTGATAGCTACTATCCCTGCAGGGTGCAAACAGCTTGTGCTTGACTACTCATCTAAAGGCTGGTTTTTCAAATCCACCCAGGAATGCCGCTGCAGAAAATCTTAATGATCTGCTGTCACAAAGATTACAGCCAAGAAGGCCTACTAAATGCAATCCTATTCTGTAACACACGGGGCGCTATGAGTTGGAATCTACTCAATAGGTGAGTTTGGGTTTTTTATTATCACTTTCATTGTCCTCTTCTTCCTAGGTCACTCTCTGACCTCTTTCCATAATACCCACACTCCACTTGCATTGGTCATGATACCTCTCAAAAGCAGTAAGCCAAGCAATGACATTCGTAATGCCAGAGGAAGGGAGTCTCACTTGGAGGGCCATCTCCCTGTGAGCACCCGCCGCAGGGCGCCCTGCACATCAGGGTTCCTAAGGCTGTAGATGACTGGGTTCAGCATGGGGCTGATGACAGTGTTGAGGACGCCAATTCCCTTGTCTTTGTCTGAAGCTTCAACTGAACCTAGTCTCATGTAACTGAAGACACCTGTCCCATAGAAGATGCCCACCACAGTGAGGTGGGAGCTGCATGTGGAGAAGGCTTTCTTCCTGCCCTCTGCAGAGCGGATTCGTAGCACAGCAGCTACCACATGGGCATAGGACACAGTGATGAGGACCAAGGGGGCCACACCCATGAAGGCTGCTGCTACAAAAAGCAACTGCTCATTGAGTTGGATGCTGGAGCAGGAGAGCTGGAAGAGCTGTGGGAGGTCACAGTAGAAGTGATTGATCACATTAGGGCCACAGAATTTAAGAGTAGACAAAGCAACTGTTTGGGTCAGTGCATTGGAGAAGGAAAAGACACATGACATGCCCACCATGACTCGCTGGATTCCCCAGCCCATGCGAGTGTTATAGGTAAGAGGCTGGCAGATAGCCAGATAGCGGTCATACGCCATGACAGTCAGCAGGAAGCAGTCCACCCCAGCCAGGAGGTGGAAGAAGAAGAGCTGGGAGAGACAAGACCTATAGGGAATGCTCCTATCATTGGACATGAGATGCTTCAGCATGGCAGGGACAGTGACAGTGATACAGCCAACATCTAGAAGGGACAGGTTTCCCAGGAAGAAGTACATGGGGGTGTGGAGTTTGGGCTCAACAAGAATGGCAGCCAAGATGCTGAAATTGCCACCAACAGTAATTACATAAGCAAGAAGGAAGACAGCAAAGAGGATGGGCTGTAGAGCTGGAGTCTCTGTGAGGCCCAGTAGGACAAACTCAGTCACAACGGAGCCATTTCCCAAGGCTCCCAGATCCATGGGTTTCTTCTACCAGCAGTAGAATACATCAAAGCCAACGAAAGTAAAAGAAGAATGACCTCTTTATAACCTTCAGTGGTGGTATTCGGGAAAGGGGAAGGCTGTAAGAACACAAAAAATTTAAGTTAGAGACTGAGCCATAATAGGAAGATACTTGAAAATATGACTGTTAATGAGGAAGGGAAGCAGTGGCATTGGGATGATTTCAATAGCGATAGATGAATTGACATGAAAAGCGGAAAGTTAAAGGGGAAAGACTATTTTACTGAGGTCAAAGTTCCAAGAAAGAAATCCTAAGCCTGCAGGTAGTGGCATGGCCATAGTTTAGGTACAGGATCCCAAAGGATGAAATGGAAGCTTCCTGGGAAGAAGAGAAAAGGCATGCTTCCCCCAACCTGTGTTCCTGCACTTCCATAGACATTTTCTCTCCTATGTGATGGCAGCAGTGTGATGTCTGCTGCTTCCCAGACAATTAAGAAAGAGATTAACTTGTGACACCATGTAAAACAATGAGACCTGGTCTGGACTTTTCAGATAATAGTAAGTATGCTACTAAATGAGAAGGTATCACTGAGAACTGCTCAAGCTCTGGACATGATAGTTACCAGCCTTCTAGAATTTCTAGGTAAGATAATATTGTGGAGTCCTGGTGTGGCACTGTAGGCTAATGCAAAGTCATTTGAACTGCAAGATCGGTGGTTCAAACTCACCAACTGCTCCTTGGAAACCCTATACAGGGTCATTATGGATCAGAATTGACTTGATGGCACTTAACAACAAGAAGATAATATAGTATTTTTGCTCATGGAGTCTGAGAAATTTGGATGCTAAAATACTGACTTTTTGTGAATTAAAAAAAATATTAGAAGAGCTTTTGAGCAAGGTGAGAGATTCAAGACTTAAATTCTCAGTTAGCGTCCTTCTCATTCACACAACAAGAATCTTAAGTAAGCAGATACCCATTCTATGACTTCCCTCTGCCCCCAATCCCACTGCTACTTGGTTCTTGCTCTTTGGTCCTGGCTCTAACTACACATCACTTGATACATTTGCTACCTTGAGCCTAACAACTGGATAAAAATCGAGTCTATGACAATGTCATGAACTGCCCACATCCCTGCCATTTAGATAATGCTTCCCTTTTCCCATACCTGAAGGGCTTGCACTAACAAAACCCATAGTAGTCCACCTCAGTCTATGGTAGAAGGATGTGGATATTTAAGTTGCTTATAGGAAGTCTGCTTTGTATAACAAAGGGATGGCGTTAGAGATCCCGAAAAGATTTCTGCAAAATGCATGAGCAAAGGAAGACACTGTCTAATAATTAGACTAAATTTCAAAACCAATGTCCACAGGTTCACATGGGTCAACTAACATCTGACTGTCTGGCTTTTTCAGCATGGGCATGCTGTTCTCGTCATCACCTCAGACTCAGCTTCCAAACCTGAATTGACCATCTTCATTCTCAACCTGTTCTTGAATTAACTATTTTGATTCATTGCTTGCCATCTTTTCAGTTAGCGAGGCTTGAAACCTTAGCCATTGATGACTCCTCATTTTTTTTCTCTCTCAAACGCCTCACATTCAAGCACCTAAGCCCACTGGACCATTTTTGGGGAAAGGAAAAGGCCATTCCAGGACAGAAAGGATGAACTTCACTCATATGGAAACCAAGAGTGCAATGAAAGGTCTTAGGAAGGCACTCACCCAGCCACAGGAATAGGTAAACACTTCCAAGACAGAGAAAAAGACAGCCATACAGCCCAGTGGTCCCCACAGTGGGATGACTTATAAAGAAGAGAGACAGAAAAACAAACATGAACAGATAGGCTGACATAATTTTCACACTGGTATTTTTCTCCACCTCATTCTGACCCCTGGGGGCTTCAGAAATTAGTCCTTTCCAGAGGGAGCGAGAACCAGATAAACACCCTTGCCACAGCCGTAATGATCTCTAGTGTCTTTACAGTGTGTCTGACTTTGTCAAACTGTTTCCAAGTATGGCCCTCATGGATATGGCAAAACTCATTCATTTATTTAACAAAAATATTTACAACACTCTTTATGAACTGGCACTCTTATCAGCATTTTACAGAGTTAAACTGAATTTTATAAAGTCTTGAAGTACAGAATGGTACTGGGGACAAGTTGGGATTTTGAATTTCCAGATTAGTCCAGTCAATCATCTTGGGACAGGAAGGGAAGGGAAGGGAAGGGAAGAGAGCAGAGAATTGTGACTTCCTAGTCATGCCCATAGCATGAAGCAGAGAGGAGGGTGGAGCCTGAGCTAGGATCCCCTCCTCCATCATTCCTGGAGCAACGTTCTCTCTATCACATCATAAGGTAACCTCACATCTCTGTCACAGCTAACTTTCATCATCCTCAAACCTACTTTTCCTCTAGTACCAAACAAATACTGCATCTTTTCCTTGCTCCCATAAAACAATCCAGACCCAGTAGTATCCTGACCCTAAATGTTTTCCAACTTCATGGTTCCAACACAGTATAAGGTTATGAAGGTTTACAGTATCTTTTAGACCAGAGACACCCTATTTTCAATAAATCCTAAAGATGTATTTAGGGACAAAATTCAATTTTTAACAATCCCTTGTTGATTAATAAAGCATCCCTCTAGGTCTCAACAAAAGTTTGGGAGAGAGTCTTTGCAGAATCAACTGAGAAAAGTCAGCTGTTCAAGCCTGTCATGGGCCAAGGAGGATGAGTTTAGGTTACTGTTGATGGCTGCCCTTGGAATGGACACTCTAGGCCACAGAGCCCAAATGGAATCCATTACGTGTACACTACCCACCTGAAGTGACAAATGTGTTATTTTCCTGGACTGTGCCCTTACCCCACACCTGGTTAACAAGGTAATGCCATCTTTACAGATAAATTATAGGTCTAATCTCTTTCAGGAAACTACCCATGACTCTCTGGGCCTGGATCACAATCTATAATATCCATAAAATAGCTTTTCCTCTATACTCCATAGAAATCTAATGTCAGTATATGTTGATGATCCTCAAATTGCAACTTCATCCCAGATTCTAAACTCTTAACCTGAATACCTATGATTTGGATCTTTCCACCTGTACATCCCTCAGGAACCTCAAACTCAGCATGTGCAAAACCAAACTTATATTTCCCCATTGTGCAAGGAGGGCACGTACACCTTTACTAGTAGAATCACATGGCTTATTATAGAAAAATTTACAAACAGGGAAGTAGAAGAGTATGAATGTCCTACGAGAGGGAGTCCTGGTGTGGCGTGGTGGGCTAATGAGTCAGACTGCATAGTTGTTTGAACTGCAAGGTCGATGGTTCAATCTTACCAGCTGCTCCTTGGAAACCCTATACAGGGTCATTATGGGTTGGAATTGACTTGACAGCTCTTAACAACAACAACAAGGACTCCTGGTGTGGCATTGTGGGTTCATAAGCAGACTGCAAAGTCGTTTGAGCCACAAGATCGGCAGTTCAAGCTCACCAGCTGCTCCTCAGAAACCTTATAAAGGGTCACTATGGGTCGGAACTGACTCGATGGCACTTAACAACAACAACAAGGGTAAGTTAACTAGAAAAATGCTTTCAATAGAGCGGGATCTGCTCCCCTTCCCCCTGTCACTTGTATTTGTAGGAATTGAGATTGGGAGGGGGACCATCGGGGTAACATAACAGGTGCTTCCTGGATGAGGAAATAATCTTGTTAATATGGGGAGACTCTAGCAGAGCTCAGCTCCTGTTATCAGTCTTTCTGCCAATGAGCTGTTGAGTCAACTTCTTGCTAATCTCCTGAAAAGGAGAATGTGAGGATACAGGGCTCCTCATCCTCCAAATTGGACACCCCTCCTCACTTTGCTTAATGGAGATGGGAATATGCCATTCATTTATTTAGCTAATATTGAATGAAGTGCTATTTTCCAGGTAATGTGCTAGTCAAGAGGTGACCAGGACAGACACACGGAACTTAGGTCCTGTGTATAGGTAGCTGCTGTCGAGACGCTAAATCATGGTGAACTAATGTACAACAGAAGGAACTGTGGCCTGGTCTGGTGTCATCCTCATGAACAGCAGCGTGTTTGAGTTTGTCATTGAAGCTACAGTGCCAGCCCATCTCACTGAGGATCTCTCTTGCCTTCATAGGCTTTCTATTTCACCAAACATGATCTTCTCATCTAATGACAGATCGTATGTAGTGGCGTTCGCAGCTTGAAAAGAAAAGTTATTTCACCTTAGAATTCAGACAAACCTGGTAGTGGTGGGAGCATCCCATCAAGGTCAGTTTATGGGGAAGGCATACTGGACAAGAGTAGAGAGCATTGATTTGCCCAAGTCCAATGACGATGGGCAGAGAAGATCAGAGTAAAGCTCCTATTCTGGTACCAGCACCACTTGCCTACAAAGGATGGATTTTACTGCTTGTAAATTATAGCTCAATTAACCTTACTTTAAAAATTAATACTAAATATATTTACTACCCAGCTTGTGAAATACAATATTTTATTACCTTTGAAGACCCCTGTGTGCACCTCTTTAATCCTGCTCCTCTATTTCTTCACTCATGTAACACTCTTTTAAAGAGATACTCTTTTTAAATATTTTTATTACATCTTGTTGCTGTTATGCACCATGGAGTCGGTTCTGACTCATAGCGACCCTGTACAGGGTTTCCGAGGCTGTAAATCTTTATGGGAATAGAAAGCCTCATCTTTCTTCCGTGTAACAGCTGGTAGTTTCGAACTGCTGACCTTAAGGTTCGCAGCCCGATTTGTAACCAATACTCTACCAGAGCTCCTTTTTTATTACATCTACACAATATAAAATAACATTTTGAAGTTTTATATGTTTTTATAGAAATGGAATCATTCAAATTCTTTTTTTTTTAAGTTTTTGTTGTGAATTGAGTGAAAGTTTACAGGGCAGATCAACAGTTTTACATTCAACAAATCATATAAATTGTTTCATTACAATGATTATAATGCCTACCATGTACCATCAGTTAACAGTATTTCTCTCTATTCATTTTCACGCTTTAAAAAAAAACATTCAGGCATATTTAATAATTTACACCACCAAAGGCACCTTCTGCAAGTCTGCCTCCTAGCCACCAGCTCTCAGTCCCTCTCTTTCCATGAATCTAGAGTCCTCAGCTGCTCTCTCTTTCCATGTCTCCATCTCTGCCTCCATCTCTGGTGTCGCTGCTTCTCTGGATAAGGTCCCACATTCTGCTTGTGCTCTTCTCCCTTGATGGTCTTAGGGTCTTCTGTTTCTGGACTGGGAGATTAACTACTCCCCCATTTTTGTTACAAAATGTCTACCTTTACAATTGTGACCGTTACAATTAGTCATGATAACTATTACTCACTATTGAATCATAAGACTCTTATTCCCATCTCTTTTTACTAGACCCATCTAGACAAGATGAAAACTATTCCTCCACACACTCTTAAATTAAACTCCCTCTTGACACTTCCTAAGCCAGTCACTTCGTGCCTTTATTGCCCCTTCATTTTAGGTAGCCGATGTCTAAATTGCCTGTCCCTATCTACCCTGCATAAGGAGCTCTGGTAGCGTAGTGGTTACGAATCGGGCTGTGAACCACAAGGTCAGCAGTTCGAAACTACAAGTGGTTCCGTGGGAGAAAGATGAGGTGTTCTGCTCCCGTAAATATTTACAGCCTCAGAAACCCTGTGCAGGGTTGCTATGAGTCGGAACCGACTCCACGGCACTTAACAACAACAACAACATCTACCCTGCATACAGAGGGAATAGTATTGATACTTAATGTGAGGACTCCTTCCCTCTGTTGGTTTTGAGCTACTGCCTCCATGAGTATAGGTCAAGTTCATCAAAATGTAGCAGTTTACACTCATTTCCTTTATCAAAAATTGTTTTCTTTTTTATCTTTCTCTAGTCGAGTTCTGATTATCAAGCCATAGTGGCTAGGTCAGATGGGTACTATCTGCAAGTTTGAGTGTTTTTGTTTCTTGTGCCTCTTCCCTCCCTTCATATCAGCTGGATGCTTCACTCTCAGCTCTAGCCCTCCCTGGCTATGGGCTCAGGTGTCCCCAGGTCTCACCATACTTTGCACCAACCAAATCCTTCTTCTTCTCTCTCTCATCTTCAGGTCAACAGAAGTCCATGGAACATGGTTGAACTCAGTCCATTTCTTCATTGCTGCCTTTCCCCCTCTTCCACTCACCAGTACACCAATGTGGTCACCAGCAAGCTGGCATGCCTGCTCAAGTGTTCCCTTTGAGTTTCAGTTTTGTGGGAGATAAATTCATCTTTGACTTACTGATTTCACTCAGTATTATTTTGTGTGACTTTCCTATACAAATGCCTACAGCTGTTGTTCATTTGTTGTTGGTGTTTTTGTTTTTTTTCTGTTTGAGGTTCTTTTCCTCCTGTGAACACTCTTGTATACATCTCATAAACATTTGTGAGAATTTATAATTATGAACACAATTAGTATATCTTTTGCTTTGAAGGATAAAACCAAATTGTTTTCTAATGTTAATACCATTTTATGTTCTCATCACCAATGTTGTCTTAGTTTTCTAGGGTTGCTATAACAAAAATACCACAAATGAGTGGATTTTATAAACAGAAATTTAATCTCTCACAATTTGGGATGCTAGAAGTCCAAATTCAAGGTGCTACCTCTAGAGGAAGACTTTATCTCTCTGTTGGTTCTGGCAAAAGATTTTTTATCTCCTTTCAACATCTGTGGGTTTAGCATATCTTGGAGATCTCTATGTGTCTTGGTATAAGTCTTTCCCTGAGTCTAGGAGGTTCACAGTGTAGGAACTCTGAATGTATAGGATACATTCTGCTTCTGGCTCTTTCTTGGTGTTACTGAGGTCCTACTGGTCTCTACTCAATGTTTAATCTCTTTTATATCTCAAAAGAGATTAACTCAAAACACAACCTAGTCCTGTAGATTATATCCTGTTGCACTGACATTACTGCGTCTAATCTAGCCTCATTTGCATCATGTTGTTGTTGTTTGGTACCCCAGTCAGTTCCGACTCATAGTGACCCTGTATAGGGCTTGTAAGGCTGTAAATGTTTACAGAAGTAGAAAATCTCATCTTTGTCCCATGGAACAGCTTATGGGTTTGAACTGTCAGCCTTGTGGTTAGCAGTCCAGTGCTTATCCTACAGTGTCACCAGATCACTAAATGTAGGATAATTACATAACACTGAGAATCATGGTCTAGCCACATTGACACATATTTTAGGGGGACATAATTCACTCCTTAGCAAATGATAAGCATTTTTTTTTTGTTGCTTTATTATACTACCAAACTTGGTATTATTAGACTTGGTACTATCAGACTTCTTCACTTAGACCAATATAATGGATGAACACTAGACTGGTAACCATAAGGTCGGCAGTTCAAACCCATCAACCACTCTCCGAAGACCTATACAGGGTCGCCATCAGTTGGAACAGTACTTAGCAACAACAACAATGGATGTAGAGGGATGACTCCATTGTAATTTTAATTTATATTTTCCAGATGACTAATGAATGGAGTTGAGCTACCTTGAGGTCATTGGCCATTTGTGTTTCCTCTTCTGTGAAATCTCTGTTCATTCGTGTGTTTTGCCTTCTTTGTATTGGGTTCTTTGTTTTACGGATTGTAGTTCGTTTGTTTGCTTAATATATTCTCAACACTCCAGAGTAGTTGTATGTGCTGTAAATCTTGTCTAATTTGTAGTTTATCTTTTCACTTAAAAACAACTGTGCTATAATGAGTTGTTGTTGTTTTTAAAGTCTTTTGAATCAGTTTCAACCCATAACAACCTTGTATAGGGTTTCCGAGGAGCGGCTGGTGAGCTTGAACTGCCAACCTTGTGGTTCAAACTGACTTTGCAGTCTACCACATTAATCCACAGCACCACACCAGGACTTACTGTAGGCAAATTTCTGGGTTTTTTTCTTTATGATTAATGATCTTTAGAATTGTTTGAAAAAGATTGATTTCCTGTTGTTGTTAAGTGCTAACAAGTCAGTTCTGACTCATGTGGACACTATATTGGGTTTCCAAGGATCAGATGGAGAGTTTAAACTGCCAACATTGGGGTTCAACAGAACTTTCGGTCCAGTGCTTACTTTTTAGAGGATCACAAAGATATCGCGTATAATTTTATTATTTAAATTTGGATAGAAGCTTACAGAGCAAATTAATTTTCCATTCAACAATTCATATACATTTTGCATCATAACATTAGTTGCAATTCCCTCAATGTAATAACACTCTCCCAGTTTCCTTCCTGGGTTCTCCATTTCTTTAGTCCTCTTTCTTGCTCCTTATTGCGTTTTTAGCTTTGGTTTTGGGCAAATGCTGCTTTCTTGGTCTTATAAGGTTGATTATTCTGAGGAGTTTGTTTCTCACCAGTGTTTGTGATTTTGAAGTTTGCTCTACATGTTTTCTCCCATTCTGTCCAGAGCTTTATGTGGTCCCAGTCAGAATTGTTGGCGGTGATGGAAGAACCGTCTGGTTCCTCTTGTCTCAGACTAGTGGTTTGCATGGCTCATTATTAGTCCTTTGGACTAATTGTTTCCTGGAGTCTTTGATTTTCTTCATGCTTCTTTCCTCCAGGCACAGAGACACCACTGGTTGCATCTTCAATGGCCACTTGCTAGCTTTTAAGACCTCTGTCTCTACTCATCACAGTATAATGTAGAATATTATTTTTGTGAACCATGCTATGCCAATTATTGTAACTATCCCCCAACACTGTGGTCCTAAGCCCCCAAGCCCAGTGACTCATTCCCTTAATGTGTTTGATTATAGCTAAGAGGTTTTCATAACTCTGCCCCCTGTTTGCTCGACTGTATCATGGATATACTTCCAACACATGCACACCCATATATCGAACTATCCTCTGACAAACATACACAAGGTCATGGATGTAGTCCTGTTTGCCTACCCAAACCTATTCAGCTTGTATGTTTACTTATGTGTCCACTCATAAATTATTGTTTGTTATTACTGATATTGCAGCATTGTTTATGTAACACTATTTACCTTTGATGTCTATAACCCTTGTGCACCTTTAGAATCTTCATTTACTTTAATGATATTTTTTGTATCTCCCATTTATTTTATATTGCCTTTGCCTTTGCCCAAGTGAATGTGTCCCACTGGTGGTGCCATGGGTTAAATGTTGGACCACCAGAAATTCCACAGGGGAAAGATGAGGGAGTCTGCTTCTGTAAATAGTTACAGCCTCGGAAATGCCATGGAGAAGTTTGACTCTGTCCTATAGGGTCTGCCATTGAGTCAGAATCGACTCAATGGCAATGGCTTTAGGGTTCTATGATCTAGTTAGTGATCTTTGTTCCCTTCCCCTTACATCCTTAATAACCACCAAAGAATGTTTCTTACTATGTGTGTAAATCTTTCCTTGACTTTTTAAGAGTACTGATCTCATACATTATTTTTCATTTTGTGATCGACTTATTTTACTCAGCATAATGTCCTCCAGGTTCATCCACTTTATGAAGTGTTTCTAGAATTCTTCACTATTCTTAAACTTAATCCATTGTGTGTGTGTACCATAGTTTGTTTATCCATCCACCCATTGATGGGCACTTA
>NW_006408572.1:4287620-4295347 GCF_000296735.1 Chrysochloris asiatica | reverse complement strand
TAGAGTGAGATGATATATCATTGTTGTTTTTATTTACATCTTTCTGATGATTAGTGATCATGAGCATTTTTTCACATGTTTGTTGCCTCCATGAATGTTTTCTTTGATGAAATGTTTGTTCATATCTTCTGTCTGTTTTTTAATTGGGTTGTTTGACTTTTTGTTGTTGATGTGTTGAAGCTTTCTATAAAGTTTAGAGATTAGTCCCTTGTCAGATATGTCATTGTCAAAACTTTTTCCCAGCCTGTAGCTTCTCCTTGTACTTTCTTGAGAAGTTTTTTGATGTGTGCAAGTGTTATATTTTAGGAAGTCCTAGTCCTCTGCTTTATCTTCTGTTGTCCATAGGCTATGTTTCAGTTTTCACTTCTTTACTCTTCAGTTTAGATAGCTCACCCACCTGAAACTGACTTTAGTGTATGAAGTGAGAAAGAGCCTTGGTGAACATTTTTGGATACTGTATTTCCCCAGCACTGTTCATTAAAGGGTCTGTCCTTTTTGTACTGCTCTGCTGGGCCATCCCTGCTATTTATCAAATTTTCTACATGTCAGTAGATTTGTCTCCAGGTTCTCAACTTTTGTTCCTTTGGGTTCTTTTCTGTCATTTTTTCTGAAATATGACACTGTCTTAATTATTATACCTTTAAAATATGGTCTGATGCCAGCAGGGCAGTTAAGGTGAATCTAGTGAGGCAGTAAGAAAGTTACAATATAATGGGTGGCAGAAAATTTTCAGTGGGCTTAAAGTACAGACCTGACCATTGGACTTGCCAGAATGAGTGTGACTTGAATGTGGAACCCCAGACTCACCCACTGTTTGGTAGATACCAGACATGTTGATAAAACTAATAGCAAGCATATGACAGTGAAAATATGTCTATTAATGCTTTCCCACCTGGTGTGGAAGTGTAGGATAAGCACTTAACCATAAGGTGTGTTTGGATTGCAAGGTCAGCTGTTCAAACTCACCAGTCGCTCCTTGGAAACCTTATACAGGGTTGCAATGAGTCGGAACTGACTCTATGGCACTTAACAACAACAACGCTTTCCCACATGATTAAAATCCAATAGGGGGATGGGTGGGGTCTAGGATTTCAGCATGAAGGAGCTGAAAAAATGCTAGTGCCAACATGGTTTTTGAGGGCAGAACTGGAGTACAAGGCTCAGATATAGCAGCCATAGCTTGTTTGCTTAATTAGTTAATATACTGACTTTTTCATTCAAACCTGTTACTTCTTAAAGCACTTGGAAGAAGAGGAAAGGGAAATTCTCATAGAAATGTTGTCAAAGCTATGTTTTGGAGTCAAAAAAAAAAAACAAAAAAAAAACCCCAAGGCTTGAGTTGCAGCCCTGCTACATTCGAGATGTGGCCCATCAGGGAAGTTATTAACCCTGAGTCTCAGATTCCACCTCTGTAAGGTTGTTGTTGTTGTTGTTAAGTGCCGTTGAGTCGGTTCCGACCCATAGCGACCCTGTACAGGGTTTCCGAGGGTGTAAATCTTTACGGGAGTAGAAAGCCTCATCTTTCTCCCGCGGAGCGGCTGGTAGTTTCGAACCGCTGACCTTAAGGTTCGCAGCCCGATTCGTAACCACTACGCTACGATAATAAAATGACAGTCTAGTATTGTTGGGATGGTGAAATCAGATAATACACTAAAAGTATTCATCCAGTTATTTTCTTTTTATTAATATTTGTTGATCTCTTACCAAGTACTTTAAGTATGTTATTTTGTTTAATTCTCAGAGCAATTCTGAGTGGTGGTAGATATTATTATTTCACACATGAGGAAACTGAAGCCTGGAGGATCTCAGCAGTTTGTCCTAAGTCATAGCATTAATGATTAGAAAACCAGGACTGACTATATGCCAAGTTCACATTTTCCATGCTGTACCAGCCTGCTCTTTGAAATAATACAGAGCTGGGAGTCCTCCCGCTGAGGAAACACAAGGCCACCATGATGGTGGGCAGGTGAGCAAGGGCGTAGGACACTAACAAGTGGTTAGATGGTCTTGCCGCCTCTTTTATTAATTATTCTTATCACTAGGACCCTCAACGTCTAAGGACTTGCCCTTGAAGATCATGGGAGTGACTTCCCTGGGGATCCCTTGGCTCCTTCTAGCACAACACAGCTCTTCTACCACCACTTTTAGAATCATTATGGGACTCCCCCCAAGATGCAATCTCAGTGGCCCCCACTAACAAGGTCTTGAGGGGAAGCATGCAATCCTGAGGTCTCATTAGATAGCTGAGTTTGGCTATAGCGTCTCCCTTTTGCCTCTTTTCTTGGGCCATGTACTCTTTTTCAGGTCAAGGCAAGCCTGGGACTTGGCTTTTCTCTGTTCAGGGTTTCCATTTGAGCCAGGCCTCTGGGAGAGCCAAGCAACCTGTCTGAAGTCTTTGATCTAGTCCCAGCACCACTCAGCTCCTTGATTGACTTTAGGAAGGCGAGTATCCTCTGTGGGCCTAGCTGTTCCCGTGTGACAAATGCGATTGATAACACTCCTTAATCATTCCCATGGAACCCAGGTGAGGGCTGAATGAAGTAAGGAGTTGGGTATGAGGCCTTTTTGAGAAAATCTAAAGCAGCTAGCAGCACAGGGTGATGAAGCATTATTACTTGGCTCATTAAAGTCTTCGGTTGTTTATTGGTCCATGGCTCTCCAAATCCCCAGCCATTCCTGGAGAGGTTAATTTCTGAGGTCCCTGTGGGATAGCACTGAAGTAGCTAGAGCCTTGTGACAGAGATGATATCATCACTTCACTAATTTTTTTATATATGGCCCCTTGCTTCCCCTCTGGGCCTAGGCCTGCACAGTACTTCACCTCTCTGCATTGAAAACCTTGCTGGCCTCTGTGCTCATAACAAGGTGAGTACTCTCAAGGGTCTCCCTTTTGCTCCCTAACAATGAAGATGGCACTTTAGTTGTTACTGGGAAATCAAGACTCCTTGTTCATTATGGAAAGTGAGTCTAGCTCTGAGAACCACATTAAGTGAGAGAGGGATCTACATTCTAACCCAGAGAACCCACCTCTTACGTCAGATCCCTTGGCCTTCTTGGATGAAACCTTCTAATGGAGTGGGTAAGAGGGCATTCAGAGCACTCAGCCTTCCTAACTGAAGTGCAGGGGACAACCTTGGTCAGATTCCTACATCAGAGGGTCTGGTAGAGGCTTCACCTTCAGATGCTTGAAGGCTTTGGTTGAAATGTCACAGTGGGAGCTGTAAACACTCGGAGGGGCTCATTCTAGACACCTGAGAGTGACATCTACGAGGACCTTCTTGTTATGTCACTATGGTGATCTTGTTAAAGACCAACTTCTTGGATGGACAGACCAGTGCTCATCTTAGAATCCTGGCCATATTAAGTAAATATCATTCTCCAACAGTGAGGGTCATGTGGCATCTCTGTTGGGGGATGGAAGCTTTACTTTTTCTGCCTTACCTTATTTATTTATAGGGTCTACCTCTTCAAATTTTCAAGTTCTGCGGGGGATGTTTTCATGAAAAGACATATGTAAGTGAATGGATCATTTTAGCTACAGTCTTAACTGCTTCCTAATGAGTCTAGAGAAAGAACTGATAGTCTATAGCAGTCATTCTATGCCTTTTACTCAAAGCTAAATCTTCTTCAAATATTATCAGTCTTTCATAGTCTTATATAACTTCCAGCTCCAGCCCAATCTGATGTCCCCTTTCACTGAAATTTCTTGTTGATCTTATGGACTTATGACACAGCTAATTCATTCATTTGTTTCAGAGCATTGAACACCCACTGTGCAAAAGTGTATGGCAGGCGCAGAGAATACAAAGCTGAACTAGACAAAAATCTGTCAGAAAGCCATTTAGATTTTAAACTAAAAATGGCTGTGTGTGAGTGCATTTATCAACAGAGATAAATATCACAAAGTATACAATAAAGTACTACTGGAGTTAGGAAGAGGACATTCCATATACAATAAATAGCTTGAACAAAGATAGGGAGAAATGAAATCAAAGAGTATGAGACCTCATAACTTGAGTTAAAATGGATTGGAGAGGGAAAGTGGATGGTTGTTTAATTATTGTGTGGGGAGTTGCTTTGCTTCTATTACTATGTCAAACAGAATCTATGATTAGACCCAGAGGGTGGCATAACAAAACTCATGGATTTTAGAAGAACTTAGGAATCAGTATGTTAAATTTCTCATCCAAATAGGATCTTCTATGCAGCATTTCCCAAATCAGGCAGCCACTAAATTATGGGGACCTAACTTGGGAGTCAGATTGGCCAAATGGCAGCATCGATGGACTCAAGTGTGGCAACAGTAGTGAGGTTGGCCCAATATCGGGCAGTGTTTTGTTCTGCTGTGCATAATAAGGTCGCTGTGAGTCAGTACTGACTCGATGGCACCTAACAACAACAACAACAACTTGAGAGTCCAGGTATGGTGCTGTTAGGATAAGCATTGGACTGCTGACTGCAAGGTTGAAGGTTCAAACGTACCAGCCTCTTTTCAGAAACCCTTTACAGGGTTACTATGGGTCAAAACCAACTCAATGGCACTTAACAACATCAAGTGTACCATGATCCAGCAACAGATACATTTGTTTTTAACCTTGTATAGAATAAATCAGTTTTTCATTCAGTAGTGTGCAATAGCACTATATCTTAAAAAGAAGCAATGGGCATACCTTCATTAGGAAATACTCTATTGCTAAATAATGCTAGCCATCGTCTGAGACTTCAGCAAGTCATAATCTTTTTGCTGGCAGAGGGCCTGGCCTTGATATTGGAGACTGCTGGCTGATCAGGGTGGTGACTATTGAAGGTTGGGGTGCGTGTGGCAATTTATTAAAACAAGATAATGAAATGTGCCACATTGATTGACTCTCGTTTCATTTGAACACTTAGAGGCCATTGCTGTTCTTGTTAAGTACTGCTGAGTCAGTACCAACTCTCAGCAACCCTAGGTAGGGTTTTCCAGGAGCAACTGATGAGTTTGAACCACTGACCTTGTGGTTCAAACCAACCTTGCCATCCAGTGCATTATCCTGCGGTGCCACCGCAGGACTCCTAGAGGCCATTGTTGAGTTATTAATGTGCTTAATTTCAATGTTGTTGTGTCTCAAGGAATAGGAAGGCCCAAGGACAGGGGGAGAGACAGAGGAATGACTGGTCAGCAGAGCAGCAGAATCCACACATTTATTGATGAAGTTCACCATCTTATATGGGTATAGTTCATGGCACCACAAAGCAATTACAATAGGAACATCAAAAATCACTTATATCACAGATCACCATAACAGATATAATACTAATGAAACAACTTGAACTATTGCAAGAATTACCAAAACGTGGCACAGAGGCATGAAGTGAGCACACATGCTATTGGAAAAGCATTGCTGATAGACTTGCTTCATGCTGGGTTGCCACAAATCTTGTAAAAGATGTAATATCTGTGAAGTGCAAAACAGTGAAGCACAATAAAATGAGGTGTGTCTGTATATTCAGTATCTGCTCTGACCCCAGCCCACTGATATCTCACCATAGTTACCTATTTAGTGAATTGAGGGAACAATAATCTACAAGATCACATCCAACTCGGTCCTTCTTTGACTCAACCACAGAATATATACAGGCGATATTGAATATAGTTATGTACACTGAGAAGGCCGCTGATGTGAGCAGAAGTGATAGTCAAAGCATTGAACAATCACAGACTGATACTCTGTAGCAATGGAGTCCAGTCTATTAGTACTCATTATGTGAACCTCCCACCATAACTCAGAGTCTACGTTATTAATGGGAAAGTGATACTGTGTTTTGGGTTTAAACTATTCCATAATGCTTTAAATTGTTAGAAACCTATTTCACTATTTCTAAATCATAATATATACTTTTTAAGATAAACCATTCTCTGAATTATTATCTGTATTTTAACTACATTTATAAAAGTAAAGATTTACACACACCAATATATCAGCCGATTACTCTCCTTTTAAAAAATATATTTACCAAAAAACAGGGAAAAAGAAAAGAAAGAAAATATTTTGATAAGCAGATCATAATATTCTTGAAACAACCATCCTCTGCTAAAGCATGTGCACAAAATTTAAGACAGATCACAAACTTCCACTTATGGATGACACATACATTCATTTTGGCAGGAAGTGGTAAGCAAGTTGGCTATTTGTTATTAACGGATTTTTTTTTTTAAAGGTGGTATACTGGAGCAAACGTTACTTTATTGTTTCATAATCCATATGGGATATGTGTAATATTCTAAATATTTATTTAATCTGCTGGGTATCAGCACACTGAATCTGCTGGAAAAACAACAGAGAGGCAAAGCCACTGAGCTACTATAACCACCCCTTATCAAAACCAAAGCAAACTCATTGCTGTCAGGTTGATTCCTTCTCTTGGAGACTCTACAGGACAGAGTAGAACTGCCCCATAAGATTGCCAAGGCTGTAAATCTTTGTGGAAACATAGGAGCTTCACTAGAGTGCATGAGAGTCAGTGTGTAACTCATGGTGTTGTCCCTGTACCAGACCATACAGAATCTGTAGTAAAGTATACTATCAGCTTTAATCATGGAATAATATATGATAAACAGAGTTGTAAATTGCTTCAGTGTTGTTGTTGTTAAGTGCTGTGGAGTCTGTTCTGTGACCTGAACAGGGTTTCTGAAGCTGTAAATCTTTACCGGAGCAGAAAGCCTCATTTTTCTCCCACGGAGCAACTGGTAGTTTCGAACTGCTGACCTTGCTGTTTGCAGCCCCACTACGCTACCAGAGCTCCTTAAATGTAGGAAACCCTATACGGGTCACCATGGGTTGGAACCAACTCGACAGCACTTCACAACAACAACAGTATTTCTTAGATTATACAAATACTAACAAAATTGTTGTGTGAAATCTTTTTACATTAAATCACAACATTATGAATTACATTATTAGCACCTGAGTGGAGTCATAATTTTTTTCTGTCTTTTCCTTTAACTATTTCATTCTCAAAAAAAGTTATTGATATAAGTTCACTGACACCAATTAGCATAATATTGTTATCTAAAATACCATAAAATTTGATAAAATCAGTGACAAGAAAAACACAGACAACAATGAAAACAACAACTCTTGTTGTAGCATGTGCAAATGAAACCACATGATTCGAAGCATCATTGTAATTGGGTAATAATGATAGCTCTGCCCAAAGCATTCTAGTGATGGTGGTTATATGGCATGGAGTCGCTTCCAACTCAGAGCGACCCTGTACAGGGTTTTCGAAACTGTAAATCTTTAGGGGAGCAGAAAGCCTCATCTTTCTGCTGTGGTTGTTTCCAACTGCTGACCTGGCAATTTGTAGCCCAGTTTGTAACAACTACGCTACCAGAGACCAAAGCATACTAGAAGGTTCAAAAAATAAAACAGTGTTTTAGCCTTGTAGGTAACATTTATATGTGTAAGCTGGACTTAGGAAAAAATGCTTTAATTATTTTAACTATTTAGTTTTAGGGTTGTTCTTGAATGGTTGGTTGGTTATGTGCGGTGGAGTCGATTTCAATTCATAGCAACCATGACTAGGGTTTCTGAGGCAGTAAATATTTACAGGAGCAGAAAGACTCATCTTTCTCCCATGGAACAGCTGGTAGTCTCAAACTGCTGATCTTGAGGTTAGCAACCCAACTCATAACCACTATGCTATGAGAGCTCCTTGTTCAAACTCATGAGTAAAGAGTATTCCAT
>NW_006408572.1:4283299-4286462 GCF_000296735.1 Chrysochloris asiatica | reverse complement strand
AGCATCTTGCTTGTTCTTGTAGTAATCAGTCTGCCTGTATTGTTTTGTATCTTTGTAATCTTGTAGTAATTAGGACTGCCTATATTGTTTTGTATTTTTCCTGTTGATTTTTCTTTCAAGAAGTATCTTCTGTTCTTCTAGTTGCTCCAGGCTGGTCTGCTTGTCCTTTCAAGTGGAAATTTCCCATCTCAGAAGATTCTGGATATGATTCATATCATATCCTTTTAATTCCTAATTTTGTGTGTATGTACATTTTGTCTTCCTTATGTTTTTCCAGAGATTTGTCTATTTTGCTTCTTTTTAATAGATTTATAATAATCTGTAATTAATTCTTCAGTTTCCTTTATATTTTTCTATTTATTTATACTTTTAGCTTTATTTTCCCCCAAAAATTCCTCAAATGTACAATTCCTTAGTGAGAGAAACTCATTCCTTGAATTTAGAAAACAAAAGACAAAAAGGTTTATGTACATTGCCTGAGAAGAGGGGGGAAGTCCAAGGTAATGTTGGCATCAGGCAATGAAGCAGGTAGTAGGGGAAGGGCACTGAGGTGAAGTAAATAGAGGGTTAATGAGTGAGGTGTGAACTGAGGAGTGGTAAAATACCCACTAAGACACCTGGGAATCTACTAGGGCTTGGCATATGAAATTTATTAATAGATTTTTCTTGAATAACTGAATTGATAAGATCAATAGCTGAATTGATCCCTTCCTCCTTGGAATATCTTCTTACAGAGGGATTCATGGAACCAGATGCTGGAGAAAATGGGACAGCTGTTACTGAGTTCATCCTGCTGGGCCTGGTGGAAACACCAGGGCTGCGACCACTTGTCTTTGTACTCTTCCTTTTTGCCTACATGGTCACAGTTGGGGGCAACCTCAGCATCCTGGCAGCCATCCTGGTGGAGCCCAAACTCCACACCCCCATGTACTTCTTCCTGGGGAACCTGTCAGTGCTGGATATTGGGTGCATCACTGTCACTATTCCCTCAATGTTAAGTCGTCTTCTGTCCCACGAGCGTACAGTTCCCTATGGAGCCTGCCTCACACAGCTCTTCTTCTTCCATCAGTTGGCTGGTGTGGACTGCTTCCTGTTGACAGCCATGGCTTATGACCGTTTCCTAGCCATCTGCCGGCCTCTCACCTATAGTACACGCATGAGCCAGGTAGTACAGAAGCTATTGGTGGTTGTGTCCTGGACTTGTGCTTTTATCAATGCACTGACCCACACTGTGGCCATATCCACACTTAGCTTCTGTGGGCCCAATGTGATCAACCACTTCTACTGTGACCTCCCACAGCTCTTCCAGCTCTCCTGCTCCAGCACCCAACTCAATGAGCTGCTACTCTTTGGTTTGGGTGTCCTCATGGCAGGTGCACCTGTAATTCTCATTGTTACTTCCTATATCCATGTGGCAGCTGCGGTGTTGCGAATACGCTCTGCTGAAGGCAGGAAGAAGGCTTTCTCCACATGCGGCTCCCACCTCACTGTGGTGGGCATCTTCTATGGGACAGGTGTCTTCAGCTACATGAGACTAGGTTCAGTTGAAGCTTCAGACAAAGACAAGGGCATTGGTATCCTCAACACTGTCATCAGCCCCATGCTTAACCCACTCATCTACAGCCTTAGGAATCCTGATGTGCAGGGCGCCCTGCAGCGGGTGCTGTCAGGGAAGCGAGCCCTTGCATGAGAGGTGTTTCAGGAGGGTGGTGGCAACCAGGGTATGTAAACTGTGTCATTTTTTGCTCCTTGATGATTTTTCTTATAAAGACTTCTTGTTTCAACAAAGAGGCTGTACCTGATAATAGATATACAGGTTCTGTTAAATAGAACTTCTGGCAACTTGTCATTTGGTCCTAACCACTCTTCCCATTGTAAAAGAGCTGAACCCAGGAAGCTCCTTATCCTGGATCACTCATGGTCCTACAAGAAGGATCCTTTGTTCATTTTCTGTCTGGAGTCCCCAGAATATACCAGGAAAATTTCTCCCCAAACTGGGATTTAAAGAATCATAGATCTGGTGCCAAGAATTAGCATATTCTCCTTTCAGGCTTCCCATGAAAGTTGCTTCACCCACTTACTTTCACACAAGGACCCTAAACTTAATACATTGTAATTTGAGGCACTGATTCTATATTGAAATTTTGGGGGTTCTCTTTTCCCCGCAAAATGGAACGATCCATTGATTTTAAAGTTCTTATTAGATAAATCATGTTTATTAAAATGGAAATAAAACACAATTTTATCAAGTGGAAAAATTAATGTCAACACCTGCACCTTCTTTGTCCCAACAATCTGATTCCTCAGTACTAAAGTGTGGCAGCGGTAGTGAGGTTGGCCCAGGATCGGACATTGTTTCATTCTGCTGTGCATGGGGTTGCTATGAGTCAGTGCCAACTCGATGGCACCTGACAACAAAAACAACAACTCAGTACTGACTCTTCTAGTCTTTTTATACATATATGAATATGCCTAAATATATTTTGTGTCAAGATAAGCCTGTTTATGTGTATTACACAATAATAGAACATGCTGTCCTGTCATCTTTTTTTCTGTTTACACAGTACACTTTTTTGCATGTCAAATATTTAAAAACTTATGTTATCAATATTAATGGCTTCCTAGTGTGATATTTAAGGAGCTCTGGCAGTGGTTACGAATTGTGCTGCTAATCTCAGGGTCAGCAGTTCGAAACTACCAGTTGTTCTGTGGGAGAAAGATGAGTTTTTCTGCTCCTGTAAAGATTTACAGCTTCAGAAACCCTGTACAGGGTCGCTATGAGTCGGCACCAACACCACGGCACATAACAACAACAGCAAGTGTGATATTTGGAGTCCTGGTCCTGGTGTGGTGCTGTGGATTAATGCACCAGACTGCAAAGCTGTTTGAACTGCAAGGTTAGCAGTTCAAGCTCACCAGTCACTCCTTGGAAACCCTATATAGGGTCGCTATGGGTCGGAACTGACTTGATGGCACTTAACAACAACAACAACAAGTGTGATATTATATGAGTAGACTATCATTTATTCAACCATACTTCTTTTAATGAAATTTAAATCATTTCTAGGTTTACTGACATTTTAATCAATTATGTAAGAAAAATTCTTTGGTGATGATTTCCCAGCATTCTACAAGCATTTCTATAAGATAATTCTTTTTTTTT
>NW_006408572.1:4279558-4282589 GCF_000296735.1 Chrysochloris asiatica | reverse complement strand
AATCAAGTTCTTAGGGGATCTTACTCTCTAGCAGGGGTAGCAAATTAGTAGCCACTCAGTGTTCACTTTGAGAATTACTTATATCATAAATTTGAGCAAGGATAATTCTTGTTAGTAAGGTTTCTGGGTTGGATAAAACAAACATTTAAATATTTATATTTTCTTTTTTCTTCCTCAAATTTTGCACTATTTTATTATTGCAATAGTGAATACAACTGCTTGTTCCCCTTACCTTTATCAATAATGATCGTTAGAACTTTTAAATATTCTAATTTTTGGCAATATAATGGTTGAAAATGATTATCATTAACATGCATTTCTTTGATGTTCACAAAGGTTCAGTATGTTTTCAAATGTTTATTACCCGTTTGTACTTCTTTCTTGAAAATTTCCATTTAAGGCCCCTGCAAATAATGAGAGTTGACTATAGCTACTATTTTCTTATTAAAATCTATTGGACAAACTTTGTCTTTTTGCTTCAGTTATTTCACCCATACATATTTAATGTAATTGATTATATAATTGGGCTTGTATCTATCATCTTACCATTTTATTTCCTCTTGGTCACTTTGTTTTATGATTTGTTCCCTTCTTGTCTTCTTTAAAGATAAACCAATAATTTTTATGATTTCATTTTTCCTTCCATTAAATTATTATTTGTTGTTGTTTTAAGTGCCATCAAGTTGGTTCCAACCCATAGCATTTCCTAGGAGCGGCTGGTGAGCTTGAACCACCAACCTTATGGTTCAAACTGACTTTGCAGTCCAGTGCATTAACTCACAGCATTAACTCACAGCACTACACACTTTGTCTTATATTCTAGTTGTTACCCTATACACAACAAGTATCATAGATTTTTTTATGTTCTACTAAGAATATTAAGAGCATTTCAAGATCTACCTTGAAGTACAAAGCTGTCTGTGATAGGATAGTTTTGATATGCTTACAAGGAAAACAAATTAATACCACGATTTCAAATTTACATACCAACTGCCAAAGCCAGTGATGAAGAGCTTGAAGAATTCTACCAACTTCTTCAGTCTAAAATTGATATCGAATATGCAATTAAGATGTACTGATAATTGGAAGGTGAAAGTTGAAAATGAAGAAGAAGGATTGGTAGTTAGAAAATATGGCCTTGGTTTATAGAAGTGATGCTGGCGATCCCATGATAGAATTTTGCATGAACAATGAGTTCTTCATTGCAAATACCTTTTTTCAATAACATAAAAGGCAACTATACATGTGGACCTCACCAAATAGAATCCACAGGAATGAAATTGACTTCAACTGTGGGAAGAGACTGTGCAGAAGTTCAATATCATCAACCAAAACAAGGTGAGGAGCAGACTGTGGAACTGACCATCAATTGTTCATATGCAAGTTCAGAATGAAGCTGAAGAAAATTCAAACAAGTTCATGAGAACCAAAATATGATCTTGAATATATACCACAAGAATTTAGAGATCACTTAATGAACAGATTTGATTCATTAAAAACAAATGACTGAAAACCAGAAGAGTTGTAGGATGACATCAAGAACACCATACACAATGAAAGCAAAAGGTCATTAAAAAGACAGGAAAAAAAGAAAATACAAATGGATGTCAGAAGAGACTCCGAAACTTGCTATTGAATGCAGGGAAGCTAAAGCAACTGGAAAAATTAGGAAATAAATGAGCTGAATAGAAAATCTCAAAAGGGCAGCTGTAGGAGACAAAGTAAAGTATTATAATGAAATGTGTAAAGACATGAAGTTACAAAACCAAAAGGGAAGAATATGCTTAACATTTCTCAAGCTGCAAGAACTAAAGAAAAATGTCAAGGCTTTACTTGCATTAGTGATGGAGTCTATGGGTAAAATACTGTGTAATATGTTGTTGCTGTTAGGAACTGACTCATAGCGACCCTATGCACAGCAGAATGAAATGTCCAGTCCTGGGCCAACCTCACTATTGTTGCCACACTTGAGGCCATTGATGCTGCCACTTTGCCAATCCATCTCGCTGAGGGTCTTGCTGTTTTTCTCTGACCCTTACCAAACATGATATCCTTCTCCAGTGACTGATCCCTCCTGACAAAATGTCCGAAGTATGAGAGACGAAGTTTGGCCATCCTGGCCTAAGGAGCACTCTGGCTGCACTTCTTCCAACACAGATTTGTTTGTTCTTTCGGCAGCCCATGGAACTTTCAATATTCTCCTATAACAAATATAGGAAGCATCAAAAGAAGATGGAAAGACTGAACAGTCACGGTATCAAAAAAAATTGATTGACATTCAACCACTTCAAGAGGTAGCAGATGATCAAGAACTGAGGGAAGAAGTCCAAGTTACATTGAAGGCACGGATGAAAAACAAAACTGTACGTATTAATGGAATATAAATTGAAATCCTTTAACAAACTGAGGCAGCTCTGGAAGCCCTCATTTGTTTATGCAGTGATATTTGGAAGACAGCTACCTAACAAATTGATTGCAAGAGATCCATATTTGTGCCCATTCAAAAGAAAAGTGAGCAACTATTGGAATGTGAAAATCATCAAACAATAGAATTAATATCACATGCAAGTAAAATTGTGATGAAGATTATTCAAACACGCTTACAGCAGTACATTGACAGGGAACAGCCACAACTCTGAGCCAGATTCAGAAGAGGGCACAGAGCAAAGGGAACGAAATCATAGCTGGCATTAGATGAATCTCGGCAAAAATCAGAGAATAACAAAAAGGTGTTTACTTGTGTTTTATTGAGTATGCAAAGGCAATTTGTCTGTGAGGAACATAACAAACTATGAGCAATATTGTGATGAATGGCTATTCCAGAATACGTAACTGTGTGCATGAGGAAATTATGCATAGACTAAGAGGCAGGTGTTCAAACAGATACTGAATAGTTTAAAATCAGGGAAGGTGTGCACCAGGCTTCTGTTCTTTCACCATATTTATTCAGTCTGTATGCTGAGCAAATGAGAAGCTAGATTATATAAAGAAGAATGTGGCATCAGGATTTAGGAACACTCATTAACAACCC
>NW_006408572.1:4268417-4278338 GCF_000296735.1 Chrysochloris asiatica | reverse complement strand
AGGCTGAAATGTTTTTAAACTTTTTATTGTGAATTGGGTAAAAGTTTACAGAACAAATCTGTTTTCTAATCAATAATTTAGGTATATTTTGTTTACAATTCCAACAAGGTAACATCACTAATCTCACTTCCCTCCTATGTTTCCTGTTTCCCTTCCTCCTCCTTCCCCAACCCTTCTGAACTTTGTCCTTGGGCAAATGTTGCCCTTTTGATCTCAAATGGTTGAGTACCCGAAAAAGAATGTACCTCCCTAGAATTCTCATTCCCCTTATTGACCTGTGTATTGTTTAGCTGTAAACTGATAGGCTGATATCTTTATGGGAAGACAATGCCAGGTGTTTTCTCCCATGCAGACCTGGTTGTTTCGAATCATTGGCCTTTTGTTTAGGAGTTAAGCACTTAACGATTGTGTCACCAAGCCTCCTCCAAAAAAAATAAAAATACAAACCAAAGCCCATTGCCATTAAGTTTCTTCCAACTCATAAAGACCCTATAGAACACAGCACAATTGTCCTATAGCATTTCCAGGGTTACCAACTTCCTGGACACTGACTGTCCTATCTTTCTCCCAGAAGGGTTAGGAGATAAACTGCTGACTTTTGGAGAGCAGCTGTGTGTTGGCTCCTTACCTAGACTATTTGAACTTTTATTTTGTTCAGACATCTTAGTTTTACATTTATTTTAAACTATTTGAGAGATTACAACTATTTTTTACGCAGTCAAAATTTATTCACGTTTACCCACATATGTGGAACTCATGGTGTGACACAACAGGACAAGCACTGGATTGTGAATCACAAAATTGGTGGTTCAAACCCACTAGCTGCTCTTCAGAAACCCTATACAGGGTCACTATGAGTCAAAATCAACTTGACAGCACTTAACAACAGCAGGTCGTTTTTGAAAAACAAAAACAACAGGTGTAGTTTTCTCTGCGAATACTGCTAGGGACTTGCTGTACTTCTTAAACTGATGAGTAAATAAGTTTTATCAGTCTTAAAAAAATGATTAGATTTTTCTCTTCTAATAGCTTCTACTCAGTTCTTTGTCTTCTCTTTTTCTGAGACTCCAAATATATGCAGGTTAAGCTGTGTATAGTTTCTATTGTCCTGTCTTCCAATTCACTAACCAGTCTCCATCTATTACATTAAGTAATCTATTTAATATACACTGTATTTCTCAGTTCCAGAATCTCCATGTAATTCTTTACATATTTTTATCCATAGATTTAATGATTTCTCCTTTCATTTATCTGTCTATACTTTCTTCTATTTTTGTAACATGCCAATCATGTTTTCAAATCTTTGTCATGTTATACCAATGATTTGATCATCTTTAGGTTTGTTTTTACTACCTGGTTTTCCCTCTTGACTGTTAGTCCTATTTTCTTGCTTCATTGTATATCTAGGAATTTTATATTATATACTATGTTTATAAAAGAATGGTAAAGATTATGTTGTTAAGTGTGGTAGAGTCACTTCTGATTCATAATGATTTTGTATCGAGTTTTTGATGACCAGCTGGTGGATTTGAACTGTTGACCTTGCAGTTAGCAGTCTTATGGTGCCACACCAGGACTTCCTTCACTATAAGGCTCATCCTTTCCTCTGCTAGATAAAGGACCAATAATCTCTATGATTCAGTACGGATTGTGCTGGGATGGGCCTACATTTCAGTTTTATCTTCCACTGTCTCTTTTCTGTACCTTGAACATAAACCTGCTGGGCTTTTAATTGAGATTCTCAGCCACAAAAGGTAACAGGAAATATAGCTGGTTTTCTGAGGTCCCCAACCCAGCCCTCCAGACTCCCATGCATCTTCAAAATCTGGCAATGTCGTGAGTCAATGACTGTGGCATCATCTCCATTCTATCTTTAAGTATCAGTCCCCCTCCATGCTCTCAGAGGAGTCCTCATGTGGCGCTGTGTTAAAATCTGTTTGAACCACAAGGTCGGCAGTTCAAGCTCGCCAGCTCTTCCTCGGAAACCCTATACAAGAAAACCCTATACAGGGTCTCTATGGGTCGGAACTGACTCGACAGCACTTAACAACAACAAATAGTCTCTGAACCAGTTAAATATATATGCTGTTCTTACTGTATTCTCAATGTTTATGGTCTGAATTTTCCATCTTTTTCTTTTAAAATATCTCTGTGGATATTTTACCCTTATTCAGGATAAGTTTTTCTAGTATATATTTTTATTCGCGATTTTATCTTCTGTTCTGTCTATTCTGCTGCCAAGACTATACATTGAATATTTAACAAATAATTAAAATTGTTCATTAAATTGCTTTGGAAGCTCTACTGATTTGTTTTAGGATCTTATTCTGAGTCACTTATTTTCCACTTCATTATTGATAATTTTTCTTCCATACATACGTTAATATTATTATTACCTTGAACAGAGTCAGTATAGTCATTTTTGGTCCGTGTAATTCATTATCTGTAGTCTTTGTGGGTCTACTGATTCGTGAGGACAATATCCTGTGTGCTAATCAGACGATGTGCCAGTGACAGGTATTCGTATGAAAACTTTTATAGCTAAAATGAACTTACTGTCTTCCAAAGATTATTTACATTTGTTTCGACCAGGCATATGGTGGCACTATCTGTCCAAAACAACTTTAAACTGAGTTTAAAGCTTAAGATCATGCATACTTGGCTGAACATCCATGCAAAGGCTGGTTTGCATTCAAATGTCTGTCTATTCTAGTATTGTTGTTAAGGGCCATCCAGTCGGTTCTGACTCATAGCGACCCTTATGGTTGCCTTGGAGCAGCTGGCAAGTTTGAACTGCCAACCTTGTGGTTCAAACCAACCTTATGGTCCAGTGCATTATCTGGAAGTACCACAATAGCACTTTTCTTCTTTTAGGGAAGTAGATTTCATTTCCTTGTGGATGATATTGATGTTCATGCTGCTGTCATCATATATATTTATAAACTTATAGCAACTTTATGGTTTTATAAAACTTAGAGAACTTATGGCTGACAATGGAAAGCCTTAATATCCACATATTTAATCCTTTAGTGAGATCACTGGGAGCCAACAATGTGAGGGTTAAGATCATGTCCTTTGAATAAGACAAATATAAATTCAAACCCCAACTCCTCAAATTCCTAACTATGTGATCTTAGGCAAATTGCTGGCTCACTCAGTACCTCACTTGCTTTTTCTATAACACGAGAATAATAAAGATTCCGGAGTCCTGTTGTGGTGCTGTGGGTTAATGCACTGAACTACAAAGTCTGTTTGAACCATAAGGTTGGTGGTTCAAGCTCACCAGCAGCTCCTTAGAAACCCTATACAGGGTCGTTATGGGTCAGAATCGACTCAACGGCACTTAACAATAACACCTCATGGAGTTGTTCTAAGGATTGGTTGGGATTTAATACATCTGAAGTTCATGACATAGTGTCATGTACATAACCACGCAATAAATATTATCAGTCATCATTATGTTAATAATAATATTGGTGATCTGCTACTAGAAATTTTACACATGTTACTTCATTTAATCCTCCAGCACCTTAGAGGTATAGTCTATTGGTCTCATTTCATGAATGAGGAAATGTAGCCAAAGGAGTTCAGCAGCTTCTGATACCTGTAAGAGAAGGTCTATTCATTTACAAAGTCCAGCAGACTTCTCAGAGTGACTAGGCTATCACATTGGGTGGGCTGAGTAATTTATTACTTGCAGGGGAGCCTAAGAGATTGAGGGTTGCCCTGTACAATCTCTCTAACTTCTCTTTCTCATCATCTCTATCACCAGGCTCTACTTGTAAATACCCCATCACTAGACTCTTTACGTATAAGGACCTGACCAATAACATCATCATAGGGAAAACTTTCCAGAAGACCCCTTTGGACCATTTGAGTCCACCCAGAGATGCCTCAGGAAAAAAGGGGGAAAAGCTTGACAATCAAGGAAAAAACAGCCATTGGAAATCCTCCTGAGTACAAGTCTATTCTGACACACATGCGGTCACTATGAGTTGAAACCAACTCAACCAGCTACTGATAAGCACAGCACAGTGCTTCTACTACCTCCTCCAGGATGACTGTGGGACTCCCAAGACACAGTCCCATAGGGACTAAAAGGGCCCTGGGTGGGAATGCATTTTGTCCCTGAGGATTAAAAAATCCATTCCATGGACACCTGGGGGTGGGAGAGTATAGAGGGTGGGGTGAGAACACCTGTGGGAGCTGGATCAGAGGAAAGTGAAAGGACCCATTAAAGCGTGTGGTTTTAGGCCTCTGCATTTCTAACCCATGAGTTCTGCCCATTGGACTGTAAGGTTTGTTTGTGTAGGTGATCTGGAAACAATGGTAACAAGACCAGAATGGACCAGGCATTTGGATATTATGGCAGAATCTGAAGTGTGTGGGTTGCTAGAAACCTTCCTGGCTTTGCTTTTGTTGAATTTGAAGATCCTTGGGAGCTGATAAGAATGTAGCTGTCAAATGGTGAAGAAAGGTCAGAGTCATCGTCCACCTCCAAGGTCATTGTCCTTGAGATGATGTCATAGAAGACCTCCACTTAGCCTTAGATCTCCAAGGAGGAGAAGTTCTTTCCTTTCTAGAGCCAGGGGGAAAGATCACTGTCTTGGGAGAGAAAGCACAAGTTGTTCTGATTCTTTCCTAGATTTTGTAGGGGTCTAGATCAAGAGAAAGAAGATAGATCAGTTCACAAGAGGTGTGCAGGAAATAGACTTCATTTGATAGGACTATGTACAGAAAAGTAAAGTTCTGTTTGAGACTTCGTAAGAAAATGTGATTCTCTATAGTTTGAAGTAAATCACATGAGGTGTATAATATCAAGCTCTTAGTACTTTTTAATGTCCCCTTAAGCAAAACTGAAGTTACTTTGAACTTTATTTCGTCTTGCATAGATTGATAATTAATCTCTAAATCTTGCCTAGCTCAAGTGTGATATTTTGATAGAATGGAAGCAAAACTGTCAACAATTGAACTAAGAACTTTAGTTTTGACCATAGCTAGGATATAGGATGCAGCTATAGCTAAATAAGTAGACTTTAAAATCTGCTAAACTGGCATTGTAGGGTAAGTACTTGACCTCAATCAAGGTTGGTGGTTCAAACTCATCAGCCCCTCCTAGAAAACCCTATACAGGGTCTCTGTGAGTCTCAACTGACTCGATGGTACTTAATAACAACATAAGCCAGCAGATAAAAGTAAAAGCTGAACCATTAGACAAAATTGTTGTGTTTTAAGTGCCTGTCAAGTCGGTTCCAACTCCCAGTGACCCTGTATAGGGTTTCCGAGGCTTTGCAGGAGCAGAAATCTTCATCTTTATCCCACAGAGCAGCTTGGTGGGCTCAAACTACTAACCTTGTGGTTCACAGTCCAGAGCTTATCCTATAGAGTCACTGCACTCCACATAAAACACAATTGTTGTTGTTAAGTGCCGACAAATCAGTTCCGACTCATAGTGACCCTGTATAGGGTGCCCAAGCCCTGGCTCATGAGTTTGAATCACTAACCTTGTGGTTCAAATCAACCTTGTGATCCAGTGTTTTATCCCACAGAGGTTTTAACAAAAACATATCCACCCAAGTCTTTGCAATGTGCTGAGGCTGCCCAGTTGGTGTAGGATCTGACAGGTTTCAAGAGTTCATTTTCCACTTTTACTTTAGGTCATAAGTAATTGCTGTATATGAATAAATAACTTTTTGTAATATTTATTTGGAAATTTTAAACTATTCAAAATGTCAATGTCTTGCCAGATTAAGAGCATACTGTAGATACAAACTTTGAGTTACTGCGCAAGATTTTTTTTCATGTTGCCATTTGCAATGTTTTCTGAGAATTGTTGGGATTAAAGCTTGGATTATTAATTGTTGTCTTAATTTGAAAGCTTGTTTTCCCTTGCAAAACTCAATCTGTGAGCTTAGTACTAAGTTCAGGTACAGCATTCTTATTGGAAGCCATTCACATTTTCTTTTTAAGTGTTTTAAAATTAGACAAATACTAGCATAATTGGGCAAGGGGTGGGAAGAATTTGAAGTTGGAAAGGTCTCCAATTTTTGACTCCTTGGTTTTCCTCCTCATTCATAGCACCCAGGTGAGTTTAGGAACCAGTTTCTTTCGGTCCCCAGGACCTGCAGACAAGGAATCTGGAAGATCAAAACCCTCAGCCTGAAGCACTGATTCAGCCCTAGCATCACCTCTAGTTCCCTGGGTAAATGTTGGGAAGATACACAACTCCTCTTTGTTCCATCTGTTAAATGGTGTTTGCCTTAACTATTCCCAGAGTTAATATGAGGGTTGGAGATAATGACTTTGGGAGGAATTCTAAATTACCACAGAGGAGGGAGGCATCACTGTTGTATTTCTTTAGGGCTTGTATTGTGTAGCTCCTTCCATATCCTCCTCCTCCTTCCTGGGGCTAATTTGAGGTCCCCAGGGAATCACAGGGTAGTGGGAAAAGCAAGCCCCAAGAGAGAGATGATGTCAGTCTCTCTTTTTCTCATTTCCATATATATAGTCCCTTTCTAGCTTTCAGATAGCCAAGTCTCGTGCAATTTCCAAAACTTCACTGGCTTCTGTGCCATAAGAAGGTGAGATTTTTCTTATTCTTCCATATGTATCATATAACAGAGAAGGGACTTCAGTTTTTCCTGAGTGAGTCAAACTTCCTGGTTCTACATATATGGCAACCAATAAGGAGAACAAAAAAAAGTAGAGAGAGAAAGAAAGAGAGCCTTCTAGTTTAGGATGACATACTGAGTGAGTGAAAGAGCAGGAACTATAATCCAGAGATTGGGACTCCTCTTCCAGGCACTCTACCAATCTCCTCTTTCTTAGGTGAAGTTTGTTTTTACTATTCTGTTAGGAGTGACTGTGAAGTGATTCAGTGTTCAACCTCCCTGCCTAGAAACCAGTCCTTCCAGGGCAATCTAACCAAATCCCTAAGACCAGCCCTGATACCTGCAGGACCACTGATGTTTCAGAGCAGGGAGTGGTCATAGCAGGAAGTCTGGATAACTCATTAAGGACCCCCAAATTGTGCTAATCTAGAAGGGGCTCCTTTGTAAGGATTATTTTTGTGATTTCATTATCCACAGATATCCTGCATAAATAGTCCAGTGGACATCCACAATTTAGGAAACTTTATACAAGATTCTTTGGATTGAGGGTTAGCCAACAGCTACTATGGGACTATACTGTCTGACTTCTGACTTCATTGTTTTTAAGGAATTATCTTCTGATCATTAGAAAAAATGGGGGAGTTGATATAAAAAGCTGTATGTGCATGTTGGAATGCTACAGCATCTTCATACTCTATATAAACAAACGACACCCTACAGCAGTAACCTATATACTTGCACTGGACCCTTCCTTTCCCACAAATTATATATATCCACCTTTCAAGGTCTAGCACAAATTCTGACTTGTTCAGAAACCCTTTCCTCACTGCTATAGCCCACAGTGATACCTTTTTTTCTCAGAAATCCTATTTGTCAACCAATTTATATATTCTATGGTGCATAACAAATGAGCTTATGTGTATATAGAGTTTCCTAAAAATGAATTGAAGTCTGGGTGTAGTACTGCAGGATAATGCACTGGACCTCAAGGTCAGTTTGAGCAGCAAGGTCGGCAGTTCAAATACACCAGCTGCTCCTTGGGAACCGCTACGAGTTGGAATCAACTTGGCGGCACTTAAAAACATCAAGAAAGAAGAATTACACATGAACCTTGCCCTCAAATTGGAAAGGAGGAACTTGGTTAAATTGCAAAATGACTGTACTAGAAGGTACAAAGCTTGGGGTCATCTAGAATACAATTAGAGTGGAAATGTTGAATAGAGAATTGTCTTTTAAGGCAGATGGAGATCAAGCAGCTGGGGTAGCATTTGAGCTGACTTTGACCCTGTGATGTTGGCAGGGCTTTCATTCCATACAGAATGAAGAGAATAAACAAGAATGGGGAAATAGGAAACTGCCGTGTTTGCCATCTGGTGGTTGGCACGGACTAAAACAGATTTAATAAGGAAGTCAGAAGGCAGCTGATCACTGGGACCATGTGCCGCCTAAGACACTCATTTAGATCTGAGGCACTGCAGCCTGCTAGGCTAGAGGCCCTGGGAAATTTTCAAGGGCACACCCAGTGATGGTGGGAATGGGTGGTGAGCAGAGGGAACTACAGGAGAAAGACAGGATCTTAGATCCTTGAGCGATGCCCTGAGTACTATGTGTAGTGGTTAAGCTCAGAGGTTCTCTAATCAAATTACTTGGGTGAAAATCTTGCTTCTGCCACTTGTTTTCTGTGATTCATTGACTTTCTTCTGTAAACTAGAAAATAAAAATAGTACTTCCTGGGGAAGTTGAGGAACAGATGAACTGAAGCATAGAAACCTTGCCCAAAGAGAGCCTCCCGGTAACTGGTGGCTGCAATTATTATCAGAGAAGGCCCCGAGGGAATCTGTCAGCATCAAAGATGTTAGGGTCATCTGAACAGTGGATCTCATAGGAGAAGGACATTTGTCCTGGTTTCTTTACCCTACTCCCCACCAGTTAGTTTAGTGTGATATAGAGTTTAATAGGCATGTCATGAGCAAGCTCAAGAGGTACAACTTGATAAACTATTATAAAGCATACTCTGTATTCATTATAGACAATTTGGAAAGTAGAAGAGTAGAAGGAAAAAACATTGAAACCACCCAAACCAATAAAGCCTATCCAAGTCTCTGATAAAATTTGATATTTCCTTCTAGCATTGTCTCTCTCCTCTGTCTCTGTCCCCCTCTCTTGTATTCTCTGTGTCTCTCTCTTCATTTGTATGTATGGCGTGCGGTGGCTCGATATGATAAGCACAGGACCACAAGGTTTGTGGTTTGATCTCACCAGCCGCTCCGCAGGAGAAAGCTGAGCCTCAGAAATCCTATACGGAGTCCTTGTGAGTCAGAACTGATTTAACAGCACTTAACAACAGTATGCATGCGTTAGTATTGAAATACAATTGTATGTATACATTATACAATGTAATTGATCAAATAACATATCTTAATAAGGGCTTTAAAATTTTTTGGGGGTATATTTTCCAATGTGCTTTCCATCAGTATATTGTTACTGCTAAGTGCCGTTGAGTCAATTCCAATTCATACAGACCCTGTGTAGGGTTTGTGAGGAGCAGCTGGTGGGTTTGAACCACTGGCTTTGTGGTTAGCAGTCCAGTGCTTACCCTACAGCACCACACCAGGACTCCTTTTCATTAGTATATACAGATGGATATGTGTAAGGAAGATATGGCTGTACATACATTTGCTTCTTGTCTTACTTTTTTTTTTAGTGTTTTTTCAACTTATTTTTCAGATAGACAATTAAATCACTCTTTTTTTCTCTTCCTTCCCAACATATAAGGAGCCTGGGCAGTATAGTGGGTTATGTGCTGGGCTGCTAAATGCAAGTTCAGCAATTGGAATCTATCAGACGTTATATGAGAGAAAGATGATGCTTTCTGCTCCTGTAAAGATTGACAACCTCGGAAACCCTACACAGGGTTGCCATGAGTCAGAAATGACTCCACAACACATAACCAACCAATCAACCAATCTAATAGTATAGGATTTCCAAGGCTGTAAATCTTTATGGGAGCAGAAACCCTCACTTTCTCCCAAAGAGTGGCTGGTGGGCTCAAAGCTCCAATCTTGTGGTTAGCAGTCCAGTGCTTATCTTACAGAACCATTGCATTCCTTAACCTATTGTTACAACCCTTTCTAATTTTGAATTGTTCTTATGCTGTTGCTCTTATTATTTATGTTAAATTTATGAAATATTGGAACCCTTTTATGTGCAGCAGGAATGTTTATGCTGTACAGACACAGTCTACTTATTGAAGTTGAAACTAAACTTCTTCCAACAGGTTTACGAGCCCAGAGCTTGCTGCGACAGTAAT
>NW_006408572.1:4258907-4262197 GCF_000296735.1 Chrysochloris asiatica | reverse complement strand
TCAGGATGGCCAAACTTTGTCTCTCATACTTCAGATATATTGTCAGGAGGGACCAGTCACAGGAGAAGGATGTCGTGTTTGGCAAGGTGGAAGGTCAGAGAAAAAGAGGAAGACTCCCCAACAAGATGGATTGGCCAAGTGGCAGCATCAATGGACTCAAGCATGGCAATAGCAGTGAGGTTGGCCCAGGATCGGGCAGTGTTTTATTCTGCTGTGCATAAGGTCGCTATGGGTTGGAACTGACTCGATGGCACCTAACAACAACATCAGTCTTCTATAAGAATCCCTGGTAGCTTAGTGGATTTCAAGTTGGGCTGCAAACTGCAAGGTCAGCAGTTCAAATCTACCAGTTACTCCCTAGGAGAAAGATGAAATTTCTTTTTGCTCCTGTGAAGATTTGCAGTCTCAGAAACCCTATGCAGGGTTGCTTTTAGTTGCAACTGACTCGGTGGCACACAAGCACCATCACCACCACCAGACATCTATAAACCAAAAAATAAACAAGCAAACAAAAAACACCAGTGTATTCATTAGCAGTTCTGGAGAGCATAGTCCCTGTTTGCAATTTGCATGTTGTTGTTGTTACGTGCCTGTATGGTGGTGGTTATGTGCCGTGGAGTTGCGACCCTGTACAGGGTTTCCGAGGCTGTAAATCTTTACTGGAGCAGAAAGCCTCATCTTTCTTCCATGGAATAGCTGGTGGTTTCAAACTGCTGACCCTGAGGTTAGCAGCCTGACTTGTAACCACTAACCTACCAGAGCTCCTTTCTATAAAGATTACACTCAAGAAAACTCTACGAGTTACTCTGTAACTCATGGGCTCACTATGAGTTGGAATAAGTGGCAATGGATAGAAAATTAGTGGGAAAATTATGGTGAAATATGGAGATGGGAGCAATGTGATAGATTTGCAGTCAAAAGGAGTTGGGAAGAAAAGATAGAGGTATTGGAGGGGAAAACATGAAAGAATTAGATAAGATGGTTGTGTTGGTACTACTGTTAAAGGGCAGATGAAGAAAGTGGGGTAATAAAATGTGGGTCAAGGATGGGCGCTGTGGGTTTCCCATTCTGTGCTGCCAAGCACTAGCCAATTCTGGAAGTCCTAATGTCATCGTGGTAGTCCATTATCTCCACCAAGAAGAAATTCCTATTTTAACAGTTTTGTTAAAATACTGAAAAGTGTACAACAGATTCATTTTCTCCTTCTCTAACAACAACAGCATCAAAGAGAAGATGTCCCTAGTTTTAACAGATGGGAAAAGACTGAAGAATAAGAGTGCTGGATGTTTCATTATATCTCTAAATGTCTTCAAGGCTCATGACTCACTGACCAACTTAGGTTTCCTGCCTTTTGAGTCATGTATGCCAACATTGTTAAGACACAGGAGACTGATGGCTCTTGCCTGATCCTTTTCAGTCATCAGACAAAATTCATGGATCCAGAGTGAATTTCCTCAAAGGTTCAAGAGAACTGTGAGGATGCCTGTGGTGTGGTCCTCATCATACTACTTCCTCTCATTCACAGTGTTCTCAGCCTTGGACAAGTCTTTTACCTTCCCTAGGTCTGTTTTTCCATCTATATTGACAGAAGGCAGAAAGTAATATCAAGATTCTTTCATCTCTAGTGTACTCTGATTACCAGCATGAATGACTAGAAAGACTGTCTCACTCTGTTTACTTGGAAAGTCAGTTCATCCTCCACTATCACTCCTACTGCTGCCAAACAGCTATTCACCTCCAAAGCTCTCTGCGTCTCTGGCATTTTTTTCATCTGAGCATTCATCTCAAGTCCTATGGGGTGCTTTTGTCTTGGCTTCATATCTGGAGCGGCATGAAGCAACTGTGTTTGGCATCATTGAGAATGACCCAAGACACAGAATCCCAGCTCTCTGCCCATGCTCTGTGATCACAGGATTACTTCAAATTTTTTGGAGATTCCTTTACCTTTGCAATTTCTCCCCTTCTTTTATTTCAAACTGGAACTATATTGGTTACTTTAAAAATCCATTATAATTGTAACACATTATTGTTGTAAAATTTAAACAACACAGAGTATGTCAAGTGGAAAGGAACCGATACATGTCAAAATGCCATACTTTTCTGTCACCTTTTTCCACTCCATTTCACGTAGCATAAGTCTTCACATTTCAACACCTACAAACATGTCTCATTCATTTTAAAAGTTTCACAATATTTTATCATGTGTTTAATCAAATACCTATTGATGTGATTTAAATAATTTAAATTGTTTTTGTTATTACTAATAATGCTATTGAGATCTTACCATATATATGAAATTATTTTCATTGGTTAAATTCACAAAAGAAATTTGTGTGTGCATGTGTGTGTTAAAGAAAACAAAGTTAAAATTTGGTAAATTGTTTTGCCCCTGCCTGCCCAAAACGGTGTACCATTTTTAATCAGCAGTGTCTGAGAATGCTTGTTACCTCATAACTTGGACTTCATTGGTATTATAAACAGGTCTTCGATGTTGATAGACAGTTGACATTTTCCACTATTATTTAATCTGAGGTTTGTTTGTTCTTGATAGACATAGTTGGATAGGATTTTATAGACATTTGTTATTGTATTTCTTCTTTATAAATTCCCTGTTTGCATCTTTTACCTCTTTGCAGTTGTTTCTTTTTCTTGATGATTGTTAGAAACTCTTCAAGTTTTAGGATAGTAACTCTTTCTATATGTATTGAAAATATGATCTCTAGTTTTCCATTAGCTTCTCAACTTTGCTTATGACATCTAGTTTTTGTCTAAATTAAGTTTGATAATTTTATGTAGTCTGCCTTCCTTGTTTTGTCACACTTAGAGAAAAAACAAAAACAAAAATGTTTTCATCTGATGGCTGTATAAATATTTGTCAGTGGTGTTTTCTAGTTCTTTAATGTTTCATTGAAAATCAAATATTCAATATATTTAGAATTTTTAAATACAATTTAACTTTTTTCCAACTTACTATTGCCCTAACACCACACCACTTGGTATGGCACTGTGGGTTAATGCCCTGGACTGTAAGGTCGGTCGGTGGTTCAAGCTCACCAGCCACTCCTTGGAAATTCTATAAAGTGTTGCTATGATGGACTCAAACGTAGCAACAACAGTGACTCTACGGCACTTAACAACCACAACCACCATAAAATGTAACTTTAATCCCCTATGATAGCATGTTGTTGCTCTTGTTGTTAAGTGCTGTCAAGTCGGTTCCGACACATTGTGACCCATATAGTGTCTCCAATGAGTGGCTGGTGGGTTTACACTGCCAATCTTGACACTAG
>NW_006408572.1:4252535-4258807 GCF_000296735.1 Chrysochloris asiatica | reverse complement strand
TGGGCAGTATAGTGGGTTATGTGCTGGGCTGCTAAATGCAAGTTCAGCAATTGGAATCTATCAGACGTTATATGAGAGAAAGATGATGCTTTCTGCTCCTGTAAAGATTGACAACCTCGGAAACTCTACACAGGGTTGCCATGAGTCAGAAATGACTCCACAACACATAACCAACCAATCAACCAATCTAATAGTATAGGATTTCCAAGGCTGTAAATCTTTATGGGAGCAGAAACCCTCACTTTCTCCCAAAGAGTGGCTGGTGGGCTCAAAGCTCCAATCTTGTGGTTAGCAGTCCAGTGCTTATCTTACAGAACCATTGCATTCCTTAACCTATTGTTACAACCCTTTCTAATTTTGAATTGTTCTTATGCTGTTGCTCTTATTATTTATGTTAAATTTATGAAATATTGGAACCCTTTTATGTGCAGCAGGAATGTTTATGCTGTACAGACACAGTCTACTTATTGAAGTTGAAACTAAACTTCTTCCAACAGGTTTACGAGCCCAGAGCTTGCTGCGACAGTAATTGTTTCTCTGGCAAGTTTTTTTGTTTTGTTTTGTTTTTTCCACTTTCCTCCATGTTTTTGGTTTTATTTCTGAGGAACACCTGGTGAACTTGAACCATCAATCTTGCAGTTCAAACAGCTTTCCTTTCTGACACATTAACCCACAGCACCAGACCAGGACTCCACTTATCTATATGTTGTTGTTGTTGTTAAGTGCCGTCGAGTCAATTCCGACCCATAGCGACCTTGTATAGGGTTTCTGAGGAGCAGCTGGTGAGCTTGAACCGGCGACTTTGCAATTTAAACAGCTTTGCAGTCTGGCATATTAACCCACAGTGCCACACCAGGACTCCTTATCTCTATAGTCACATATAAATTTGTGTGTGTTCTTCATTTTTAATGAAAAACAATGTATACTTTTTATTTTATAATTTGCAATTCATAATATAGCTTTTGAGCTCTTTCAAATCAGCACAAAAAGAACTGTTTTGCTCAAACCTACAACTGCATAGTATCCCTCTGTAGGGATGTGTCATCATTTATTTAACCTGCCTTCTAATGATGAAATTTTCCATTCTTTTGCTACTACAGATAATACCACCACAAAAATCTCACACATATATCGTTTCTTATATGTGACTATATATCTGTTGGATATGTTTTCTGAAATGAAATTGCCAGGAAAAAGGAAAAACATATTTGTAATTTTGAAATGTATTGACACATTGTCCTTT
Source organism: Chrysochloris asiatica (assembly GCF_000296735.1). Classification (NCBI taxonomy): domain Eukaryota; kingdom Metazoa; phylum Chordata; class Mammalia; order Afrosoricida; family Chrysochloridae; genus Chrysochloris; species Chrysochloris asiatica. The sequence goes on along the minus strand of NW_006408572.1, from coordinate 4,257,564 downwards.
ATCCTTTGAGGTTATATCAATTTACATTCCACTGATGACTTCTCAGGTGCCAAGTCTACCTTACCTTGTCTAACAAATACTGGTACATAACCCAATTAGATATACCCAAGACCTGATGAGAGAGTACTTACTGGGGGCAAACTCAGAAACAGCAGCAGTATGAAGGTCTCCCGTACCTCAACGCACTCTGGGATTGCACCCCACTCTCTTTTAGCTGCATGATGAGGGACGTACCAGACCCCTCCGTGATGTAATCAGGAGGCAAGAGCCAGGCCTTGGAGCGAAAGCTGTACAGCATGGCGGAGCCTGGGCTCTTCTTCAGCAGTCACGGAGGTCTTTCTGCTTCTTGCCATGCTCCTGTTTGAGTCCACTCTTCCGGAAGCCCTCCATCTAGTGTCCGGATTGTGGGGAAGAAGACGTTCTGGATATTGGCTAGTTTTTTTAAAGATAGATTCTCCATTTCTATTTTTCTTCTCCTTAGTTTTGATGGGGATGAGTTCTGAGAGAAGTTCTAGATTTGCTCTGTCATATTCAAACTGGTATATTTTTTGCTTATTTCCTGCAGAAGTTTTTTTCCTTCATAGTCTCCTCAAATAGGTTCTTTCAACTAGGAACGAGAGGGAGGTTTAGGGTGGTGATGGCATTGAGCCACCTGGCTGAGAATGAAGGAACGGTATTGAGGTAAATGCAGTGAGAGAGACAGTAAGAGTAGAGTGGCCTTAGGAGTAGGAAAGTCTTTACTTGGAGAGGGGGTGCCTTAGCTTCCTAGGGCTACCTGGTATGACACTGTAGGATAAGCACTGAACCACAAGGTTCATTTGAATCATAAGGTCAGCAGTTCAAACTCACCAGTTGCTCCTTGGAAACCCTATACAAGGTCACTATGACTGAAACCCAACTCATTGGCACTTAACAACAACAACAAACCATAACAAAAACACTACAAGTGAGTGTCTTTAAAGATTAGGAGTTCATTGTCTGTGTGGATGCTGTAAATCTGCATTCTGATGAAGGCAGCAGGTCTATGCACTGTCTCCTCTAGGAGATCTTGGCTTGTCTCTCTTAGCTTCTAGCAGCCTTGGGTATTTATTGGCATTCTTTGGCTTGTAGATAGACTTTCACATTGTGTCTTCACTCTGTGTGTGACCCTTCATGTCTGATTTTCCATTTTATAAGACATCACTCAGAACGGATTCGGTTTAGGATCCACCCTACTCTAATATGACATTACTCACATAAAAGAAAACCCCTGTTTCTAAGCAGTCGCATTCACAGGTGCAGCGTTAAGAATTCAATATATATATTTTTGGGGACACACTAATGTATAACAGATAGGAATTTAACAGAGGGTTTGACACATAGGAGGAGATCTATTTCTTTTTGCTGAATAAGTAAATTAATTGAGAGGATTTAGTCTTTACCTTCCTGGATCTTGTCTTGCAGGGACTCATGCAGCCAAACTCTGAAGCCAATGGGACAGCCATTACTGAGTTCATCCTGCTGGGCCTGGTGGAAACACCAGGGTTGCGACCACTTGTCTTTGTGCTCTTCCTCTTTGCCTACATGGTCACAGTCGGGGGCAACCTCAGCATCCTGGCAGCCATCTTGGTGGAGCCCAAACTCCACACCCCCATGTACTTCTTCCTGGGGAACCTATCAGTGCTGGACGTGGGGTGCATCAGTGTCACTATTCCCTCAATGCTGAGTCGTCTCTTGTCCCACAAGCGTACAATTCCCTATGGAGCCTGCCTCACACAGCTCTTCTTCTTCCATCTCCTGGTTGGGGTGGACTGCTTCCTGCTAACAGCTATGGCCTATGACCGTTTCCTGGCCATCTGTCAACCTCTCACTTATAGTACACGCATGAGCCAAGTAGTACAAAAAATACTGGTTGCCATGTCCTGGGCTTGTGCCTTCAGCAATGCACTGACCCACACTGTGGCCATATCCACACTCAACTTCTGTGGTCCCAATACTATCAATCACTTCTACTGTGACCTCCCACAGCTCTTCCAGCTCTCCTGTTCCAGCACCCAACTCAATGAGCTGCTACTCTTTGCTGTGGGGTTCATAATGGCAGGCTCCCCCTTGGCTCTCATTGTCACTTCCTATGCCCACGTGGCAGCTGCAGTTCTACGAATCCGTTCAGTGGAGGGCAGGAAGAAGGCTCTCTCCACATGTGGCTCTCACCTTACTGTAGTCACTATATTCTATGGGACAGGTATCTTCAACTACATGCGGTTAGGTTCAGTCAAGCTCTCAGATAAGGATAAAATTGTTGGAATTTTTAACACTGTCATCAACCCCATGCTGAACCCTGTTATCTACAGTCTCAGGAACTCAGACGTGCAGGGTGCCCTCTGGCGAGTGTTCATGGGAAGGCGGTCACTGGCCTGAGGAGGCTTTCTGTCCTTTCCTCCATGTTTCTTTTTGGTTTAAAAAAAGAAACTCACTACTGCTGCCATCAACTCAGTTTCAACTCATAGAGACACTATATGGGGTTTCCAAGACTAAATCTTTACAGAAGCAGGCAGCCTCATCTTTCTCCTGTGGAATGGCTGATGGGTTTGAACTGTCAACTTTGCAATTAGTAGCCCATCACCATTTTTGGTCTAAGTGAGGTGTAATGGTGGTGGTAGTTGGTTATGTGCTGGGGAATCGGTTCCTACTCATAGTGACTCTGTACAGGGTTTTCGAGGCCGTAAATCTTTATGGGAGCAGAAAGCCTCATCTTTCTCATGCAGAACTTCTGGTAGTTTTGAACTGCTGACCTTCTGATTAGCAGCCCGACTCATAACCACTATGCTACCAGAGTTCCTTAAGGGATGTGTAATAGTTAATCCTATATGTCAACTTGGTTAGATTATGGTGCCCAGTTGTTTGGTCAAAATACTAGTTTATATGTTGTTACGAAATATTCCCATGTAATTAAGATGAAATCAGGTGGCCTTGAGTAAAGCAGATTACCCTCTACAATGTGGGTAGGCCTCATCCAATAAGGTGTGAGCACATAGGGAGGGTTTCCAAGAAAGTATTCTGCTTTCAGAGTATAAACAGACAGATTGCCAGCATTCCCCGACTACCTGACAAACCAATATTGGGCCACAAGACTGTGAGAACTTCCAGCCTGTCACCTGATTTGTAGACTTTGAACTTGCCAACCACACAATCACATGAGCCAATTCCTACAATTAAAAGATAAATTAATTAATTAAATAAAATCAATCTCTTTCTATAATGACACATATAATCTTGGAGTCCCAGTGTGGCCCTATAGGATAAGCAATCGGCTGTGGTTAAGCAAGGATAAGCAAGGATGGTGGTTCAAAGCCACCAGCCACTCCTTGGAAACCCTATACAAGGTGGCTATTAGTCGGAACCAACTCAACAGCATTTTTACTGGTTCTTTTTCTCTAGAGAAAGATTACTAAAACAGGAGGTCTCTAGGGTCAAGGACTAGGATAAATGGTGTGTTACTATTGTTATTAAGTGCCGTCAAGTTAGTTCTGACTCATAGTGACCCTGTATAGTGTTTCTTAGGAACAGTTAGTAGGTTTGAACTGCTGACCTTGTGGTTAGCAATCCAGTGCTTGTCCTACAGTGCTACACTGGTACTCTAAGGACAGATGGTCTAGAACTGCTTATCTAGTACTAAGCATGATGACTTTTAGAAGGAACAATAGTTAATGTTTTCCAAGGAAGCTTGCTCAATTATCGCTGTTGTTGTTTAAGTATTGTGAAGTCGATTCTGACTCATAGTGACCCTGCATAGAGTTTCCGAGGAGCAGCTGATGGGTTTGGACTGCTTACCTTGTGGTTTGTAGTCCAATGCTGATCCTACAGCGCCACACCAAGATCCCATTACAGGCAATAAATATGTAGGTCCTGTCAAGACAGCACCTAAATTACAACTTCAGTCATTATAGCTTTCTTTTTGTGGGTAGAGGTGCAGCTTAGGAAAGAAGTCTTAAATATTTATGGGTTCATGTTCCACAAGGATGGACTCTTTGGATGAGTATAGTCTGGGTACCTCCCTGCCAAAATACTCCTGCTAACTTTTCCCCTCATGATCATATAATTCCCTTAAGATTAGGTATGGTTAGTGCATTTATAAAACAGTTTTGGAGCTCAAGTTAGTTTTATTTCCCTATCAGGCCACCAAACAGCCACCACTCGTTTGTCAGTCTTTTGTACTGTGGTGACTTGTGAGTTGCTGTGATTCTGAAAGCTATGCCACCAATATTTTGAAATACCAGAAGGGTCACCTAGGTGGACAGGTTTCAGTTGAGCTTCCACACGAAGACAGACTAGGAAGAAGGAGAGACAAACTACTTCTGAATATTTAGTCAATGGAAACCTTATGAATAGCAGAGAAACACTGTCAGATATAGTGCCGGAAAATGAGCCCCTCAGGTTGGAAGGCACTCAAAATGTGACTGGGGAAGAGCTGCGTCCTTAAAGTAGAGTTGAACATGATAATGTGAATAGAATAAAGCTTGTGGGAGAAAAGCCGCGGGACCATTATTTGCTGATGGGGCACAATTCAAAATGAAGAGAAACAGCTGTAAACATCCATTGAAAATTGGAACATGGACTGTACGAAGTATGAGTCTGGGAAAATTGGAAGTTGTCAAAAATGAAATGGAATGCATAAATATCGATGTCTTAGGCATTTGCTGAAATGGACTGGTATTGGCCATTTTGAATCTGATGACCACATGGTTTATTATGCTGCAAATGACAAATTGAAGAGGAATGGTTTTGCATTCATATCAAAAAGAACATATCCAGATCAATCATGAGGTACAATGCTGTCTGTGATAGGATAATATCCATGAGCCTACAGGGAAGCCCAGTTAATACCACTATTATTCAAATTTACTCACCAACCACTAAAGCCAGTGAGAATGAAATAGAAGAATTCTACCAACTTCTTCAATCTGAAATTGATCAAACGTGCAACCAAGATGTATTGATCATTACTGTTGATTGGAAGCAAAGACGAAGGATCAGTAGTTGGAAAATATGG
>NW_006408572.1:4244276-4244818 GCF_000296735.1 Chrysochloris asiatica | reverse complement strand
TATATATATATAATGGTTGTTGTTATGTGCAGTCAAGTCAGTTACAACCCATAGTGACACTGTATAAGATTTCTGAAGAGCAGTTGGTGGGTTTGAGCTGTCAACCTTGCTGTAAGTTCAAACTGACCTTGCAGTCCAGAGCATTGTCCAGCGCATTATCCTGCAGTGCCACACCAGGACTCCATATGTACTATATACTGATAATATTATAAGCTTGGCTACGTATGGTTTCTCATTCTTTTGTGTGTGTGGCTGCCTTCTTCACATTTGTTCTGCCTTTTCCACAGACCCCAGTTTTCAGTGACTTTGCATTATTATCTAGTGAAGTGGAAGGCTCATACATATATTTCACCTACCAATTCTTTTGGTTACTCACCCTTGGATAAACTCTTGCACATGTGCACTATGAATGGTGGTGGTGGTTATGTATCATGGAGTCGGTACAGGTCATAGTGACCCTGTACAGGGTTTCTGAGGCTGTAAATCTTTACAGGAGCAGAAAGCCTCATCTTTCTCCCATGGAACAGCTGGTAGTTTCGAAC
>NW_006408572.1:4243444-4244176 GCF_000296735.1 Chrysochloris asiatica | reverse complement strand
AATATATACAATATTCTTAGCACCACTCTAAGTAACAACCAAAAACTATAAACAGATGTGTCAATCAAGAGTAGAATAGACAAAAGCATTTGAAAATAATCATTTTGTTATTGTTAAGTGTCATCAAGTCAATTCCAACTCACAGTGACCCTCTATACGGTTTCCAAGTATTGACTGGTAGGTTTGAACTACCAGCCTTGTAGTTAGTAGTCCGGTGTTTATCCTACAGTGCCACACCAGGATCCCAGTACATTTGTATACTAAATACTTGACAGCAATGAAATGAAGAAACTACCTCTTCATTAAGCAACATGTATGGGTCTCACAAATGTAATTCTGAGCTAAAGAAGCAGGGAACAAAATCATCTATATGGAATAATTCCATTTATATGTTGTTGTTGTTAAGTGCCGTTGAGTTGGTTTTGACTCATAGCGACCCTGTATAGGGTTTCCGAGGCTGTAAATCTTTACAGGAGCAGAATGCCTCATCTTTCTCCCATGGAACAGCTGATAGTTTTGAACTGCTGACCTTAAGGTTCACAGCCCGATTCGTAACCACTATGCTACCAGAGTTCCATTTATATAAAACACATAAATTGGTAAAAGTAGAGTATGTTATATATGCATATATTTTATATGATACTTCTGCCAGCACATGGGCTCAAGGAATTTTAAGATTGAAATTTCTCAGTCTATCTTAGAACTCAAGGAGCTCTGGTAGCGTAGTGGTTA
>NW_006408572.1:4229068-4243263 GCF_000296735.1 Chrysochloris asiatica | reverse complement strand
GGAAACCCTGTACAGGGTCGCTATGGGTCGGACCCGACTCGACGGCACTTAACAACAACAACAACAATCTTAGAACTCAGGATGTGCAGTTCTAAGGATTTGCTGAGAATTTAGCAAAGGAGATCTGCCTCAGCTGCACATTCAGCCTTCTAGCAACTCTATCACCCTTAGAATGAAATCCTCGGCTTGCTTTCAAGCACTACCTGTCTATGATGCAAAAGATTAAGGTATCGTTCAATGTTGCTCAGGAAGTCTTCTGGCTTTTTCAACATCTCTGAGTTGATAGTTGGCAAACCCAAGTCTATCTTCAAGACTTCTATGGAAGTTAACCAAACCCATCATTTATTCCTGAAATGCTACAGTTCTTCTAATTGCTGTGGTTCTTGTAACATTAATATAACTAGTGCTAATAATTAACAACCTGTGATATGCAGATGATACAACCTTGCTTGCTGAAAATGAAGAGGACTTAAAATACTTACTGGTGAACATCAAAGACCACAGCCTTCAGTATGGGTTGCATCTCAATGTAAAGAAAACAAAAATATTTACCACTGGACCAATAAACAACATCCGTATAAATGGAGAAAAGATTGAAGTTGTCAAAGGCTTCATTTTGCTGGGATCAACCATCAAGACTCATGGAAGCAGCCAGCAGTCAAGATAGCAAACGGAATATTACATTAAACAAATCTGCTGCACAAGTCCTCTTTAAAGTGTTGAAAAGCAAAGATGTCAGCTTGAGGACTAAGGTGTGTCTGACCTAAGCCATGTTATTTTCAATAACCTCATATGAATGTGAAAGTTGGACAGTGAATAAGGAAGACCGTAGAAGAACTGATGCATTTGAGTTATGTGCCATCACATCAAATGGAGAAGAATATTGAAAGTATCATGGGCTGCCAAAAGAACAAACTGATCTGTGTTGGAAGAAGAACAACCAGAATGCTCCTTGGAAGCCAGGATGGCCAAACTTTGTGTTTCATACTTCAGACAAATTATCAGGAGGGACCAGTCACTGGAAAAGAATATTATGTTTCGTAATGTGGAGGGTCAGAGAAAAAGAGGAAGCCCCTCTCCGAGATGGATTGGCACAGTGATGGCAGAGATGGGCTCAAGTGTAACAACAATTGTGAGGTTCACCCAGGACCAGGCAGTGTTTCATTCTGTTGTGCATAGGGTCACTATGAGTTGGTACCAACTCAATGGCACCTCACAACAACAATACATAACCCAAAGTTTCACCTTCTACCTGTACCTAATTCCAATCTATCACAAGTAAGTCTTAATAAGCATGATGTTACCACATTATCACCAACTTCTATTGGACTATCAGCACTAGCCCAGTCCAGAATTCCATCTGGAGAATCTACTTTCTAGGACCACTCAGTATCAACGCTCTTAATTAGGTTCCCATAAAAGCAAGAGCTGAGACAAGACACTTGTGTGCTTCTAATGTGAAGTGGTCACAGAAGCAAGAATGAGTGTCTTAGAGCTTGCTAGAAAAACAGAACCAGTAATACACACAGACATGTATGTGTGTAGATAGAAAGAGGTGGGAATAGAAATTTCAAGATTTTATATTATAACTGATTGTGGGGCTATAAGTCCAAAATCCATAGATCAGGTGACAAGCTAGAAATTCCAAGTCTCCTGTCCCCAAAATAATAGGCCAGACAGTGGAAGACAAAGGGGAATTCTGGCAGGACGTCTGTTTATAGTCTGCATGCAGAATCCTCCTTTGGGAACTTCAGGTTTTACTCTTAAGGTCTTCCTTGATTGGATGAAGTTCACCACACTATGGATTGTACTCTGCTTTACTTAAGGCCAATTGATTTCAATGTTATTAGATGCTGTTGAGTTGACTGGACTCATAGCAACCCCATGTGACAGAGTAGAACTGTGCCATACACTTTTCTTGGCTGCCGTCTTCATAGAAGCAGATTTCCAGAACTTTCTTATGCAGAGTTGTTAGGTGGGTTCCAACTGGCAACCTTTTGGTTAGCAGCTGGATGCTTAATCATTTGTGCCATCAAAATCCACTGCCATCAAGTGGACTCTGACTCATGGCTGCCCCCTATAGAGCAGAGTAGAAATGCGCCATAGTGGTTTTGAGGCTACAAGTCACGGGAGAAGAAAGCCTCATCTTTCTCCTATTGAGCAGATGGTGGGTCTGAACCTCCAACTTTGTAGTTAGTAGTCCAATGCTTACCTCACTATTTGTTGTTGTTGTTAGGTGCCATCCAGTCAGTACTGACTCATAGCAACCCTATGCACATCAGAACGAAACACTGCCTGATCTTGAGCCAACCTCACTATTGTTGCCATGCTTGAGCCCATTGATGTTGCCACTTTGCCAGTCCATCTCGCTGGGGGTCTTCCTCGTTTTCTCTGACCCTCCACCTTACCAAACATGATATCCTTCTCCAACAACTGGTCCCTCCTGACAATATGTCCGAAGTATGAGAGATGAAGTTTGCCATCCTGGCCTGTAAGGAGCACTCTGGCTGCACTTTTTCCAACATAGATTTATGCCATTAAAGCCTCCTTAAATGTTAAAAACCACTAAATCCACTGCCACTTAGTCAATCTCAATGCATAGTGACCCTGTATAGGGGTTCCAAGGCTGTCAATCTTTACACGAACAGAAAGCCCCATCTTTCTCCTGCGGAGTGACTGGTGGGTTTGAACCATTGACCTTGCATTTAACTGTCCAGTGCTTTTCCTAGAGCATACTGCATAGCAACATCCGGACTAGTATTTGACCAAATAACTTAGCATCATTGATAACCTATCCAAGGTGGCCCATAAGTTTAACCATCACACTGAGGTTATGAAGACAGTGTTAATGAAAAGGAGGAAATGTCTCTGAGTGAGGGGCACATTCCCAAAGTCTCTGCTATGAACAACAGAGACTGATTATGTTAAAGCATGAAGAATCCATCCCACAACTGTCTGAAGAAGAAAGGTGTGGTGGACATTTACCCTTGACTCCCATTTCTCATTGTTTAGTTGCCCTCTGCACTTCCAAAATCTTGCTATGTTCAGCCCAAGTGAGGTAGCCTATTGTTCACAGCACCAGAGCACCCCAGGGAAGAAGTCACAACCCTGTCAGCTTGCAATGAGTGGAAGCTTTGAGGAAAATTTCCACCCTGGCCACACTGAAATCAAGATAAAGTTTTAACACATATGAGCCAAACATCTGATGTGTCTGCTACAGTCTACTTCACAAAACTGTTGGAGACACTAGTTGGGATTTTGCACTTGTAAAGTTCCTAGCACTACATAAGTAGGAGCACTCTTGAGTTGTTTGCTATGCTAATAGTTACATTGTTGAACCTTTCTTAGTCTAAAGAATCCTCATTTAATCTGCATGGCAATACTGGGTGGTGGAGGATATGCTCATTTCAAAGACAAGGACTCTGGGACTCAAAGGAGTTCATCAGTTTGTCCAAAATCTAATAACGGAAGAGCAAGACGGTTTATTGTGATTTCCTCACCAGGTTTCCCTGGTGAGAGAAGCTCTAGTACTCTCACTTGGGGGAGAGGATGTTGGTGAGGAATTAGAGATGGGTATTAGAATCCTAGTCAGACTGCAAAGTTGTTTGAACTACAAGGTCGGTGGTTCAAGCTCACCAGCTGCTCCTTGGAAACCCTATACAGGGTTGCTATGGGTCGGAATCAACTCAAAACCACTTAACAACAACATTAGAGTCCTGGTGTGGTGCTGTGGGCTGCAGGACTGCAGGTTTGACCTGCAGGGTTGATGGTTCAAGCTCACCAGCCGTTCCTTAGAAACCCTATAAGGGTGGCTATGGGTCGGAACCAATTCGACAGCACTTAACAACAACATCAGGAACACACTCCTGGACCTCCCGCATCCTCTGTTCATTTACCTGTGAGCTCCACCAGGACTTTCCCTTTCTAGTAGGGTTAATGTGGGTTAATGCGCCAGACTGCAAAGCCGTTTGAACTGCAAGGTCGGCAGTTCAAGTTCACCAGCTGCTTCTCAGAAACCCTATACAGGGTCGCTATGGGTTGATATGGGTCAGAATTGACTCAGCAGCACTTAACAAACAACGAGCACCTGGGTAGAAAGTCATGTGAGTAGGTAGCTTCCTAGGAGTCCATCGAGCACACTATTATTGCTCTAAGTTTCCTCAAGTCGGTTCTGACCCATAGCTACCCTGTATAGGGTTTCTGAAGAGTGACTAATGGGTTTGAACTGCCGACCTTGTGGCTCGCAGTCCAGTGCTGATCCTACAGTACCAACACCAGGAGTCCACTATTTTTTTGTTGTTAAGTGCCATCAAATAGGTCCAACTCATAGCGACCCTGAACAGGATTTCCAAGGAGTGACTGGTGAGCTTGAATCGCCAACCTTGAGGTTCCGACCAGCCTTGTAGTTAAAAACATTAACCCACAGCACCACACCAGGATTATGTTATTGTTGTTAAGTGCTGTTGAATTGATTCCAACCCATAGCGACCCTGTATAGGGTTTCCAAGGAGCGGCTGGTGGGTTTGAACCACCGACCTTGCAGCTCAAATGACTGCAGTCTGACATGTTAACCCACAGCACCACACCAGGACTCCACACCAGGACTATACAAAGTGTTAAATTGTTAAAAAGCAAAGATGTCACTTTGAGAAATAAGGTGCACCTGACCCAAGCCATGATATTTTCAGTGTTCTCATATGCATATGAAAGCTGGACAATTAATAAGGAAAATGGAAGAACTGATGCATTTGAATTATGGTTTCATGAAGAATAATGAATATACCATGGACTTCCAGAAAGATAAACAAATCTCTCTTGGAAGAAGTATACTTAGAATGCTCTTTAGAAATAAAGATGACAGACTTCATTTCATGTATTTTGGACATGTCATCAAGAGGGACCAGTCCCTGGTGAAGGACATCATGCTTGATAAAAGTAGAGGGTCACTGGGAAAGTGGAAGACCCTCAGTGAGATGGATTGGCATAGTAGCTGCAAAAAAATGGACTAGAACACAAGTTACTGTGAGGATGGCACAGGACTGGGCAGTGTTTTGTTGTGTTGTACATACCATGTCAGAACCAAACTGAGACCACTTAACAACAACAACATTCTCAGAATCATTAAAGGATCCCTAAGAATATTCCTGAGGAGCTCTGGTAGTGTAGTGGATAGGAATCAGGCTGTTAACCTCAAGGTCAGCAGTTAGAAACTACCAGCTATGAGTCGGAACCGACTCCACGGCACATAACCACCACCAGCAAGAAAACTCCTAGTAGCCTGTCCACTAACAGCCTGAGGTAGAAAACACCACATTCCTCAGGACTCATTAGGAAACAGTTTGAAAAAAGCTTCACCCTCTTCTTTTTTGGGCCTCCCCCTCATGCCCAGGTCAAAGGCAATCTTGGGAATTGGCTTGTCTCTGTTCAAAGGCCCTGCTTGGGGTTGACACTTGGGAAAGAAAATGTCTCCCTTAGGAAAACCATATTTAGTCCCAACTGCAACTGTTGTCTCCTAGGTGACTTTGGGGATGTGGGTAAATCCTCGGGGCCTCAGTCACCTTGTCATTAAGCAGTCACCTTGCATCACCTGCCCTTGCTACCTGCCCTTATAGCCAGCTTAGAGACAAAGACTTTTTTGGCTTAGTCTAAAGTGTCAGAAAGTGTGAGACATGATTGCACTGTTGATGAAGAGTTTAAATAGTCTATTTTTCCTTAACTTTCTCTCTCTCCTCCACCTCTTTAGTGGGAGGGCTAATGTCTGATGCCCCCAGGGGTGATACCAGTGCAGGTAGCTCAATGATATTTGTTGTTGTTGTTGTTAAGTGCCGTCGAGTCGGGTCCGACCCATAGCGACCCTGTACAGGGTTTCCGAGGGTGTAAATCTTTACGGGAGTAGAAAGCCTCATCTTTCTCCCGCGGAGCAGCTGGTAGTTTCGAACCGCTGACCTTAAGGTTCGCAGCCCGATTCGTAACCACTACGCTACCAGAGCTCCTTAGCTCAATGATATAGAACATCCCAAAAAAGAAATCAGATCCATTGCCAATTCATAAGAACCCTATGTTGTTATGTGCCATGGAGTCAGTTCTGACTCATAGCGACCATGCCCAGGGTTTCTGAGGCTGTAAATCTTTACGGGAGCAGAAAGCCTCATCTTTCTCCTGCAAAACAGCTGGTAGTTTCAAACTGCTGACCTTGAGGTTAGCAGCCTGATTCATAACTACCAGAGCTCCTTAAGGACCCTATAGAATAAAGTAAAACTGGCCCATTCAGCTTCCAAGACTGAAACCTTACAGAAGCTGACTGCCACACCTTTCTCCCACAGAGCAAGCAATGGATGTGTTCAAATTGCCAGCTTTGTGATCAGCAGTTCATCACTTTAACCACTACACCAGAGATCCATATGATAGAGCTGATCAAAGCTTGTAATTCCCTCATTTTCCAATATAAAGCCACTTACTGGCTCTCTCAGTCCATAACTGAGCCTGCATTGTTCTACACCTTCTTCCCTGAAGAAATCTCACTGGTTTCTATGTTCATTACAGGCTGAGTACTCTCACAGATCTCTCCTCTGCTCTTACAAATCAAAGAAGGGGCTTCTGTTTGCCATCACTTCAAACCTGACTTCATACATTGTACAACTAAAAAGTATGGGAAGAGCTGGGACTACCACCCAGAGGAACTGACTACTGTTCTGGTCCCTTTGCTGAAGTCCTCCCTTCTTGGATGACGCCTACTCTCAGTTACTCTTAGGGGTAAGTAGGAGGGGATTCACTGAGTCTAGTTCCTGCCCAGGACCCAGTCCATCAGGCAGCCTAGAACCTTCATGTTGAGCCTTGTACAGTATTCCTCATCAGAAGCATGAAGGGATTGGCTGGAATCCAGAGTGGGAGCTGTCAGAGCTCAGTAAGAAGAGCCAGGGGCTCATTGTTGTTAAGTGCTGTTGAGTCAGTTTCAACTCAAAGCATCTGGTATAGGGTTTCCAAGGAGCGGCTGGTGGGTTTGAACCATTGACCTTGCAGTTATCAGTCCACGTCTTATCCTAAAGTGCCACACCAGAATTCCCAGCAGCTCATTGTTGTTGTTGTTAAGTGCTGTCGAGTTGGTTCCAACTCATAGAGACCCTGTGTAGGATTTCCCACAGGGAACCTTGCAGTGCAAACCAACTTTGCAGTCCAGTGTATTAATCCACAGTGCCACACCAGGACTCAGTATCAAACTCTAAAAATGCAGGAGAGGATCTTACAGGAAGGGTATCTTGGTGCCCCTGTCTGACACTCTGGAAGTTTCCTGGTGATCACAGAACTCCATTGACTTTAAACAAGTTGCATCTCCAGCCAACAGCAGATAGATGCTTTGTTACTCTTCTGCCTATAGTTTATTGTAAGTGGTACACTCCTTAGGTTTTAGTCTTTCCGGTAGTTTACATGAAATGAAAGATGTAAGTATGTGGGTTGCTACATTACCATTTTGTCCTCATCTCAGCAAAGGCAATTAGCAATCCCTGCAGCAACCTTGTGTCCACAACTTTTATCTACAGTTCCCCTAAATCCCATTAATGTACAAAAACGCTGCCCAATTCTAATACATCCAGAAAGTCTTCCATGACAATCCCATCCCATACCCGGATGTCCTCTCTCTCTGAAATCCTCTGAACATTTTAACCATCCACTTATTTATTTAAGAAATGCTGAGTACCTAATATATATATATATATTAGTTTATATATAAACTATTATGATAAGTACTGTGATTGGAAAAAACAACAACTGACTCAAACATGTATTTTGTCGTCAAGTTCCTTTCAGTGAAGTAGGGATTGAGATCTGATCTATAGAGAGAAACGACTTTGCTACAAGATAAACAGCAATAACTTCCATGCAATAATGTGTAGTGGGAATGTAGAAAGGATGGTGTGGCAATGCGTTAAGCTTTGGGCTGCTAACTGGAAAGTTGGCAATGCAAACTCACCAGGCTTTCATGGCAGAAAGATGAGGCAGTCTGTTGCTGTCAAGATTCCCTGTCTCGGAGCCCTAGGAAGCAGGTCTACTCTGCTCTATAGGGTCACTGTGAGCTGAAACGGACTCCAAAGCAGTGGGTTTGTTTTTTGTTTTGTTTGTGGGGGGGATGGTAATATTGGGGAAAGGGAGACATCATTTTGAGTTAAGAAAATTTCAAGGGAGGATTAGTTCACCAGCCAGTTTTGCATACTTTTGAAATATATAGACACTGGGGATTGGAGGAAGGAGAAAATAAGTCGGGAAAACAAAAAGCATGAACAAGGAGGTGGAAAATCATAGAGTTAGAATATAATGGCTTGTACTAATATGGAGCCAAGAGGGAAAACAGGAAGTAGCTAGCTGTTAGTTAATACAATGTATGTAAAGACCTATTATCCATCCATTGATAAATTAACTCACTAAGGATTTATCAATTGCCAGTTTCACAAACGAGGATCAGGTCTAAGGATGATACTAAACTCCACACAAAAAAATATGTGGTCTTGGACTTTTAGCATCTTAGAGGTCACCGTCCAACTTCTTACCTAAGTGTTAGCAGCCCCTCTGAAGCCCTCAATTGCCTGAACACACACAATGGACACCTCATTTGGGAGGCTTGTTACTGACATAGCCTCAAATTGATGTGCATGTTATTCACTGAAAACTGTGAGTCAGACTGCAGTTACTGCCTGGACTGCAAATCTAGGTTGACGGGTCTTTGTGGAAGAAAGAGTCTATGTAAGTAACCTGGATGGACTATGTGCTCTCTGTGTCCAATAAGTAGAAACCAATGAACAGGGGAAGAAAGAAGTCATCAAGTATTCTAGGATGAAAAGATGTTGGGGGTTCTCCATCTTGGCTGGAGATTAAAAGCCATCGGGGAAGCTTTAATAAAACACCTATGGACAGGTGCCACTCAAAGCCACTGAAATCTGAATTCCTGATATAAGGCCTGGGCATGAGTGTTTTTTTGTTAAAGTTACCAAGGGGATTCCACTAGACATGTGGGTTGAGAATCAGTCTCAAAGAGGGTCAGGAATTCTCCCAGAAAATACTGACCACCAAAGCTCTGTGGTGTTGTTGTTTTTGTTATGTGCCTTGGAGTCGGTTCCGACTCATAGAGACCCTGTACAGGATTTCTGAAGCTGTAAATCTTTACAAGAGCAGAAATCCTCCTCTTTCTCCTGCAGAACAGCTGGTAGTTTCGTACTGCTGACCTTGTGGTTCACAGCCCGATTTGTAACCACTACACTACCAAAGCTGTGTAAGATGTCTTAAATTTCTGTAACTTTCTGTCATTTTTTAAACTATCATCTCTTTTTACTTCAGAAAGGCTTATATCTTAAACTTGAGGGGATGATTTTAAAAGGTGGGGGAGGGTGTTATTGTTGTTTTGTACTGTCGGGTCAGTTCCAAGCCCACGCCCAACAGAACAAAACACTGCCTGGACCTGTGCCATCCTCACAATCATTTCTACACTTGGACCTGCTGCTGCTGCTACCACTGTGCCAATCTATCTCATTGGGGGTTTCCTCTTTTTCGCTAACCGTCCACTTTATCAAGCATGATGTCCTTCTCCAAGGATTGGTCCCTACTGATAATATGTCCAAAGTATGACAAAGTGTCCCCATTCTGACTTCTAAGGACCATTCTGGCTATACTTCTTCTAATACAGATTTATTTGTTCTTCTGATAGTCCATGGTACTTTCAATATTCTTCTCTAAGACTATAATTCAAATGCATAAATTCTTCTACTGTATTCCTTATTCACTGTCCAATTTTCACATGCATATAAGACTACTGAAAATACCATGGCTTGGGTCAGGCATGACTTAGTCCTCAAATGGACATCTTTGCTCTTGATGTCATTTGATTTTGTTACTGCTGCTATCCAGGAGAGTTAATAGCAGATCCAAGCAAAATGAAGTCTTTGACATCTTCAGTCTTTATTTATCATGATCTTACTTATTGATCCAGTGGCAATGATTTTTGTTTTCTTTGCTTTGATGTGTAATCCATAAGGAAGGCTGTGGTCTTTGAGCTTCATCAGTAAGTATTTTAAATCCTCTTCACTTTCAGCTAACACCACACAGTATTTAATTCCTTGATTTGCAAGCATAGAGTCATGGTTTCATGGAACATCCCTGCCAATTAGCCTAATATCATGTCTAGTGCTTCTGTTGTATCTCCTAATTCCTTGTATAGTGCATAGGGTCTTAAAAAATAGAAACAGGCATCCAAGGGATAATTGGTTTCTATTCACCTGACACAGCTGAGGAAGAAGATTATAAGGAAAAGGAGAAGGGAAAGGGGGTACAAATTCACTTTTTATCTTGTCATTTTTTAATACCTACATATTTAAGAGTTTTTCAGATCATTTACTATGTAAGCTAGTTTATGTGTACACACACACACACAACTGCTTTCTAATGCACAAACTTTTAAATCCGTTTGTATAATAATTGAATTGGCTAGAATTTCAGAAATAATGAAATACAGATGTCTGAAATATACTTGTCTCATTCTTGACTTTGATGTATGAACACTGAACTGCTCACTTCAAGGTTGGGGGTTCAAACCCACCAGCTGCTCCTCGGAAACCCTATTCAGGATCGCTATGAGTCAGCACTGACTCAATCACACAACAACAACAACATTAAGAATGATGCTGTCTTTGTGTTGAGTTCGTTTTCTTCTTAAATGTTAAATTGTTATCTATTTCTATTTTATTGTTGTTGCTATGAGTCTCACAGATTTTCGTTGGGAAAGGACCATACCTTACGATTTGCGATTGTTTGTACTTTCAGCTTTTATTTCTCTATTGACGATGCTAATAGGCAGCTGTGTAACTGGTGATTCTGCAGTCTTCTTATATGTATTGTTGTTGTTGTTGTTATGTGCCGTGGAGTCGCTTCCAACTCATAGTGACCCTGTACAGGGTTTCCAAGGCTATAAATCTTTACAGGAGTAGAAAGCCTCATCTTTCTCCCATGGAGCGGCTGGTAGTTTCAAACTGCTGACCTTGAGGCTCGCAGCCCGATTCGTAACCACTACTCTACCAGAGCTCCTTATCTTGTATGTATAGTCTCATCTAAAAATTACAGAAGCAACTGGCCTGGGTGACTTCTCATTCAGCATGACCTCCTCTGCTTCTCAAATCCAAACTAAGAGCACCAAATTTAATCACTAGACTTCCATTATTATGAATAGGAGTTTTTAAAATATCGTATTACAAGACAGTCATACAAATCAAACTGCCACAGCATCTCTTATTTCTGCCATCTTCTTAACTGCCACTGCCTGGATTGGCCTGGAGTTTACTGACTGCTCAGGCCCTCATTGCCTTTTTCATTCTGCTGGAGTTACTTGGGATAAAGCACTGGACTGCAAAGTCGGTTTTAACCACAAGGTCGGTAGTTCACATTCACTAGCCACTCCTTGGAAACCTATGCAGGGTCGCTATGAGTTGGATCCGACTCAACAACACTTAGCAACAACTGCTTACCTCCCATTCTCTGCAAAGGAATGCTATTATTATTAATGAAGCTCTGGATCCTGGTGTGGCATTGTAGGATAAGCACTGTACTGATAACCCAAAGGCCAGCAGTTCAAACCCACCGACTGCTCTCCAAAACCCTATGTAGAAACCTACTCATCAGCACACAACAACAACAACAATGAAGTTCTAGTCATGGCACAGTGACTGCAACAATGAACTCAAACACAGCGATGGTTGTAAGGAATCTGCAGGACCAGGCAATATTTTATTCTGTTGTACATAATAGGGTCGCTAAGTTTGGAAATGACCCAACAGCACCTAACAACAATAACAGCCATGCTTATTTCATGGGCAATAGAGAGACATCGATTTTTTTTTTTCAATCTGGAACTTTATATAAAATCTGAAAAATGTCATTAAATTTAGCTAAGTACATGCCTGTTTTATTTGAAAACTTCCTTTAGCATGGATTGACCATGACTGACTCACAGGAAGTTCAATGATTATGTAATGTAGAAAACTAATTGCATCAAACAACCAAAATACGGGTCATACTCACAAATTTGATTTTAGAGTATAGTAGACAATAAGGAGTTCTGGTAGTGTAGTGGTTATGAGTCGATTCCGACTCGCTGGTACCTGACAACAACATTTGTCATGGGTTGAATTGTGGTCCCAAAAAGTATACATCAACTAGGCTGGGTCATGGTCCCCAGTGGTTTGGCAGTTATGTAATGATGTCATCATCCCTCATGTTGTGATTTGGTATGATCCACTTTAAACGGATGTACGGGAATTAGGGTGGGATATAACATATGTCACAACGCTGATGTGACGTAAGAGGAGATTGCCTGGGGTGAGGCCCACACCATCTATTATCTTACAAGAGATAAAAGGAGGACCTACTACCACCAAGAAGACGAGCTGGGGATGGAGCACATCCTTCTGTCCCAGAGTCCCTGTGCTGGGAAGACTCTAGACTTCTATTCCCACGGGAAGGAAACATCAAAATCTCCAAGTACAGCTAGATCCACAGTTGTTGAAAAGAGACAGAGACCTTCCCCCAGAGTTGACAGACAGAGGAAGCCTTCCCCAAGAGCTGGTGTCCTGAATTCAGACTCAGAGGCTCCTAAACAATGAGAATAAATTTATTTTGTTAAAGGGATTCACTTGTGTGGTATTTCTGTTACACGTGTTGTTGTTGTTGTTAGATGCCATCAAGTTGTACCGACTCATAGTGACCCTATAAGGAGCTCTGGTAGCATAGTGGTTACGAATCAGGCTGCGAACAGCAAGGTCTGCAGTTTGAAACTCCCAGCTGTTCTGCGGGAGAAAGATGAGGTTTTCTGCTCCCCTAAAGATTTACAGCCTGGAAACCCTGTACAGGGTCGCTATGAGTCGGAACCAACTCCATGGCACATGACAACAACAACATAGTGACCCTATGCACAATAGAATGGATCACTGCACCAGCCTCACAATTGTTGCTACACTTAAGCCCATTGCTGCTGCAACTGTGCCAATCCATCTCTTTTTGAGGGTGTCTCTCTTTATCTTTGACCCTGCACTTTACCAAACATGATATCTTTCTCCAGGGACGAGTCTCACCTGATAATATGCCCAAAGTATGAGATCTGCCCATGATGGCTTCCAAGGAGTAATCTGGCTATACTTCTTCCAACAAAGATTGATTTATTCTTTTGGGAGTCCATGGTACTTTCCATATTCTTCTTCAATACCATAACTCAAATGCATCAATTCTTCTAAAGTCTTCATTATTCACTGTCCAACTTTCACATGCATATGAGGTTATTGAAAATGTCATGGTGCACATTAGTGCTTAATCTGACATCTTTGCTCTAAACACTATTGAAAGACGTCTTGTGTAGCAGATTTTCCCAATGTAATATGTCGTCTGATTTCTTGACTGCTACTTCCATGAGTGTTGATGTTTGATCCAAGCAAAATGAAGTCTTTGACAACTTCAATCTTTTCTCCATATTCTTGAATCTGTCTCTAAGTCTGTGGAAGTTCTCTGCCAATGTATTGTTTCATTAGTTTTTTAATTATCTTTAGCAAAATTTTACTTGCATGTGGTATTAATGACATTGTTTAATGATTTCCACATTCTATTGAGTCACCTTTCTTTGGAATGGACACAAATATGGATCTATTCCAGTCAGTTGACCAGGGAACTCTCTTCCAAATTTCTTAGTATAGATGAATGAGTGCCTCCAGTATTTAATTAATTTGTTGAAAGATTTCAATTCCGGAATCTTGTTCTTTGCCAATTCCTTAAATGCACCTTGGATTTCTTCCTTCAATATCACTGGGTCTGGAGCCTGTCCTACCTCTTGAAATCATTGAATAATGACATTATTGGGGGGGGGTACAGTGACTCTCCTATTCCATCCATCTTCTCTTAATGCTTCCTGCATTATTCAATATTTTGCTCATAATCCTTCAATAATTGAAAGCTGATACTTGAATTTTTTCTTAAGTTCCCACAATTTGAGAAATACTGAGTGTGCCCTTCCCTTTTGGTTTTCTAACTCCAGATCACCGCTCATTTCATTTTATAATTTGACTTTGTCTTCTTGAGTTACCCTTTAAACTATTCTACTGAGTTCTTTTATCTCATTTCTTCAGTTGCTTTAGCATCTTTAAACTGGAGAGCAAGTTTCAGAGTCTCTTCTG
>NW_006408572.1:4207791-4209578 GCF_000296735.1 Chrysochloris asiatica | reverse complement strand
TCATTGCTTCTCTGTCCCTGATTCCTTGTTGGTAAGGTGTATACCTCCTGTAATCTTTATATTATTGACCGGTTTGCATGAAAACCTGTAAGTATGTAGATTGCTACATTAACTGCTTGTCACCATCAAAACTCCAACAACAATGCACACCAAACTTTCCCCTACTCTTACCCTAAACGATACTGCTGCTGTTATTGTTGTTAGGTGTCATTTGTCCATTACAACACATAGTGACCCTGTATAAGGACTCATACTAATCCATGGACTTCTGGTGTGGCGCTGTATCATCAGCACTGGACAGTGAACCACAGGGTTTACAGTTCAGAGCCATTAGGTGTTCCTCAGAAACCCTATACAGGGTCGCTGTGTATAAGAATTGACTCTACAGAACTCAAAAACAGCATACTAATCCATAAAATCTAGTCCTAATTTAAATGTATCCAGAAAGGTTTACATGACAAACCAAATACACACACTACTACTTTCTTTCTCTAAAATCTTATGAACAATTAACCATCCACTTATTTCTGTAAAAAAACACTGAGTACTTCGTATGTGCAAAGTGAAGTGTTAAGGTAAGTAGTACAATTGATACACATGATCAAACTTTTGTTCTATCTTAAGACACTTACTAATGAAAGAGAAGAGGTATTCTTTATAGAACAATGCATGACATAAAGTAAATATAATAAGTTCCAGGAAACAATGTGTAGTGGAAGTTTGCAGGGAGAAAGGGAGATCATTTAGGAAGGGATAGTTTCTGGAAGAGATTAATTCAGCAGCCAGTATTTGAGTTGTTTCTTGAAATATTTTGGCATGCGAAGTTAAGGAGAACAAAAACCAGATAGATAACATTATTTTATGAACAAGCAGGTGAAAATCATAGTGTTGCAATGTAACCCTAACTGGCATTAAAATAAACCCAAGATGAAAAATGGAGGGCAGTTAATGTTTCTTTAATATAGAGTATGGAGTCTTGGTATGGAGCTATGGGATAAAGCACTGGACCTCAAGGTCAGTTTGAACCACATGTAGGGTGTTCAAAACTCACCAGGCACTCATTGAAAAACTTATACTGACTGGGTTGCTCTGAGTGGATCCCCCTCAATGGCACTTAAAAACAACAAATAATTGTTATCCACCCATTGTTTTGTCTTTTTGCAAAGTGCTTATCACTTGGCAATTTCATCAATAATGATCAGACCCAAGAACAATGCCCAACAAACTTCCCAAATCTTGTGACTGTAATATTTAACGGAGACATTACAGGTCACCATCTAACTTTTTTATCCATGGCTAGCCCCTCAGTGGTCCCCTATCACCTGAAAACACAATGGAGAGCTCACTTGGGAGGTTGGTCATTGAAAAACCTCTAGTTGACACATCCTCCTGCTATAATAGAGGGTCCAGTGGGGTCTACATTACCCACTGGAACTGTGGGTCAAGCTGTAATTACTGTCTGGGGTACAGAAGGAGTTTTGTGGAGGAGAGGTTCTGCATAATCTAAAAGGGCCATTTGCCTTTTAAGTTCTGTGACAAGAAAAGCAATGAAGAGGGGAACAAGAAGCTACCATCTAGCCTTCCACGATGCAAAGATGTTGGAGGTTCCTTATTCTAAGAGGACATCAGAGTCACCAGGAGTCTTTAATAAAATACCAACGCTCATGTGTCTCCCCAAAACAAATACAATCAGAATGTGTGTCATAAGATCTGGGTATGAGCATTTTCATCTTAATGCTTCCCAGGCTGGTAATGTAATCTGTAGGTCAAGAATTGTAGATGAATAT
>NW_006408572.1:4204615-4206407 GCF_000296735.1 Chrysochloris asiatica | reverse complement strand
GCATCTCTGATCTCTGGGAGCTCCTCAACACTGCTGACACCGAATTTCACCACCCAGGCTCAGACGGTTTTCCCACTTTTCTTTTGTAAGAGTTAATTAACTGAACAATCACTTTCCATCCAATTCTGTGCAAGGGAATGACATTAATCATTGAAAAAAAAAGTTCTCAACCTACTTATAACATAGGTAATAGAGGAATGTTGACAGTTTTTTATTTGCAGCTTGATATAAACTGGGAAAGACTAAGTCATGAGTGTCTCTCCTTAGATTCCCTGTCCATTCTACTATGCCTGAGTCAAGGGCGAATGGAAAGTCATTGCATTGCTGTCTGGCAGAGTCCATTCTGACTCATAGCAAACATACAGGATAGAATAGAACTGTCGCTCTTGGGTGTTCAAGGTGTGGCATTCTAGGATAAGCACTGAACTTCTCACTGCAGGGTCAGAAGTTCATACCACCAGCTGCTCCTTGGAAACCCTATTGAGGGTCAGAACATGACTTGATGGCACTGAACAACATACAACAACAATCTTTATGCTGCAGATCACCACATCTTTCTCCCATGGAGCAGCTGGCATGCTCAAACCCGGGACTTATTGAGTAGTAGCTGAACTTTTCTAACTACTATACCACCAAAGCTACTGAGTGAAATGTCTACACTGACATAGAGTCTACTCTGACTCAGAGCTTCCCTATCGGGCATAGGAGACTTTCCCCAGAGGATTAAATATCTGTGGAAGCAGTCTGTCTCCCTTTTCTCCTGGGGAGCACCTGGTGGCTTCAAACCATCAGATTTTGGGTTAGCAGTTCAACAGTTAACCAATGGCACCACCAGGGCCCCTCAGTGGAAGGCCAGTGGCTGTGAAATATAGAATTCCAAATGCACTTAGCACCAACCAATTCACAGGTTGTGGCTACAACTCTTATTTTAGAGGCTGGTAAAAAATACAAACAGAAAAAATAATTTAAAAATTAAATTTTTATTCAAAGTCCAATGAAAATATTGCATTAAAAACAAGAAATCTAAGGCTTGTTTGAATATATACTTCAGAGTATGTCCTTCACCTCAGACAGGTGTACTTGGCTGCTCCTTCTAATATTTGCAGACTATGGATCCCTTCTCTAACATCAGGATCATGGTGGCTCCGAACCATAACATGGGACTATGAACCACTAGGTCTGTGGTTCAAGTCCTCCAACTGCTTTGTGCGAGAAAGATGAAGCTTTCTGCTGCTGTGAAGATATAACACCTCGGTATGGATCTGAACCAACGTGACGGTACTTAACCAGAGTAATAATCTATCACGTTATTGCCTTACCTTTATTTGACCTTCACTATATTTTAGAGGGAGTCCTGGTGTAGCGCTGTGGGTTAATACACCAGACTGTCAAGCTGCTTGAACTGCAAGGTCGGCAGTTCAAGCTCACCAGATGCTTCTTGGAAACGCTATATAGGGTCACTATGGATCAGAACCCACTCGATGGCACGTCACCACCACAATAACAAAATATTTTAGAGTACTTCAAGTATACTTTATGTTTTCAAATGCTTTTTAGTTTCTTTGGAAATATAACTAATTTTTCTATTATTTTAAAGGATCCCTCAGCAGTAGAGCATGGAATGAGAATTCCATCTTACTACATTTTCTTAATTTATTTTCCTAAGAATCTGTAAATTTCAGATATGAGAAAGTGAAAGGGATAAAGTAATGGTGGCTCTGGACATTTCAATTTAGACCAGGGCTAAAATATTGAGAGATGGAGGAAGTGTGATCTAGGAAGTAGGAAAATA
>NW_006408572.1:4202889-4204352 GCF_000296735.1 Chrysochloris asiatica | reverse complement strand
AACCTCAGCATCCTGGCAGCCATCTTGGTGGAGCCCAAACTCCATACCCCCATGTACTTCTTCCTGGGGAACCTGTCAGTGCTGGATGTTGGATGTATCACTGTCACGGTTCCTCCTATGTTGAACCGTCTCCTCTCCCACAAACGTGCAATTTCCTATGAAGCCTGCCTCTCACAATTGTTCTTCTTCTACCTTATGGTTGGAATGGACTGCTTCCTGTTGACAGCCATGGCCTATGACCGTTTCCTGGCCATCTGTCGGCCCCTCACCTATAGCACCCGCATGAGCCAGGAAATCCAAATTATATTAGTGGTTGCATCTTGGGCTTGTTCTTTCAGCAATGCACTGACCCACACTATTGCCCTCTCTACTCTCAACTTCTGTGGTCCCAATGAGGTCAATCATTTCTACTGTGACCTACCACAGCTCTTCCCGCTCTCCTGCTCTAGCACCCAACTCAATGAGCTGTTACTCTTTGGTGTGGGGTTCATAATGGCAGGTTCTCCTGTGGTTCTCATCATCATCTCGTACAGCCACGTGACAGCTGCAGTTCTACGAATCCGTTCAGTGGAGGGTAGGAAGAAGGCTTTCTCCACATGTGGCTCCCACCTCACTGTAGTTTGCCTCTTCTATGGGACAGGTATCTTCAACTACATGCGCCTGGGTTCAGAGACGGCTTCAGACCAGGATAAAGGGGTTGGAGTTTTCAACACTGTCATCAACCCCATGCTGAACCCGCTCATTTACAGCCTCAGAAATGCTGATGTCCAAGGTGTTCTGTGGCGGATACTTGGAGGGAGATGGACACTAACCTGAGGAGGGATAATGTCCTTCCTTTCTTCCCTTTTTTCTTGCTAAGGAATATTGTGTTTAGTATTTGTAATACAAAAGTGTACTTTCCAGTTAATTATTTCATTAATTCATTGAAGTATTTATTTAATTACTTCTATGATTTAAACACTATTCTAAAGTTCATGAACAAAACAGACAAAAGTCTCTGTATTCATGCAAGTCATGTTCTAATAAAGAAGACAAAAGAAATATAATAAACATTATACAAGATACATTGCATTGTAATAAGCATTATGCTGGTGGTGGTGGTTATGTGCCGTGGAATTGGTTCTGATGCATAGGTAAACAAATAAGATGGGGGATACAAAGTTAGTTCTAATAAGCCAGTCCCTTAGCAAGTTGCTGCTTTGTTTTTGACTCTGCTCACTTTTGGGTATAGTTGAAGCCTTGGACATCCTGTAGATCTGGTCAACATAATCCTATAGATAAAGGTCATTCGGAAAACTCAAACCGAGGTCTCCAAGATTATTACTGTAAAATTTGTTTTTGATGTGGACTTAAAATTCCCTATAGATCAAATTGCAGAACACTTTTTAAAATCCTGGATCTAGTACCAACTATTATTTCATTCTCTTGTTCATCTTTCAGCTCTAGGAAAATTAGCTCCTTCT
>NW_006408572.1:4196180-4198314 GCF_000296735.1 Chrysochloris asiatica | reverse complement strand
TCCTGGTGCACACCTTTACTCATTTTAAACCATTCAACATTCACTCCCTTGGTCTATTTGAACAACTGCCTGTTGGTCTATGTACAGGTTTCTCATAAGCGCAATCAAGTGTCCCAGAATACTCATTCTCCATAATGTTGTCCATAGTTTGTCATGATCTACACAATTGAAAGCCTTTGCATAGTCAATAAAGCACAGGTAAACATCTTTCTGGTATTCTCTCATTTCAGCCAAGATCCAGTTGATGTCAGCAATGATATGCCTCATTCCAAATTCTCATCTGAATCTAAATTGAAGTCTGGGGAAGTTCTCTGTCAATGTATGGTTTCATTAGTTTTTGAATTATCTTTAGCAAAATTTTACGTGCATGTGGTATTAATGACATTGTTTAATGATTTCCATATTCTATTGAATCACCTCTCTTTGGAATAGACACGAAGAAGGATCTATTCCAGTCAGTTGACCAGGGAACTGTCTTCCAGTTTTCTTACTATAGATAAATGAGTGCCTTCAGTGCATAATTCATTTGATGAAAGATTTCAATTCTGGAACCTTGTTCTTTGCCAATTCCTTAAATGCACCTTGGACTACTTCCTTCAGTATCACTGGGTCTTGATCCTATCCTACCTCTTGAAATGGTTGAATAATGACCTTTTTTTCTGGGGGCATGGGATGTACTCTGACTCTCCTATTCCATCCATCTTCTCTTGATGCTTCCTGCATTATTCAATAGTTAGCCCATAATCCTTCAATAATTGAAAGCTTATGCTTGAATTTTTTTCTTAAGTTCCCACAATTTGAGAAATACTGAGTATGCCCTTCCCTTTTGGTTTTCTAACTCCAGATCACTGCTCGTTTCATTATATTATTTGGCTTTGTCTTCTTGAGTTACCCTTTAAACATTTCTACTGAGTTCTGTTATCTCCTCATTTCTTCAATTTGCTTTAACATCTTTAAACTGGAGAGCAAATTTCAGAGTCTCTTCTGACATTTTTTGGTCTTTTCCTTCTTTCTTTTCCTGTTAATGTTACAGTTGTTGTTGTTAGGTGCCATTGAGTTGGTACTGATTCACAGCAACCCCATGCACAAGAGAATGAAACACTACCCAGTCCTGGGCTAATTTCACAATTGTCACGTGAGAGCCCATGGTATTTGTCAATCCATCTCACCTTGGATCTTCCACTTTGTCCATTTAAAATTTTATTAAAATTGTGCTGTGGGTTCACAAGTGATTTTTCCCCCTTTTATTCTCCTTGTGAGTCTGTGTATTTGCAATAGTAACAATTTTAAAGTCACAAAACATATCTCTGTGTGTGATTCTACATACTATTATTCAACTGTATGCATACTCTGTTTTATTTATCCATTCCTCAATGATGAACACCTATATTCCTGTTGCCACTAACAATGCCCTGACGATCATCCTGGTCCATGTTTCTCTAGGAACCTTGAGAAATTTTCTCTGAGATACATGCTCAGAAGTGAGATTTCTGTATAATAGGGAATATAGATGTAGAGACGCATGATGGATCGATTAAAATTTGTTTAAAAATCTGATTCACTGCCAGTGAGTCAATTCCAACTCACACTGACCATATATAGAGTTTCCAAGTGCAAATATTAATGGGAGAGACTTCTGTCAAGATGGAGGAAAAGGCAGACAAACAACACAAACCCTCTATGACAAAGATAAAATAGACCAAATGAAACAGATACAGATGATAACACTGGAACCATGAGAAGCAGAGAGAAGGATAGAGAAGTGGATTAAATACTGACTATGAGGAGAAACTAAACAGAGGGGCAAGAAAGGAGACAGAAAGGTGAATTGTTGGCTAGTCTGAGATGGCATAGCTGTTTTGAACTTTTGCGAGCAGCATTCAACCTGACAACACAAGCACACTCTTGACAATGGTTGGTAAAGAGAAGGGTATGATTCTCCCTTGTTCCTCACACCCTCCTGGTGACCAGAAGCATGGCTAGCCCCTAACCAAACCCACTCACTGTACAGTTCCTGCTCTGTCAAAGGTCAGAGTTATGCCATTGTGAGCTGGTTGCCAGGTGCACCACTACCACCTGTAGGGGCTCTCCAGCTCTGACTCATTAGACCAGCAGAATGCCACACTGTCAGTCC
>NW_006408572.1:4186849-4195233 GCF_000296735.1 Chrysochloris asiatica | reverse complement strand
TCAGAGTTGCTCAAACAAGTGACCAAAATATAGAGCCAGAAAACATTTCTGAGGAAGATAAGGTATTAGTAAAAAATTTAAGAGAATGACATTTAAATACCTTTAACCAACTGATAGAAAGATGTAGAAAAAACCATAAAGTAAAGAGAGAGAGAGAAAAAAAAACCACTACAAGAGCAATTGACAAAAAAAAAAAAGAAAAATTAGAAGCATTATAGAAATTCCAAAAAGAAATCCAGATGATTAGTGCTAATATTCCAAAATAAATAACACATTGAAAAAACAAAGGAGTAGATCTGAATCAAAAGAATGACAAATTACTGAGCTTACAGAAATATTTCTCAACAGTAGACAAAAGAGCAATAAGAAAAAAAGTGGAAGAAATCTGAAGAAAGGCTAAGATTTATATGAGACACTAGCAAGAGGAGTAACTTACATGTAATTGGAATTCCAGAACAGAAAAAAGAGAAAAAGTCTAGAGTGAATTTTACAAGGCTAACATCAAAATGTTGGAAGGGCTGGTTCCTCCTTCCTTCTTTCCTTCTTGTTTCTTCCTACGACTGGAAGATCATAGAGAATAACTCCCAGAATGTGCTGAAGAATGAATGGTGGACATTTGTTCACTGATTCCCATTGATAAGCCCCCTCTAAACTGAAAGATCTTGACATGAATGAGCTCCTCCATTGTTCAGAACATCAGAGAGCTCACAACCTGTTGGCTTGCAATGAGTGTCAGGCTGCAGGAAAAATTATCCATTGCAACCACGGCTAAAAGCAGAAAGCTGAACATGTATCAGTCAGAGCATTTGATATGTCTACTACAATCTACTTAACAGAATGGTTGTGAGGCTTCATGGGAATTTTACACTTGTGAAGTTCTTAGCATATTGCCATGTACATGCAATCACTGATGAATATTTTCCGCTGGTTAATAATGATATTGTTGCTTCATTTAATCTTCTCAGCAGTGTTGGTACATGTAGGACACGCTTGTTTCAGAAATGAGGACATTGAGACCTATAGGAGTTCAACGGTTATTGCAAAGTCATGAAACCAGGAGAAAACATATGTCTGTTGTCATTTCTTAATGCACCAGGTTTCCCTGATGAGAGAAGAGCTCTATCCTCGGAGAGAAGGAGTTGGGTGATTAATTATTGGTAGAAATGTTGTTGTTGTTAGGTACCATCGAGTCTCTACCACTCATAGTGACTCTATGCACAACAGAACAAAACACTGCCCGATCCTGGGCCAACCTCACTATTGTTGCCCAGGATCGGGTAGAGTTTTGTTCTGTTGCGCCAATGCTTTAGCCCATTGATGAAGCCACTTTTCCAAACCATCTAGCCAGGGGTCTTGCTCTTTTTCTCTGACCACCCACCTTAACAAACATGATATTCTTCTCTAGCAACTGGTCCCTCCTGACAATATGTCCAAAGTATGAGAGATGAAATTGGGCCATCCTGGCCTCCAAGGTCCACTCTGGCTTCACTTCTCCCAACACACATCTTAGGAGTCAAGGAACACACTCCTCAACCTTCTTTCATACTCTGCTCATTGCTTTATGATTTCCTTCAGACTCTCAATTCTAAGACCCTCATAAATGATAGGCAACTTCCTGGGAGTTCTTCTGGCACAATACAGTCATTCACCATCACTTTCACAATAGTCCCTCTTGTCCATATTAACTAGGCCCTAAAGGAGAAAATAGCATATTCTTGATGTTTCGTTATGAGACTGAGTTTGAAGAGAGCTTTTGCCTTGTGCTTCCCTAGTAGAGAATTGAGGCTTGAAATTTGGTTTAACTTTGCTTTATTCCCTGTTTGGGGTTGACATCTGGGAAAGAAAATGCCACTCTTAGGCATACCTTGCCAGGTCCAACTGCAGTTTGGGGATACAGATGAGTCTAGGCCTCAGAGAGTCCATCAAGTGGAGCTTACATCACCTGCCACAACTATCTGCCCATAATAGCCAGCCTTCTTCAGAGAGTTGCACTGTGAAAGAATGTGCTGAACTACAAGGTCAGTGTGAGGTAAAAGGTCGGCAGTGGTTCTGGCTCACCATCTGCTCCTCAGAACCTTATACAAGATCTCTATGGGCATTTAGGAATAACAACAAAGTACCAGAAAGTGTGAGATATCATTGCATTATTGAGGAAGAGATTGAGTTATTAGTTTTTCCTTTTCCTTCTCTCTCTCCCTAGCCTTCTTCAATTTCCTGGGAGGCTAATTTCTGAAGCCCACAGGGGATAACACTGTAATGAAAATAGCTCTATCATAGAGAAGATAGCATATTTTTCCCTTAATATATAATCTCTGATTTGCTTTCTGGGTGGATAACTGGGTCTTTGTTTCTCCTCATTTTGTCTCCAAGAGAAACATCACTGAGTTCTATGACTATTCCAGGGTGAGTTCTCTCAGGGGTCTGTCTTCTACTCTTAAAATTAAAGAAGGGACTTCAGTTGTCATTGGTTTAAACCTGCATATATAAAAGGTGCAACTGATGCTTCTGAAGAGAAAAGCTATTTATGGGATAAGATAGGACTACAATCAGGTTTAATAAATGGTCCCCTTTGCTAAAGTGCCTCCCTTTTAAATGAAGTCTGCTGCCTATTGCTCTTAGAGATGAGAACGAAGCTGAGTCCAGCTTCTGCTCAGAATCCAGTCCATCAGGCAGCCTAGAACTTCATTTGGAGACTCACTGAGCCTTGTTGAGTCTTTTCAACATCAGGACCATGGAAGGATTGACTAGAGTTCTAGAGAAGGTGCGGTCATAGCTCAGTAAGGAGAGCCAGGGGTCATGTCCAAGTCCTGAGGGGTGATACAGGAGGAGCTGCTCCATGAAAGTCACCTGATGTCTTTAAATGATCAGAGTTCACCCCAGAAGACCACTGATTTAAGCTGCATCTCCAGCCACCTGAAGGTTTCATTGCTCCTCTGTCCCTGGCTTCCTTGTTGGTAAGGTGTTTGCATCTTGTAATCTTTATATTATTGACCAGTTTGCATGAAAACCTGTAAGCGTGTGGATTGATACATTAACTGCTTGTTTCCATCAAAACTACAACAACAGTGCACCCCAAACTTTCCCCTACTCTTATCCTAAATGATACTGCTGTTGTTATTGTTGTTAGGTGCCATTTGTCCATTCCAACTCATAGTGACCCTGTATAAGGACTCATATTAATCCATGGACTTCTGGTGTGGCGCTGTATCATCAGCACTGGACAGTGAACCACAAGGTTTTAGATTTCTCTTCAGAAACCCTATACTGGGTCGTTGTGTGTAGGAATTGACTCTACAGCACTCAAAAACAGCATGATAATCCATAAAATCCAGCCCTAATTTCAATGTATCCAGAAAGGTTTCCATGACAAATCAAATACCCACACTGCTACTTTCTTTCTCTAAAATCCTATGAACAATTAACCATCCACTTATTTCTGTAAAAAACACTGAGCACTTAGTATGTGCAAAGTGAAGTGTTCAGGTAATTAGTACAATTGATACACATAATCAGACTTTTGTTCTATCTTAAGACACTTACAAATGAAAGAGAGGAGATATTCTTTATAGAATAATGCATGTCACAAAGTAAATATAATAAGTTCCATGAAAAAAATGTGTAGTGGAAGTTTTCAGGGAGAAAGAGAGATCTTTTTGAGATGCATTAGTTTCAAGGAAAAACTAATTCAGCAGGCAGCATTTGAGTCATATCTTAAAATATTTTGACACACAAAGTTAAAGAAAAGAAAAAATAGGTAGATGGAATTCTTGTATAAACAAGCAGGTGAAAATCACAGTGTTGCAACGTAACCGTGGCTGGCATTCAAATAAACCCAAGAGAAAAATGAAGAGTAGTTAATGTTTCTTTAAGAAGCTGGAGTACTGGTGTGGAGCTATGGAATAAGACAGTGGACCTCAATGTCAGTTTGAACGACAGGGAGGTTGTTCAAACACACCAGCCACTCACTGAAAAAATTATGCTGACTGGGTTGCTCTGAGTGGATCCCCCTCAATGGCACTTAACAATAACAAAGAACTGTTATCCATCCATTGTTCTATCAGTTTGCAAAGTACTTATCACTTAGAAATTTCATCAAGAATGATCAGACCCAAGAACAATGCCCAACAAACTTCCCAAATCCTGTGACCTTAATATTTAAAGGACACAGTAGAGGTCACCATCTAACTTTTTATCCATGGCTAGCCCCTCAGTTGTCCCCTATCACCTGAAAACACAATGGAGAGTTCACTTGGGAGGGTGGTCATTGAGATATCCTCTAATTGAGACATCTTTCTCCTATAATAGAGGGTCCAATGGGGTCTACATTACCCACTGCAACTGTGGGTCAGGCTGTAACTACTGTCTGGGGTACAGGAGGAGTTTGTGGAGGAGAGGTGCTGCATAATCTAGAAGGGCTATTTGCCTTTTAAGTCCTGTGAAGAGAAAAGCAATGAAGAGGGGAACAAGAAGCTACCATCTAGCCTTCCAGGATGCAGAGATGTTGGAGGTTCCTTATTCTAAGAGGACATTGAAGTCACCAGGACTCTTTAATAAAATACCAACGCTCATGTGTCTCCCCAAAACAAATACAATCAGAATGTGTGGTATAAGACCTGGTTATGAGCATTTTCATCTTAATGCTTCCCAGGCTGGTAATATAATCTGAGAGTCAAGAATTGTAGATGAATATGGTTGCTCTTTGACAACCAGAGCTTTGTAAGATGCTTTAAATATCCGAAACATTTCTCACTGGCATTTTAAAAATTATTGTCTACTCTCCCTTCAGGATTACATAAAAACTACAATTAGGTAGGCCTATGTCTCAAATTTGAGGTCATGAAAAAAAAGGAGAAGTAGAGGATGTAAGGTGGGAGGATAATGAAATATTGAGAAGGAATAACCTAGTGAGCTTGACAAAATTTTGAACCAAGGGTCCATCATTAGAAATTTTTATGTAACTGACATGGGGTTGGAGCTGAGACATCAGGATGATTTAATGTTCCTGGGGAAACCATATGTGAAGCCATGGTTGAGACCCACTAATGTAGAACTTAAGGAGACATGAGAGGAAGATCGATTTCCTACAGTCATTGGAAAGAAATGAAAGCATGAGGCAATACGGTGTGTCTGAGAAGTGCATTCAGCATTTTAGCAGCCTGCAGATTCACATGACTGTCCTTTGACATTTGGTGGCTGCAATGTTATGTGAGAACATTTTGACACTTACTTGGTTATTGGTGAAAAGACAACTCATCTCATTGTATTAAAGGAAAGGCACTTGCTGGCTGCCCAGGGGACTCACAGGAAATGGACAGTGATTGACAGGAAGTAAAATTGAGTGGAACCCTTGCTAACTACTCCTATAGCCCATCTCTTCTGTGGACAGGAGCTACTGCATTTTGTGAGGGAAGAGACTGAGATTTACAAGTACACAGTCATGAAGAGGTTAGGATGAATTCAGTCATTCATTAAAATGTTATTAATAGTCATAAAATAATATCAATTATTGGGAGAACTTTAAAAAATTCAAATGGAATAACTCAAAGGTACTATATCAATACTGCTCTTTGAAGACCACTAGTAATATCTTGGTATTTCCTTCTACTTATTGGATGTGTTTCTTTGAATATTGAGATCAAATTTTATAGTGTTGCAACCTGTGTTAGTAACTTTACATTTTACAGGAATCACCTTGTTTTTGAGGTTATTTTTGTTCATGAGAAATTACTTAAAATATATTTCTAGTTTATTGTTGTTAATATAAAAGAAACTATGTATTATTGTATACTTACATTTTGTCAATTAAATATCTTTCCTTGTAGGTTTTAAGGATTTTTGTCATTTATCACATAAATTGTTTTAATTGTTGTTGTTGCTGTTAAGTGCCTTCAAGTCAGTTCCAACTCATAGCAACCTTGTAAAGGTTTTCCAAGGAGCAGCTTATGAGTTTGAACATCTGACCTTGTGGTTCAAATCAACCTTGTGGCTCAGTGCTTTATCCCACAGCACTACACCAGAACTAGTGTTTCCAAACATATAGTAGTCATACTTCTAAAGCATCTCTGATCTCTGGGACTTCCTCAACACTGCTGACACTGGATTTCACCACCTCAGCTCAGACTCTTATCCTCCTTTCCTTTCTGTAAGAGTTACCCAACTGAACACTTGCTTTCCATTCTATTCTGTGCAAGGGAATGACATTAATCACTAAAAAAGTTCTAAACCTACTTATTACATAGGTAATAGAGGAGTGTTGACATTTTTTATTTTCAGGTTGATATAAAGTGGGAAAGATTGACAAAGTCATGCTCTCTTTAACTGAGTGCCTCTTCTTAAAGTCACCGGTCCACCTACCATGCTTGAGTCAAGGGCGAATGAAGGTCATCACATTGCTGGCTGGCAGAGTCCATCCTGACTCATAGCAAACCTATAGGATAGAATAGAACTGTCACTCTTGGTTTTCAAGGTGTAGCATTCTAGGATAAGCACTGAACTTCTCACTGCAAGGTCAGCAATTTAAATCCACCTGCCGCTCCCTGGAAACCCTATTGAGGGTCACTATGAGTCAGAACCTGATTTGATGGCACTGAAGAACAAACAACAACAATCTTTATGACGCAGATCACCACATCTTTCTCCCATGGAGCAGCTGGCATGCTCAAACCTGGGACTTTTTTGAGTAGTAGCTGAACTCTTCTAACTACTATACCACCAAAGCTACTGAGTGAAATGCCTACCACTGACATTGAGTCTACTCTGACTCAGAGCTTCCCTTTCCGGCATAGGAGCCTTTCCCCAGAGGATTAAATATCTGTGGAAGCAGTCTACCTCCCTTTTCTCCTGGGGAGCACCTGGTGGCTTCAAACCACCAAATTTTTGGTTAGCAGTTAAGACTTAACCAATGGCACCAGCAGGGGCCCGTAGTGGAAGGCAGTGGCTGTGAAATGCAGAAATCCAACTGCACCTTAGAATCAACCAACCCACAGCTTATGGATACAACTCTTATTTTAGAGGGGAGCAGAAAATAGAAACAGAAAAATAATTTAAAAATTAAATTGGGATTCAAAATCCAATGTAAGGATTGAATTAAAAACAAGAAATCGAAGGCTTGTTTGAATACATACTTCAGAGTATGTCCTTCACTTCAGACAGGTGTACTTGGCTGGTCCTTCTCATATTTGCAGACTATGGATCCCTTTTCTAACATTGGGTGCATGGTAGCTCCGACCATAACATGGGACTATGAACCACTATGTCTGTTGTTCAAGTCCTCCAACTGCTTTGTGCGAGAAAGATGAAGCTTTCAGCTTCTGTGAAGATATAACACCTCGGTATGGATCTGAACCAACGTGACGGTACTTAACCAGAGTAATAATCTATCACGTTATTGCCTTACCTTCATTTGACCTTCACTATACTTTAGAGGGAGTCCTGGTGTAGCGCTGTGGGTTAATAATACACTAGACTGTCAAGCTGCTTGAACTGCAAGGTCGGCAGTTCAAGTTCACCAGCTACTTCTTGGAAACCCTATATAGGGTCGTTTTGGGTTGGAACCGACTTGACGGTACTTCACAACAGCTACAACAAAATATTTTAGAGTACTTCCAATATACTAGATGTTTTCAAATGCCTTTTAGTTACTTTTGGAAATATAACTAATTTGTCTATTATATTGAAGGATCCCTCAGTAGTAAAACATGGAGTGAGAATTCCATCTTACTACATTTTCTTAATTTATTTTTCTAAGAATCTGTAAATTTCATATATGAGGAGGTGGAAGGGATAAAGTAATGGTGACTCTGGACATTTCAACTTAGATCAGGGCTAAGGTATTGAGAGATGGAGGAAGTGTTTTCTAGGAAGTAGGAAAATATTAAAACCAGACAGCTGGGTACTTGTATTGGGCTTTGTATATAGAAAGTTTAGAATAATAATGATGAATGATAAATTGAATGGACTCACACACTACTGGAATATTTCCTTGCAGGGATTCATGGAGTCAGAAGCTGGCATAAACAGAACAGTTCTTACTGAGTTCATACTACTGGGCCTAGTGGAATCAGAACATCTTCAGTTTGTGGTCTTTGTACTCTTTCTCTTTGCCTATGTGGTCACAGTTGGGGGCAACCTCAGCATCCTGGCAGCCATCTTGGTGGAGCCCAAACTCCACACCCCCATGTACTTCTTCCTGGGAAACCTGTCAGTGCTGGATGTTGGATGTATCACTGTCACGGTTCCGCCTATGTTGAATCGTCTCCTCTCCCACAAACGTGCAATTTCCTATGAAGCCTGCCTCTCACAACTATTCTTCTTCTACCTCATGGGTGGAATGGACTGCTTCCTGTTGACAGCCATGGCCTATGACCGTTTCCTGGCCATCTGTC
>NW_006408572.1:4181329-4183871 GCF_000296735.1 Chrysochloris asiatica | reverse complement strand
GTATGACCATCTCCTCCAATGTCTTATTATCTCCCCCAAAACTACAAGTGCATATTTATAAATATAATCCCTGGGATTTGCGTCTTATTCTATCTTCCCTTACCAGTTTATCAGTACAGTTCCATCCTATTGCACTCCCTCATCTTAATATTTCTCCAGCTTTCCAGTCATTCATTCCTGACATGTCTTATCTCCAGACCCCTTTAGAAGGATAATTTCTTCTCATTGCAATTGTACCGTCCTTCTATTTTACCCTCTCTCATTCCTAAAATTTTCTCTAGACTTGGTTTCTCCATAGTCTCTTATTGGGTGTCAAGTTATTGAAAGGATGGATTCAGATGGGGAAATGAAAAAAGATAGGACTGTGGGAGATGAGACAGAATTGGAAATAGAACAATGAAGATAAAACAGAAAGATAGAATACAGTGGGACAAAATGGTAAAGGAAAGGATAAAAAGCAGGAAGGTTTACGATGAAAAAATGGGAGAGTACAAAGGATCATAGAATTAGGGTTATCAAACAGGATAACTTAGGAATGCCAATTTGGTCAAAGATGGGTGTGGAGAAAGTGAAAGATGAGTAAGTATGAGAATGAGGCTAAAATTCCTACTTTGAAATTATTTTCCATCAGAATGTGACTATGAAATTAGCATCTCCACTGTTGTCATTGTTGGGTTCAACCCTCCTCATATAGAAAAAATAGTCTTGATTTTGCTGAGTGTGTGATGATATAAAATAGTGTGGGTACTCATTTTCTCCTTCTGACTAGGAGATCATTCTAGAAAGACAGAGAGTAGGGCTGACAGACAGGAGAGAGAAGGGAAGACTGCGAGTGCCGAAGGATCATACTTCCACAACCCATAACACTTTTTTCTTTTCCATTTTATAACAATTATTCACTATTGTATCACAAGAGACCTATCTGCATTTCCTTTCATCAGCCCTGCCTAGACATTGGACACTACTCAGTGGAGATTCTACCTTTCTCCACGCCCTCTGGATCTAGGTTCCCTCTTGAAAGCTTGTAATCCAATCACTTCTTGTCTTTGTAGCCCCCCCCCCCCATTTTAGGTAGCCAATGTCCAAGTTGCCCATCCCTGTATACTCTGTGTGTGGAGGGGGTGGGAATGATCTTTGCTGTAAAGATTTGTTCCCTCTTTTGATCTACTTCATCCATAGGTGCAGGTCAAGTTCATCAAATTGTATCAGATTACTCTTTTTCCCCTCTTCTTTCTTCTTCTAGTTGAGCTCTGATCATTCAGTTATCAAAGCCAGGTCAAGTGGGTATTATCTGCAAGTGTAGGTGTTCTTGTGCATATGCCCTCTCTTCTTATCAGCTGGACACTTCACTATCCACTCTAGTATTCTGTGACTATGTCACTGACTCTGGGCCAAAGAGTCCCCAGGTCTTGCTACACTGCTGGCCAACCAGGTCTGCACCTGGGTTCACAGGAGTCTATTGAATGTTGTAGGTCTTAGCTCGCAGCTTCATTGCTGTTCATCCCTCATTTCTCCTTATCGTTGACGAACGTCGTCACCAATCAGAGCGTGTATTCTGATTGAGTCTTAGTCTTGGAAGGGGGTTTGCTCTGAAGGGACCCGACCACTTGCCTTGATGTCTCCTGGATGAGCAACTTGCTTGTTCTTGTAGTAATTACTCAGTCAGCCTATATTGTTTTGTATTTTTTCCTGTAGGTCTTTCTTTCAAGAAGTAACTTTTGTTCTTCTAGTTGCTCCAGGCTGATCTGCTTGTCCTTTCAAGTGGAAATTTCCCACCTCTGTAGATTCTGGATGCTGTTCAGGATTCCATCTATGGTCTTATGTAATGCTGAGGCTCCCCAGGAAGCCTCATTCACTGGGCACATTATAACCCCATTTTAGGTATTCCAATCAATTATAGGTAGCAGACAGATTTACAAGCTTTCTATAGTGATATTTCTGCCTATTCCTTTCTCTCCCCATCAAGTAAGTGTCTATTTTATAATGTTATGGAAGGGAAAACAAGATTCAAAAGACAGCCAAGCATCTTAACATGATTTCCCTCTTTTTCCCCATTCCAACCATGTCTCAATCCCTGTATCCCAGAGCTATGTTGTTCCAAGGTTGTGCATACATCATTATTTACCTCCATCCAACTTAGTCCATGCACACCTGCCTAATTGTTCTCCCATCTACTTTGTCCTTCCATTCCCCTCCCCCTTCTTGTATATTGCCTCCCTCCCTAATACACAATCTTGTGTCTATTCCCTGCCCTGTGCTCCACCTTCCCCTTCCTCCCCTCACATCCCAGTAATCAGCAAGGAAGTCCCCCTCACCTCCTTTAGTATGGGTTCTTTTTTGTTGTCCTTTACAGTAGTGGTCCTATGTAGTATTTCTCCTTTTGTGACTGACTAAATTCATCCAATATAATGTCCTCAAGGTTCATTCATGTTATGTGGTGGTTTGCAGCTTCCTTATTATTCCTCAAGGTAGCATAATATTCCATTGTATGTATGTACCACAGTTTGTTTATCCATTCTTCAGTTGATGGGCACTTTGGCTG
>NW_006408572.1:4156486-4157182 GCF_000296735.1 Chrysochloris asiatica | reverse complement strand
AGGACTGTGGGAGATGAGACAGAATTGGAAATAGAACAATGAAGATAAAATAGAAAGATACAGAATGCAGTGGGACAAGATGGTAAGAGAAAAGGGTTAAAAGCAGAATAGAAATGAGGGAAGGTGCACGATGAAAAAACGGGATACTACAAAGGATCAAGAATTAGGGTTATCAAACAGGATAATTTAGGAATGCCAATTTGGTCAAAGATGGGTGTGGAGAAAGTGAAAGATGAGTAAGTATGGGAATGAGGCTAAAATTCCTACTTTAAAATTACTTTACATGAGAATGTGACCATGAAATTAGCATCTCCATTGTTTTTATTGTTGGGTTCAACCCTCCTCATATAGAAAAATAGTCTTGATTTTGCTGAGTGTGCGATAATATAAAATAGTGTGGGTACTCATTTTCTCCTTCTGACTAGGAGATCATTCTAGAAAGACAGAGAGTAGGGCTGATTGATAGGAGAGAGAAGGGGAGACTGTGAGAACTGAAGGTTCATCCTTTCACAACCCATAACACTTTTTTCTTTTTCTTTTTTATAACAACTATTTACTATTGTATCACAAAAGACCTATCCGCATTTCCTTTCATCAGCCATGCCTAGACAGATTGGATACTACTCAGTGGAGATTCTACCTTCCTCCATGCCCTCTGGATCTAGGTTCCCTCTTGAAAGCTTGTAAGCCAGTCAC
>NW_006408572.1:4154436-4156386 GCF_000296735.1 Chrysochloris asiatica | reverse complement strand
TCTTCTTTTTTCTTCTAGTTTAGCTGTGATCATCCATTTATCAAAGCCATGTCAAGTGGGTATTATCTGCAAGTATAGGTGTTACTGTACATATGCCCTGTCTTCTTATCAGCTGGATGCTTCACTCTCCACTTAGTCCTCTGTGGCTATGTCACTTTCTCTGGGCTCAAGAGTCCTCAGGTCTTGCCACACTGCTGGCCATCCAGGTCTCCACCTGGGTTTACAGGAGTCTATTGAACATAGATTCTGGATGCTGTTCAGGATTCCATCTATGGTCTTATGTAATGCAGAGGCTTCGCAGGAATCCTCCTTCACTGGGCACATTGTGACCCCATGTTAGATATTCCAATCAGTTATAGGCAGAAGACAGACTTATAACTTTTCTATGGTGATATTTCTGCCTATTCCTTTCTCACCACCTCAACTGTCTATTTTATAATGTTATGCAAGGGAAACCACAATTCAAAAGACAGCCAAGCATCTTAACATTATTTCCCTCTTTTTCCCCATTTCAACCATGTCTCAATACCTGTATCCCAGAGCCCTGTTGTTCCAAGGTTGTGCATACATCATTATTTACCTCCATGCCACTTAGACCATACACACCTGCCTAATTGTTCTCCCATCTGCTTTGTGCTTCCATTTCAATCCCCCTTCTTGTATATTGCCACCCTCCCTAGCACCCAAACAATCCTGTGTCTATTCCCTGCCCTGTGTTCCACATTCCCCTTCCTCCCCACACCCTATCCCTCACATTCCAGTAACCAACAAGGGAGCCTCCGCTCCCCTTTAGTATGGGTTCTTTTTCTTAGTCCTTTATAGTAGTGGTCTTATGTAGTATTTCTCCTTTTGTGACTGACTAAATTCATCCAATAATGTTCTCAATGTTCATCCATGTTATGTTGTGGTTTGCAGCTTTGTTATTATTCTTCAAGGTAGCATAATATTCCATTGTGTGTATGTACCACGGTTTGTTTATCCATTCTTTAGTTGATCGGCACTTTGGCTGTCTCCATCTTTTTGCTATTGTAAACAGTGCTGCTATGAACATTGGTGTGCATATGTCTACTCGTGTTATGGCTCATATTTCTGGTGGGTAAATACCAAGTAGAGGAATTGCTGGACAGCCAAGACATATGGAGATCTCCAAGTAAAGCTAGATCCACAGTTGTTGAAAGCAGATGAGGATCTTCCCACAGAGTCCACATAGAAGGAAAGTTTTCGCAAAGAGCTGGTACCCTTGGATTCAGACTCCTAGGCTCCTAAACTATGAGAGAATAAATTTCTTTGGTTAAAACCATTCATTTACGTGGTATATCATTATAATTGTTGCTTTTATTGTAGTTAGGTGTCATTGAGTCAGTACTGACTCATAGTAACCCTATGCACAACAGAAGGAAACACTGCCCAATCCCGGGCCAACCTCACAATCATTGCTAAGCCTAAGCTATTGCTGCCAACTCTGTGCTAATACACTTTGTTGGGGATCTTCCTCTTTTTCTCAAAACTTCTACTTTACCAAAGGAGCTCTGGTAGCATAGTGATTGCCTGTAACCTCAAGGTTAGCAGTTCAAAACCACTGTCTGTTCCACAGGGGAAAGATGAGGCTTTCTGCTCCCATAAAGCTTTACAGCCTCGGAAACCCTGTCCAGGATCTCTATGAGTTGAAACTGACTCCATGGTACATAACCTCCAACCACCAGTTTACCAAACATGATATCCTTCTCCAGGAACTGGTTCCCACCTGATGATATGTCCAAAGTATGAGAGACAAAGTCCCCCCATTCTTGTTTCCAAGGAACATTCTGACTGTTCTTCCTCTAACAAAGGTTTGTTTCTTCTTTTGGCAACCCATGGTACTTTCAGTATTTTTCTCCAGCACAATAACTCAAATATATCAATTCTTCTACCATTTTCCTTATTCAATGACCAACTTTCACATGCTAGTGG
>NW_006408572.1:4153494-4154336 GCF_000296735.1 Chrysochloris asiatica | reverse complement strand
CCACAACTATCTGCCCATAATAGCCAGCCTTCTTCAGAGAGTTGCACTGTGGGAGAATGTGCTGAACTACAAGGTCAGTGTGAGGTAAAAGGTTGGCAGTGGTTCCGGCTCACCATCTGCTCCTCAGAACCTTATACAAGATCTCTATGGGCACTTAGGAATAACAACAAAGTACCAGAAAGTGTGAGATATCATTGCATTATTCCTCAATAATGAGAGATTGAGTTATTAGTTTTTCCTTTTCCTTCTCCCTCTCCCTGGCCTTCTTCAATTTCCTGGGAGGTTAATTTCTGAAGCCCACAGGGGATAACACTATAGTGAAAATAGCCCTATCATAGAGAAGATAGCATATTTTTCCCTTAATATATAATTTGTGACTTGCTTTCTGGGTGGATAACTGAGTTTGTATTTCGCCTCACTTTCTCTCCTAAAGAAACATCACTGAGTTCTATGACTATTCCAGGGTGAGTATTTTCATGGGTCTGTCTTCTACTCTTACAAATTAAAGAAGGGACTTCAGTTGCTATTGGTTTAAACCTGAATTTATAAAAGCTATTTATGGCAAGAGTTGGGACTACAATCAGGTTTAAAATATGGTCCCCTTTGCTAAAGTGCCTCCCTTTTGAATGAAGTCTGCTCTCCTTTACTCTTAGAGATGAGAATGAAAGGATTTTCTGAGTCCAGCTTCTGCTCAGCATCCAGTCCATCAGGTAGCCTAGAACTTCACTTGGAGACTCACTGAGCCTTGTTGAGTCTTTTCAACATCAGGAGGGATTGACTAGTGTTCCAGAGAAGGTACTGTCATAGCTCAGTAAGGAGAGCCAGGGGTCATGTCCAAGTCC
>NW_006408572.1:4150447-4151611 GCF_000296735.1 Chrysochloris asiatica | reverse complement strand
TTTTCAAGGTGCGGCATTCTAGGATAAGCACTGAACTTCTCACTGCAAGGTCAGTAGTTTAAACCCACCTGCCGCTCCTTGGAAACCCTATTGAGGGTCACTATGAGTCAGAACATGACTTGATGGCACTGAAGAACAAACAACAATCTTTATGACACAGATCACCACATCTTTCTCCCATGGAGCAGCTGGTATGCTCAAACTTAGGACTTGTTGACTAGTAGCTGAACTCTTCTAACTACTATACCACCAAAGCTACTGAGTGAAATGCCTGCTCTGACACTGAGTCTACTCTGACTCAGAGTTTCCATTTCGGGCATAGGAGACTTTCCCCATAGGGTTAAATATTTGTGGAAGCAGTCTGTCTCCATTTTCTCCTGGGTAGCACCTTGTGCTTCAAACCACCAAATGTTTGGTTAGCAGTTTAACACTGAATCAACGGCATCACCAGGTTCCCTCAGTGGAAGGCAAATGGAAAAGGCAGAAATCCAACTGGACCTAGAATCAATCAACTCATAGCTTGTGGATACAACTCTTATTTAGAGGGACGTAGAAAATAAAAACAGAAAAATAATTTAAGAATTAAATTGGGATTCAAATTTCAATGTAAGGATTGAATTAAAAACAAGAAATCTAAGGTTTGTTTGAATATATACTTCAGAGAATGTCCTTCACCTCAGACAGGTGTACTTGGCTGGTCCTTCTAATATTTGCAGACTATGGATCCCTTCTCTAACATCAGGATCATGGTGGCTCCGAACCATAACATGGGACTATGAACCACTAGTTTTGTGGTGCAAGTCCTCCAACTGCTTTGTGTGAGAAAGATGAAGCTTTCTGCTGCTGTGAAGATACAAAACCTCGGTATGGATCTGAACCAACATGACGATACTTAACCAGAGCAATAATCTATCACGTTATTGCCTTACCTTCATTTGACCTTCACTATACTTTAGAGGGAGTCCTGGTGTGACCCTGTGGGTTAATACACCAGACTGCCAAGATGCTTGAACTGCAAGGTTGGCAGTTCAAGTTCACCAGCTACTTCTTGGAAACCGTATATACGGTCGCTATGGGTCGGAACTGGCTCAATGGTACTTCACAACAGCAACAACAAAATATTTTAGAGTACTTCAAATATACTTAATGTTTTCAAATGCCTTT
>NW_006408572.1:4146571-4150347 GCF_000296735.1 Chrysochloris asiatica | reverse complement strand
CAGTCAAACCTGGATGAGCAGGAACTCCCATAATCAGCCACCCTGCCCCCAATGGTCCTGTGACCTAGAAGAGTTTCTTCTCGGAACAAAGGCCCTGAACTTGACCACCATTAGAGTCACCAGGAACTATATCCGGATTAGGTGCCCTGACCATAATCAACATCTAAGTCTACAGTAACTACATCTAGGGTCGGGTGCACTACCTTCTCGCCCATCTCATTCCCAGCTTGCTAGCTCCTTGGTTTGTAGAGAGGTGCCAACCCATACCAAGTATCATGTTCCTCCCCAATAATTTTTGCCTTTTTTTGGTCCAGCCCCTGCTCTACTTTCTTTCTTTTTCATTCTGTCCTTTTCCCTGTCTTTGATCTTGTTTCCTTTTCTTTCTCCCTTCTACTTCTTTATATTTTTTTCACTCATGATTTTTTTTTCTTTACTCTTATCTTATTTTTCTTTTAATGTGTTCCCTTTCTGTAATTTTGTTTATCATGCTTCTTTTTTCCCTCTATTTTATTTTCCTTCCCTTGTTTCTCTTTTTATTTATTATATCTTTTCTCTTGCTTTCAACTTTTGGTGTTCTTCTTTTATCATTATTATTTTCTCCCTCTTTTTTTATTTTTTGTAATTGATATTTTTTCCCCACCAAATGGGAGACAACAGCCCATACAGCCCAGCCATAACTTTTCTTCCTACAGTTTCATCCTTTGGGTGAGAGTCACTACCAGCTCCTGTACCATTTGATCAACATTAGATAGATGTGAAAACCAGCCAAACCCACCCTGAACAGCACCACACAAACAGTAAACTGTACACACACTTCTATTCTCGAACACAGGCACCAGGAGGTAGGTGGTGAATGCCTAAAAGCACACCAACATACAATCATCAATTAAATACAAATACAACAATACTACAATGTCTTAGAGACCACAGATAATTTCAGTTCACATAAAGAAACAAGTCAGAGTTGCTCAAACAAGTGACCAAAATACAGGGCCAGAAAACATTTTTGAGGAAAACAAAGTATTAGTAAAGAATTTAAGAGAATGACATTTAAATACCTTTAATGGATTGAGAAAAAGATGGAGATAAAAGCATAAAGAAAAGAGAGAGAGAGAGACAAGGAAAACACGACAAGAGCAATGGAAAAAATAAATGAAAAATTAGAAGCAATATAAAAATTCCAAAAATAAATCCAGATGATTAATACTAATATTCCAAAATAGATAATACATTGAAAAGACAAAGGAGTAGATTTGATTCAGAGGAATAATGAATTACTGAGCTTACAGAAAAATCTCTCAACAGTACACAAAGGGCCAATCAGAAAAAAAGTGGAAGAAATCTGAAGAAAGACTAAGATTTATATGAGACATGGAAAGAGGAATAACTTACATGTAAGTGGAATTCCAAAAAAGAAAAAAGTCTAGAGTGAATTTTACAAGGCTAACATCAAAATGTTGGAAGGGCTGGTTCTTCCTTCCTTCTTTCCTC
This sequence comes from Chrysochloris asiatica, assembly GCF_000296735.1. NCBI lineage: Eukaryota > Metazoa > Chordata > Mammalia > Afrosoricida > Chrysochloridae > Chrysochloris > Chrysochloris asiatica. The sequence goes on along the minus strand of NW_006408572.1, from coordinate 4,148,856 downwards.
CTTCTTGTTTCTTCCTACGACTGCAAGATCATAGAGAATAACTCCCAGAATGTTTTGAAAAATGAAAGGTGGACATTTGTTCACTGATTCCCATTGATAAGCCTCCCACTAAACTGAAAGATCTTGAAATGAATGAGCTCTTCCATTGTTCAGAACATCAGAGAGCTCACAACCTGTTGGCTTGCAATGAATGTCAGGCTGCAGGAAACTATCCACTGCAGCCACGGCTAAAATCAGAGAGCTGAACATGTATCAGTCAGAACATTTGATATGTCTACTACAATCTAATTAATAGAATGGTGGTGAGGCTTCACGGGAATTTTACACTTGTGAAGTTCTTAGCATATTGTCATATACATGCAAGCATTTATGAATATTTCCCACTGGTTAATAATGATATTGTTGCTTCATTTCATCTTCTCAGGAATGTTGGTACATGGAGGAAATAATTGTCTCAGAAATGAGGACACTGAGGCCTAGAGGAGTTCAATGGTTCTTTCAAAGTCATGAAACCAGGAGAATACACCTGTCTGTTGTCATTTCGTAATGCACCAGGTTTCCTTGATGAGAGAAGAGCTAGTACTCTATCCTAGGAGAGGAGGAGTTGGGTGATTAATTATTGGTAAGAATGTTGTTGTTGTTAGGTGCTATTGAGTTGGTACTGACTCATAGTGACCCTATGCACAACAGAACAAAATGCTGCCCAATCATGGGCCAACCTCCCTGTTGTTGCCACAATTGAGCTCATTGATGCTGCCACTTTATCAATCCATCTAGCTGGGGCTCTTCCTCTCTTTCTCTGACCCTCCATCTTACCAAACATGATATCCTTCTCCAGCGACTGGTCCCTCCTAACAATATGTCCAAAGTATGAGAGATGAAGTTGGGCCATCCTGGCCTTCATTGTAGCATAATTTCTCCCAAAACAGATCTTAGGAGTCAAGGAACTACACTCCTCAACTTTCTTTCATACTCTGCTCATTGCTTTATGATTTCCTTCAGACTCTCAATTCTAAGACCCTCATAAATGATAGGCAACTTCCTGGGAGTTCTTCTGGCACAATACAGTCATTCACCATCACTTTCACAATAGTCCCTCTTGCCCATACTAACTAGGCCCTAAAGGAGAAAACACCATATTCTTGAGGTTTTGTTATGAAACTGAGTTTGAAGAGAGTTTCTGCCTTGTGCTTCCCTAGTAGAGAATTGAGGCCTGAAATTTGGTTTATCTTTGCTTTATTCCCTGCTTGGGGTTGACATCTGGGAAAGAAAATGCCACTCTTAGGCATCACTTGCCAGGACCAACTGCAGTTTGGGGATACAGACAAGTCCTCTAAGCCTCAGAGAGTCCATCATTAAGTGGATCTTACATCACCCACCACAACTATCTGCCCATAATAGCCAGCCTTCTTCAGAGAGTTGCACTGTGGGAGAATGTGCTGAACTACAAGGTCAGTGTGAGCTGAAAGGTCGGCAGTAGTTCTGGCTTACCATCTGCTCCTCAGAACCTTATACAAGATCTCTATGGGCACTTAGGAATAACAACAAAGTACCAGAAAGTGTGAGATATCATTGCATTATTGAGGAAGAGATTGAGTTATTAGTTTTTCCTTTTCCTTCTCTCTCTCCCTAGCCTTCTTCAATTTCCTGGGAGGCTAATTTCTGAAGCCCACAGGGGATAACACTGTAGTGAAAATAGCTCTATCATAGAGAAGATAGCATATTTTTCCCTTAATATATAATATCTGACTTGATTTCTGGGTGGATAACTGGGTCTGCATTTCTCCTCACTTTCTCTCCTAGAGAAACATCACTGAGTTCTATGACTACTCCAGGGTGAGTACTCTCAGGGGTCTGTCTTCTACTCTTACAAATTAAAGAAGGGACTTCAGTTGTCATTGGTTTAAACCTGAATTTGTAAATGGTGCAACTGATGATTCTGAAGAGAGAAGCTATTTATGGCAAGAGATGGGACTACAATCAGGTTTAAAATATGGTCCCCTTTGCAAAAGTGTCTGCCTTTTAAATGAAGTCTGCTCTCTGTTACTCTTAGAGATGAGAACGAAGGGATTTACTGAGTCCACTCTCTACTCAGCACCCAGTCCATCAGGCAGCCTAGAACTTCACTTGGAGATTCAATGAGCCTTGTTGAGTCTTTTCAACATCAGGAGGGATTGAGTAGCGTTCCAGAGAAGGTACTGTCATAGCTCAGTAAGGAGAGCCAGGGGTCATGTCCAAGTCCTGAGGGGTGATGCAGGAGGAGCTGCTCCATGAAAGTCACCTGA
>NW_006408572.1:4141347-4141926 GCF_000296735.1 Chrysochloris asiatica | reverse complement strand
GAAGAAGGCTTTCTCCACATGTGGCTCCCACCTCACTGTAGTTTGCCTCTTCTATGGGACAGGTATCTTCAACTACATGCGTCTGGGTTCAGAGACTGCTTCAGACCAGGATAAAGGGGTTGCAATTTTCAATACTGTCATCAACCCCATGCTGAATCCACTTATCTACAGCCTCAGAAATGCTGATGTTCAAGGTGTTCTGTGGCGGATACTTGGAGGGAGATGGACACTAACCTGAGGAGGGATAATGTCCTTTCTTTCTTCCATTTTTTTCTTGCTAAGTAATATTTTGTTTAGGATTTGTAGTACAAAAGAATACTATCCAGTTCATTAATTCATCCAAGTATTTATTGAATTACTTCTATGATTTAAATGTTGTTTTTGGTTCATGAACAAAACAGACAAAAGTCTCTGTATTCATGCAAGTCATGTTCTAATAAAGAAAGACAAAAGAAATACAATAAATAAACATTATAAAAGGTATATTGCGTTGTTACAAGCCTTATGTGGGTGGTGGTGGTCATGTGCCGTGGAGTTGGTTCCGACTCATAGGTAAACAAATAAGATGGGGGATACAAA
>NW_006408572.1:4139537-4140501 GCF_000296735.1 Chrysochloris asiatica | reverse complement strand
AACACTGAGCACTTAGTATGTGCAAAGTGAAGTGTTCAGGTAATTAGTACAATTGATACACATAATCAGACTTTTGATCTATTTAAAGACACTTACTAATGAAAGAGAAGAGATATTCTTTACAGAACAATGCGTGTCATAAAGTAAATATAATAAGTTCCAGGAAACAATATGTAGTGGAAATTTTCAGGGAGAAAGAGAGATCATTTTGAGATGCATTAGTTTCAAGGAAAAACTAATTCAGCAGGCAGCATTTGAGTCATATCTTAAAATATTTTGACACACAAAATTAAAGAAAAGAAAAAACAGGTGGATGGAATTCTTGTGTAAACAAGCAGGTGAAAAATCACAGTGTTGCAATGTATCCGTGGCTGGCATTAAAAAAAAAACAAGAGAAAAATGAAGAGTAGTTAATGTTTCTTTAAGAGGATGGAGTCCTGGTGTGGAGCTATGGGATAATGCATTGGTCCTCACTGTGGGTTTGAACCACAGGTAGGCCATTCAAACACACCAACCACTCACTGAAAAAATTATACTCACTGGGTTGCTCTGAGTGAATCCCCTCAATGGCATTTAACAACAACAAAGAACTATTATCCATCCATTGTTTTATCGGTTTGCAAAGTACTTATCACTTGGCAATATCATCGATAATGATCAGAACCAAGAACAATGCCCAACAAACTTCCCAAATCCTGTGACCTTAGTAATTAACGGAGACAGTAGAGGTCACCATCTAACTTTTTATCCATGGCTAGCCCCTCAGTTGTCCCCTATCACCTGAAAACACAATGGAGAGCTCACTTGGGAGGTTGGTCATTGTGATATCCTCTAATTGAGACATCCTCCACCTATAATAGAGGGTCCAATGGGGTCTACATTACCCACTGGAACTGTGAGTCAGGCTGTAATTACTGTCTGGGGTACAGGAGGAGTTTGTGGAGGAGAGGTGCTGCATAATCTA
>NW_006408572.1:4137833-4139437 GCF_000296735.1 Chrysochloris asiatica | reverse complement strand
TCCCATTTGACACTCGACCTATTCTTGGAAAGCATAAGCTTTATATTTTGAGTGCATACTCAGAATTTTTCATGTAGAAGCCCTAGTATGACCATCTCCTCCAATGTCTTATTATCTCCCCCAAAACTACAAGTGCATATTTATAAATATAATCCCTGGGATTTGCGTCTTATTCTATCTTCCCTTAACAGTTTATCAGTACAGTTCCATCCTATTGCATTCCCTCAGCTTAATATTTCTCCAGCTTTCCAGTCATTCATTCCCGACATGTCTTATCTCCAGACCCCTTTAGAAGGATAATTTCTTCTCATTGCAATTGTACTGTCCCTCTATTTTACCCTCTCTCATTCCTAAAATTTTCTTTAGGCTTAGTTCTCCATAGTCTCTTCTCGGGTGTCAAGTTATTGAAAGGATGGATTGAGATAGGGAAATGAAAAAAGATAGGACTGTGGGAGATGAGACAGAATTGGAAATAGAACAATGAAGATAAAACAGAAAGATATAGAATGCAGTGGGATGAGATGGTAAGAGAGAAGGATTAAAAGCAGAATAGAAATGAGGGAAGGTGCACGATGAAAAAATGGGATACTACAAAGGATCAGAGAATTAGGGTTATCAAACAGGATAATTTAGGAATGCCAATTTGGTCAAAGATGGGTGTGAAGAAAGTGAAAAATGAGTAAGTATGGGAATGAGGCTAAAATTCCTACTTTGAAATTACTTTCCATCAGAATGTGACCATGAAATTAACATCTCCATTGTTTTTATTCTTGGGTTCAACCCTCCTCATATAGAAAAAATAGTCTTGATTTTGCTGCGTGTGCGATTAATATAAAATAGTGTGGATACTCATTTTCTCCTTCGGACTAGGAGATCATTCTAGAAAGACAGAAAGTAGGGCTGATAGTCAGGAGAGAGAAGAGGAGACTGTAAGAACTGAAGGTTTGTCCTTCCACAACCCATAACACTTTTTTCTTTTTCTTTTTTATAACAATTATTCACTATTGTATCACAAGAGACCTATCCACATTTCCTTTCATCAGCCCCACATAGACACATTGGATACTACTCAGTGGAGAATCTACCTTCCCATCCTCCACACCCTCTGGATCTAGTTCCCTCTTGAAAGCTTGTAAGCCAGTCACTTCATGCCTTTGTAGTACTCCCTAACCTTCTGTGGGTTGCCAATGTCCAAGATGCCATCCCTGTCTACTCTGTGTAGGAGAAGATGGGAATGATCCTTGCTGTAATGATTTGTTGCCTCATTTGAGCTACTTCATCCATAGGTGTAGGTCAAGTTCATCAAATTGTATCAGATTACTCTTTTTTTCCTCTTCTTTCTTCTTCTAGTTTAGCTGTGATCATCCATTTATCAAAGCCATGTCAAGTGGGTATTATCTGCAAGTGTAGGTGTTCCTGTACATATGCCGTCTTCTTATCAGTTGGATGCTTCACTCTCCACTTAGTCCTTTGTGGCTATGTCACTTTCTCTGGGCTCAAGAGTCCGCAGGTCTTGCCACACTGCTGGCCATCCAGGTCTCCACCTGGGTTTACAGGAGTCTATTGAACGTTGTAGGTCTTAGCTTGCAGCTTCATTGCTGTTT
>NW_006408572.1:4135097-4136811 GCF_000296735.1 Chrysochloris asiatica | reverse complement strand
GTCTCCATCTTTTTGCTATTGTAAACAGTGCTGTTATGAACATTGGTGTGCATATGTCTACTCGTGTTATGGCTCATATTTCTGGTGGGTAAATACCAAGTAGAGGAATTGCTGGACAGCCAAGACATATGGAGATCTCCAAGTAAAGCTAGATCCACAGTTGTTGAAAGCAGATGAGGACCTTCCCACAGAGTCCACATAGAAAGAAAGCTTTCGCAAAGACCTGGTACCCCTGGATTCAGACTCCTAGGCTCCGAAACTATGAGAGAATAAATTTCTTTGGTTAAAACCATTCATTTACGTGGTATATCATTATAATTGTTGCTTTTATTGTAGTTAGGTGTCATTGAGTCAGTACTGACTCATAGTAACCCTATGCACAACAGAAGGAAACACTGCCCAATCCCGGGCCAACCTCACAATCACTGCTAAGCCTGAGCTATTGCTGCCAACTCTGTGCTAATACACCTTGTTGGGGATCTTCCTCTTTTTCTCGAAACTTCTACTTTACCAAAGGAGCTCCGGTAGCATAGTGATTGCCTGCTAACCTCAAGGTCAGCAGTTCAAAACCACCATCTGTCCCACAGGGGAAAGATGAGGCTTTCTGCTCCCATAAAGCTTTACAGCCTCGGAAACCCTGTACAGGATCTCTATGAGTTGAAACTGACTCCATGCCACATAATCACCAACCACCACTTTACCAAACATGATATCCTTCTCCAGGAACTGGTCCCACCTGATATGTCCAAAGTATGAGAGACAAAGTCCACCCATGCTTGTTTCCAAGGAGCATTCTGACAGTTCTCCTCTAACAAAGGTTTGTTTCTTCTTTTGGCAACCCATGGTACTTTCAATATTTTTCTCCAGCACAATAACTCAAATATATCAATTCTTCTATGATTTTCCTTATTCAGTGACCAACTTTCACATGCTAGTGGAGTTATTGAAAATACCATGATTTGGGTCGGATGCAACTTAGTCCCCAACTGACATCTCTGCGATTAAACACTTTAAAGAGGTCTTGTGCAGCAGTTTTTCCTTCACAATACCTTGTTTGATTTCTTGACTGTTGCTTCCATGAGTGCTGATGGTGAAGGAACAAAGCAAAGTCCTCACACCCTCCTCGTGACCAGAAGCATGGCTAGCCCCTACCCTCACCCACTCCCTGTGCGGTCCCTGCTCTGTCAAAGGTCAGAATTATGCCATTGTGAGCTGGTTGCCAGGTGCACCACCACCACCTATAGGGGCTCTCCAGCTCTGACTCATTAGACCAGCAGAATGCCACACTGTCAGTCCCCAGTCAAACCTGGATGAGCAGGAACTCCCATAATCAGCCACCCTGCCCCCAATGGTCCTGTGACCTAGAAGAGTTTCTTCTCGGAACAAAGGCCCTGAACTTGACCACCATTAGAGTCATCAGGAACTATATCTGGATTAGGTACCCTGACCATAATCAACATCTAAGTCTACAGTAACTGTATCTAGGGCCAGGCACACTACCCTCTCGTCCCTCCCATTCCCAGCTTGCTAGCGCCTTGGTTTGTAGAGAGGTGGCAACCCATACCAAGTATCATGTTCCTCCCCAGTAGTTTTTGCCTTTTTGGGTCCAGCCCCTGCTCTACTTTCTTTCTTTCTTTTTTTTTCTTTCTGTCCTTTTCCCTGTCTTTGATCTTCTCAGCAATGTTGGTACATGGAAGACATGCTTGTTTCAGAA
>NW_006408572.1:4134145-4134762 GCF_000296735.1 Chrysochloris asiatica | reverse complement strand
TCTGACCCTCCATCTTACCAAACATGATATCCTTCTCCAGCGACTGGTCCCTCCTGACAATATGTCCAAAGTATGAGAGATGAAGTTGGGCCATCTTGGCCTTCAAGGTGCATTCTAGCTTCATTTCTTCCAACACAGATCTTAGGAGTCAAGGAACACACTCCTCAACTTTCTTTCATACTTTCCTCATTGCTTTATGATTTTCTTCAGACTCTCAAATCTAAGACCCTCATAAATGATAGGCAACCATCACTTTCACAATAGTCCCTCTTGTCCATATTATCTAGGCCCTAAAGGAGAAAACATCATATTCTTTAGGTTTCGTTATGAAACTGAGTTTGAAGGGAGCTTCTGCCTTGTGCTTCCCCAGTAGAGAATTGAGGCCTGAAATTTGGGTTAATTTTGCTTTATTCCCTGCTTGGGGTTGACATCTGGGAAAGACAATGCCACTCTTAGGCATATCTTGCCAGGTCCAACTGCAGTTTGGGGATACAGACAAGTCCTCTAGGCCTCAGAGAGTCCATCATTAAGTAGAGCTTACATCACCTGCCACAACTATCTGCCCATAATAGCCAGCCTTCTTCAGAGAGTTGCACTGTGGGAGAATGTGCTGAACT
>NW_006408572.1:4130954-4133465 GCF_000296735.1 Chrysochloris asiatica | reverse complement strand
GACTCACTGAGGCTTGTTGAGTCTTTTCAACATCAGGACCATGGAGGGATTGACTAGCGTTCCAGAGAAGGTACTGTCATAGCTCAGTAAGGAGAGCCAGGGGTCATGTCCAAGTCCTGAGGGGTGATGCAGGAGGAGCTGCTCCATGAAAGTCACCTGACGTCTTTAAATGATCGGAGTTCACCCCCAGAAGTCCACTGATTTAAGCTGCATCTCCAGCCATCTGAAGGTTTCATTGCTCCTCTGTCCCTGACTTCCTTGTTGGTAAGGTGTATACCTCCTGTAATCTTTATATTATTGACCAGTTTGCATGAAAACCTGTAAGTATGTGGATTGCTACATTAAATGCTTGTCACCATGAAAACTGCAACAGCAGTGCACCCCAAACTTTCCCCTACTCTTACCCTAAATGATACTGCTGTTGTTATTGTTGTTAGGTGCCATTAGTCCATTACAACACATAGTGACCCTGTATAAGGACTCATACTAATCCATGGACTTCTGGTGTGGTGCTGTATCATCAGCACTGAACAGTGCACCACAAGCCTTTAGGTTCTCTGCAGAAACTCTATACTGGGTCGTTGTGTGTAGGAATTGACTCTACAGCACTCAAAAACAGCATGCTAATCCATGAAATCTAATCTGAATTTCAATGTATCCAGAAAGGTTTCCATGACAAATCAAATACCCACACTGCTACTTTCTTTCTCTAAAATCCTATGAACAATTAACCATCCACTTATTTCTGTAAAAAACACTGAGCACTTAGTATGTGCAAAGTGAAGTGTTCAGGTAATTAGTACAATTGATACACATAATCAGACTTTTGTTCTATCTTAAGACACTTACAAACGAAAGAGAGGAGATATTCTTTACAGAACAATGAGTGTCATAAAGTAAATATAATAAGTTCCAGGAAACAATGTATAGTGGAAGTTTTCAGGGTGAAAGAGAGATCATTTTGAGATGCATTAGTTTCAAGGTAAAACTAATTCAGCAGGCAGCATTTGAGTCATATCTTAAAATATTTTGACACGCAAAGTTAAAGAAAAGAAAAAATAGGTAGATGGAATTCTTGTATAAACAAGCAGGTGAAAATAATAGTGTTGCAATGTAACCCTGGTTGGCATTAAAATAAACCCAAAATGAAAAATGAAATGTAGTTAATGTTTCTTTAAGAGGATGGAGTACTGGTGTGGAGCTATGGAATAAGACAGTGGACCTCAATGTCAGTTTGAACCACAGGTAGACTGTTCAAACACACCAGCCACTCACTGAAAAAATTATGCTGACTGGGTTGCTCTGAGTGGATCCCCTCAATGGCACTTAACAATAACAAAGAACTATTATCCATCCATTGTTCTATCAGTTTGCAAAGTACTTATCACTTGGCAATTTCATCAAGAATGATCAGAACCAAGAACAATGCCCAACAAACTTCCCAAATCCTGTGATCTTAATATTTAAAGGACACAGTAGAGGTTACCATCTAACTTTTTTATCCATGGTTAGCCCCTCAGTTGTCCCCTATCACCTGAAAACACAATGGAGAGTTCACTTGGGAGGGTGGTCATTGTGATATCCTCTAATTGAGACATCCTTTGGCTATAATAGAGGGTCCAATGGGGTCTACATTACCCACTGGAACTGTGGGTCAGGCTGTAATTACTGTCTGGGGTACAGGAGGAGTTTGTGGAGGAGAGGTGCTGCATAATCTAGAAGGGCTATTTGCCTTTTAAGTCCTGTGAAGAGAAAAGCAATGAAGAGGGGAATAAGAAGCTACCATCTAGCCTTCCAGGATGCAAAGATGTTGGAGGTTCCTTATTCTAAGAGGACATTAGAGTTACCAGGACTCTTTAATAAAATACCCACGCTCATGTGTCCTCCCAAAACAAATACAATCAGAATGTGTGGCATAAGATCTGGATATGAGCATTTTCATCTTAATGCTTCCCATGATGGTAATGTAAACTGAAGGTCAAGAATTGTAGATAAATATGGTTGCTCTTTGACAACCAGAACTTTGCAAGATGTTTTAAATTTCTGAAACACTTCTCTACTCAGGATTACATAAAAACTAAAATTAGGTGGACATATCTCTCAAATTTGAGGTCATGGAAAAAAAAGGGAAGTAGAGGGGGTAAGGTGGGAGGATAGTGAAATCCTGAGAAGGTCATGGTCCACTGGAATCACCTAGTGAGCTTGAAAATTTTTTGAACCAAAGGTCCATCAATAGACATTTTTATGTAACTGACATGGGGTTGGAGCTGAGACATCAGGATGATTTAATGTTCCTGGGGAATCCTAATGTGCAGCCATGGTTGAGACTGACTAGTGTAGAACATAAAGAGATATGAAAGGAAGATCGATTTCCTACAGTCATTGGAAAGAAATGAAAGCATGAGGCAATACGGTGTGTCTGAGAAGTGCATTCAGCATTTTAGCAGCCTGCAGATCCACATGACTGTCCTTTGACATTTGGTGGCTGCAATGTTATGTGAGAACATTTTG
>NW_006408572.1:4127905-4130275 GCF_000296735.1 Chrysochloris asiatica | reverse complement strand
TTCAAGTCAGTTCCAACTCAGAGCAACCCTGTAAAGGCTTTCCAAGGAGCAGCTTATGAGTTTGAACCTCTGACCTTGTGGTTCAAATCAACCTTGTGGCTCAGTGCTTTATCCCACAGCGCTACACCAGAACTAGTGTTTCCAAACATACATTGGTCATACTTCTAGAGCATCTCTGATCTCTCGGACCTCCTCAACACTGCTGACACTGGATTTCTCCACCTCAGCTCAGACTCTCATCCCCCTTTCCTTTCTGTTAGAGTTAACTAACTGAACACCTGCTTTCCATTCTATTCTGTGCAAGGGAATGATATTAATCATTAAAATAAAAAAAGTTCTAAACCTACTACTTATTATATAGGTAATAGAGGAGAGTTGATGAAATTTTATTTTCAGCTTAATATAAAGTGGGAAAGACTGTCTAAGCCATGCTCTCTTCAACTGAGCATCTCTCCTTAGAGTCACTGGTCCATCTACCATGCTTGAGTCAAGGGCGAATGAAGGTCATCACATTGACATCTGGCAGAGTCCATTCTGACTCATAGCAAACCTATAGGATAGAGTAGAACTGTCACTCTTGGTTTTCAAGGTGCAGCATTCTTAGGATAAGCACTGAACTTCTCACTGCAAGGTCAGCAATTTAAACCCACCAGCCGCTCCCTGGAAACCCTATTGAGGGTCACTATGAGTCAGAACCTGACTTGATGGCACTGAACAACATACAACAACAATCTTTATGACGCAGATCACCACATCTTTCTCCCATGAGCAGCTGCATGCTCAAACCCGGGACTTATTGAGTAGTAGTTGTTGTTGTTGTTGTTAAGTGCCGTCGAGTCAGTTCCGACCCATAGCGACCCTGTACAGGGTTTCCGAGGGTATAAATCTTTACGGGAGTAGAAAGCCTCATCTTTCTCCCATGGAGTGGCTGGTAGTTTCAAACCGCTGACCCTAAGGTTCGCAGCATATTCGTAACCACTACACTCCTTATTGAGTAGTAGCTGAGCTCTCTTAACTACTATACCACCCAGGCTACTGAATGACATGCCTACCACTGACATAGAGTCTACTCTGACTCAGAGCTTCCCTATCGGGCATAGGAGATTTTCCCCAGAGGTTAAATATATGTGGAAGCAGTCTGTCTCCCTTTTCTCCTGGAGAGCACCTGGTGGCTTCAAACCACCAAATTTTGGGTTAGCAGTTTAACACTTAACCACCTGGGCCCCTCAGTGGAAGGCCAGTGGCTGTGAAAGGCAGAAATCCAACTGCACCTAGAATCAACCAACCCACAGCTTATGGATACAACTCTTATTTTAGAAGGGGGCAGAAAATAGAAACAGAAAAATAATTTAAGAATTAAATTGGGATTCAAAATCCAATGTAAGGATTGAATTAAAAACAAATAATCTAAGGTTTGTTTGAAAATATACTTCAGAGTATGTCCTTCACCTCAGACAGGTGTACTTGGCTGGTCCTTTTAATATTTGCAGACTATGGATCCCCTCTCTAACATTGGGTGCATGGTGGCTCTGAACCATAACACGGGACTATGAACCACTAGGTCGGTGGTTCAAGTCCTCCAACTGCTTTGTGCGAGAAAGATGAAGCTTTTTGCTGCTGTGAAGATATAAAGCCTCGGTATGGATCTGAACCAACATGATGATACTTAACCAGAGCAATAATCTATCACATTATTGCCTTACCTTCATTTGACCTTCACTATACTTTAGAGGGAGTCCTGATGTGGTACTGTGGGTTAATGTACCAGACTGCCAAGCTGCTTGAACTGCAAGATCGGCAGTTCAAGCTCACCAGCTAATTCTTGGAAACCCTATATAGGGTCGCTATGGGTCGGAATCGACTCAAAGGTACTTCACAAGAACAACAACAAAATATTTTTGAGTACTTCAAATATACTTAATGTTTTCAAATGACTTTTAGTTTCTTTTGGAAATACAACTAATTTTTCTATTATTTTGAAGGATCCCTCAACAGTAAACATGGAGTGAGAATTCCATCTTACTACATTTTCTTAATTTGTTTTCCTAAGAATCTGTAAATTTCAGATGTGAGAAGATGGAAGGGATAAAGTATTGGTGGCTCAGGACATTTCGACTTAGATAAGGGCTAAAGTATTGAGAGATGGAGGAAGTGTTTTCTAGAAAGTAGGAAAATATTAATACCAGACAGCTGGGTATTTGCATTGGGCTTTGGACATAGAAAGTTTAGAACAATAATGATGAATGATAAATTGAATGGACTAACACACTACTGGAATATTTCCTTGCAGGGATTCATGGAGTCAGAAGCTGGCATAAACAGAACAGTTCTTACTGAGTTCATACTACTGGGCCTAGTGGAATCAGAACA
>NW_006408572.1:4120121-4126410 GCF_000296735.1 Chrysochloris asiatica | reverse complement strand
TTGAGCTCTGATCATCCAGTTATCAAAGTCAGGTCAAGTGGGTATTATCTGCAAGTGTAGGTGTTCTTGTACATATGCCCTCTCTTCTTATCAGCTGGACGCTTCACTCTCTACTCTAGTCCTCTGTGGCTATGTCACTTTCTCTGGGCCCAAGAGTCTGCAGGTCTTGCCACACTGCTGACCACCCAGGTCTCCATCTGGGTTTAAAGGAATCTACTGAACATTGTAGGGCTAAGCTCGCAGCTTCATTGCTGTTTATCCCTCACTTCCCCTTATCGGTAACCAATGTGGACACCAATCAGAAAGTGTATTCAGATTGAGTCTTAGTCTTGGAAGGGGGTTTGCTCTGAAGGGACCGACCACTTGCCTTGATGTCTCCTGGGCGAGCAACTTGCTTGTTCTAGTAGTAATTAGTCAGTCTGCATACACTGTTTTGTATTTTTTCTTGTCTGTCTTTCTTTCAAAAAAAAAAAAATGTCTGGAGGTTCTTCTAGCTGCTCCAGGCTGGTCTGCTTGAGCTTTCAAGTGGAAATTTCCCACCTCTGTAGATTCTGGATGCTGTTCAGGATTCCATCTATGGTCTTATGTAATGAAGAGGCTCTGCAGGAATCCTCCTTCACTGGGCACATTGTGACCCCATTTTAGGTATTCCAATCAGTTATAGGCAGAAGACAGACTTATAACTTTTCTATGGTGATATTTCTGGTTATTCCTTTCTCTCCACCTCAAGTGCCTATTTTATAATGTTATGCAAGGGAAACCACGATTCAAAAGACAGCCAAGCATCTTAACTTTATTTCCCTCCTTTTCCCCATTCCAACCTTGTCTCAATCCCTGTATCCCAGAACCCTGTTGTTCCAAGGTTGTGCATACATCATTATTTATTTCCATCCCACTTAATCCATGCACACCTGCCTAATTGTTCTCCCATCCACTTTGTTCTTCCATTCCAATCCTCCTTCTTGTATATTGCCACCCTCCCTAGCACCCAAACAATCCTGTGTCTATTCCCTGCCCTGTGTTCCACCTTCCCCTTCCTCTCCTCCCCATACCCCTCACATCCCAGTAACCAGCAAGGAAGCCCCCCACTTTAGTATGGGTTCTTTTTCTTAGTCCTTTACAGTAGTGGTCTTATGCAGTATTTCTCCTTTTGTGACTGACTAAATTCATCCAACATAATGTCCTCAAGGTTCATCCATGTTATGTGCTGGTTTGCAGCTTCCTTATTATTCTTCAAGGTAGCATAATATTCCATTGTGTGTACGTACCACAGTTTGTTTATCCATTCTTTAATTGATCGGCACTTTGGCTGTTTCCATCTTTTTGCTATTGTAAGCAGTGCAGCTATAAACATTGGTGTGCATACATCTACTCGTGTTATGGCTCGTATTTCTGGTGGGTAAATACCAAGTAGAGGAATTGCTGGATCATAAGTTATTTCTATTTCCAACCTTCTGAGGAAGCGCCATCTTGCTTTCCAGATTGATTGGACCATTTTGCAATCCCACCAGCAATGCAGGAGTGTCCCAGTCTCTCCACATCCCTGCCTGCATTTATTGTCTTCTACTTTTTTGATCTTTGCTGTTATTGCTGGTGTGAGATGAAATCTCGTTGCTATTTTGATTTGCATCTCTCTAACGGCTAGCAATCGTGAACATTTCTTCATATGTTTGTTGCTGCCTGGATCTCCTCCTTGGTGAAGGGTCTGCTCATGTCCTGTACCCATTTTTTAATTGGACTTTTTGTCTTTTTCTTGTAGAGGTGTTGCAATTTCCTATATATTTTATAAATGAGTCCCTTGCCTGATGTGTCATTGCAAAACATTTTTCCCATTCTGTGGGTTCCCTTTGTACTTTTCTGGTGAAATATTTTGATGCACAAAAGTTTTTAATTTTTAGTATGTCCCACTCATCTATTTTGCCTACTTTTGTTTTTGTAGTTTTAAAAATGTCTGGTAGTCTGTGTGTTCCCTGAATTAGTTCCCTAACATTTGTTCATATTTTTTCATTGATGGCCTTCAAAGTTCTATGATTCACATATAGGTCTTTAATCTATGTTGAGTTGGCTTTTGTATAAGGTGTGAAATGAAGGTCTTGTTTCAGTCATTTGCATATCGCTTTCCAGGTGTACCATCACCATCTGTTGAACCCATAACACTTTTAAATCAACAGAAAATACCAAATGTTTTTGTGGATGAATAACTTTTGAGTCAAAATATAAAAACGTGTACAAATGATCAGCAAAAAATTGATGATAGTAATTACTTTTGGAGATGGAGAGAACGGGATGGAATTAGAAGTTCAAAAGTGTCTCAACTTTAAGTGTAATTTTTTATTTAAATGCACACACATGGATTGAATTGTATCCCAAAACACTATGCATCAGTTTGGCTGGGTCATGATTCTCAGTGGTTTGATAGTTATATGATGATGTTATTATCACTCACAATGGATTTGGTATGATCCACCTTAAACTGATTTAAGGTAACTAAGGTGAGATGTAATTATGTGCTGGACTTCAAAGTCTGTTTGAACCACAAGGTTGGCAGTTCAAGCTCACAAGCTGGTCCTTGGAAACCCTTCACAGGGTCGCTATGGCTTGGAACTGACTTAACAGCACTTAACAAAAACATAACAGCATATTATAGGTCAGAGCCCTGATGTGAAGTTTCCCTGGGGTGAGGCCCCCACCATCTATTATCTTACAAGAGATCAAAGGAGGAAGAAGCCAATAGAGATAGGTGGACCTACTACCACCAAGAAAGCAGAGCTGGAAATAGAACATGTCTGTCTGACCCAGAGTCCCAGTGCTGGGAAATGTCTAGATTTCTACACCCAGGGGACAGCAAACACATACGAAGATCTCCTAGTAAAACTAGATACACAGTTGTTGAAAGCAGATGAGGACCTTCCCATAGAGTCCACATAGAAAGAAAGCTTTCTCAAAGAGCTGGTACCCCTGAATTCAGACTCCTAGGCTCCTAAACTATGAGAGAATAAATTTCTTTTGTTAAAACCATTCACTTAGGTGGTAGTTCTGTTATAGTTGTTGTTGTTATTGTAGTTAGGTGCTATTGAGTCAGTACTGACTATAGTGACCCTATGTACAACAGAAGGAAACACTGTTCAATCCGGGACCAAACTCACAATCATTGCTAAGCCTGAGCCATTGCTGCCAACTCTGTGCTAATACACCTTGTTGGGGATCTTCCTCTTTTACTAGGACCTTCTACTTTACCAAAGGAGCTCCGGTAGCATAGTGATTGGCTGCTAACCTCAGGGTCAGCAGTTCAAAACCACCGTCTGTGCCACAGGGGAAAGATGAGGCTTTCTGCTCCCATAAGCTTTACAGCCTCGGAAACCCTGTAAAGGATCTCTATGAGTCGAAACTGACTCCATGGCACATAATCTCCAACCACCACTTTACCTAACATGATATCCTTCTCCAGGAATTGGTCCCACCTGATGATATGTCCAAAGTATTAGAGACAAACTCTCCCCATCCTGGCTTCCAAGGAGCATTCTGACTGTACTTCCTCTAACAAATGTCTGTTTGTTCTTTTGGCAGCCCCTGGTACTTTCAGGATTTTTCTATAGCACAATAACTCAAATATATCAATTCTTCTACCATTTTCCTTATTCAGTGACCAACTTTCACATGTTAATGGGGTTATTGAAAATACCATGACTTGGGTCAGATGCACCTTAGTCCTCAAACTAACATCTCTGCTATTGAACACTTTAATGAAGTCTTGTGCAGCACATTTTCATTCAGCAATACATTGTTTGATTTCTTGACTGCTGCTTCCTTCCATGAGTGCTGATGGTTGAATGAACAAAATGAACTCCTTGACAACTTCAATCTTTCTCCATTGGTTGTTATATATTGTTCTAATGGTGAGGATTTATGTTTTCATTAGATTGAGGTGCAGTCCATCCCAAAGGTTGTGTTCTTTAATCTTCATCAGTAAGTATTTTAAGTCCTCTTCACTTTCAGCAAACAAGGTTGTATCCTCTGCATATCACAGGCTGTTAATGAGTATTCCTCCAATCCCGATGCAATGTTCTTCTTCCTATAATTCAACTTCTTTATTTACTCAGCATGCAGATTAAATAAGTATGGTGAAAGAATACAATCCTGTTGCACACCTTTCCTCATTTTAAACCATTCAACATTCCCTTGGTCTATTTGAACAACTGCCTGTTGGTCTGTGTACAGGTATTTCATAAGCACAATTAAGTGTACCTGAATACTCATTCTCCACAATGTTGTCCTTAGCTTGTCATGATTCACACAATCAAAAGCCTTTATATAGTCAATAAAGCACAGGTAAACATCTTTCTGGTATTTCTCTGCTTTCAGCCAAGATCCGTCTGATGTCAGCAATCATACGCCTCATTCCAAATCCTCATTTGAATCTGACTTGAAGTCTGTGAAGTTCTCTGTCAGTGTATTGTTTCATTAGTTTTTTAATTATCTTTAGCAAAATTTTACATGCATGTGGTATTAATGACATTGTAAATTATTTCCACATTCTATTGAGTCACCTCTCTTTGGAATGAACACAAATAAGGATCTATTTCATTCAGTTGACCAGGGAACTGTCTTCCAACTTTCTTAGTATAGATGAATGAGTGCCTCCAGTGCTTAATTAGTTTGTTGAAATATTTCAATTCCGGAACCTTGTTCTTTGCCAATTCCTTAAATGCACCTTGGACTTCTTCCTTCAGTGTCACTGGGTAGTGATCCTATCCTACCTCTTGAAATGTTTGAATAATGACCTTTTTGTCTAGGGGTGGGTAGGGGTACAGTGACTCTGTGTATTCCATCCAACTTCTCTTGATGCTTACTGCATTATTCAATATTTTGCCCATAATCCTTCTATAATTGAAAGCTGACACTTGGATTTTTTTCTTAAGTTCCCACAACTTGAGAAATACCGAGTGTGCCCTTCCCTTTTGGTTTTCAAACTCCAGATCACTGCTCATTTCATTATATTATTTGGCTTTGTCTTCTTGAGTTGCCCTTTAAACATTTCTACTGAGTTCTGTTATCTCCTCATTTCTTCAATTTGCCTTAGCGTCTTTAAACTGTAGAGCAAATTTCAGAGTCTCTTATGACATCCATTTTGGTCTTTTCCTTCTTTCTTTTCCTGTTAATGTTACAGTTGTTGTTGTTAGGTGCCATCGAGTCAATACTGATTCACAGCAACCCTATGCACAACAGAACAAAACACTATTCAGTCCTGGGCTAATGTCACAATTGTTGTCATGCCTGAACCCATGGCACTTTGTCAATCCATCTCACTTTCGGGCTTTCCTCTTTTTCTAAATACACTATGACAACATTTAAATTTTTACTAAAATTGTGATGTGGGTGTTCAAGTGTCCCCCCCCCTTTTATTCTCCATATGAGTCTGTGTATTTCCAATAGTAACAATTTTAAAGTCATGAAACATATCTCTGTGTGTGGCTATATATACACTTAATGTGTGTTTCTACATACTATTTTTCAACTGTATCTATTCTCTACATTTTATTTATCCATTCCTCAATGATGAACACCTGTATTCCTACTGCCACTAACAATGCCCTGATGACCATCCTGGTCCATGTTTCTCTAGGAACCTTGAGAAATTTTCTCTGAGATACATGCTCAGGAGAGAGATTTCTGGATAATAGGAAATAAAGATGTAGAGACACATGATGGACAGATAATAGATAGGTTAATTTTTTTTTTCTTAATCAGATTCACTGCCAGTGAGTCAATTCCAACTCACATTGACCATATATAGAGTTTCCAAGTGCAAATCTTTATGGGAGAGACTTCTGTCAAGATGGAGGAAAAGGCAGACAAGCAACACAAACCCTCTATGACAAGGATAAAATAGACCAAATGAAACAGATACAGATGATAACACTGGAACCATGAACAGCAGAGGGAAGTATAGAGAAGTGGATTGAATACTGACTAGGAGGAGAAACTAAACAGAGGGAAGAGAAAGGAGACAGACAGGTGAATTGTTGGCTAGTCTGAAATGGCATAGCTGTTTTGAACTTTTGTGAGCAGCATTCAACCAGACAACACAAGCACACTCTTGACAATGGTTGATAAAGAGAAAGGTATGATTCTCCCTTGTTCCTCACACCCTCCTGGTGACCAGAAACATGGCTAGCCTCTACTCTCACCCACTCCCTGTGCAGTCCTTGCTCTGCCAAAGGTCAGAGTTATGCCATTGTGAGCTGGTTGCCAGGTGCACCACCACCACCTGTAGGGGCTCTCCAGCTCT
>NW_006408572.1:4117015-4118236 GCF_000296735.1 Chrysochloris asiatica | reverse complement strand
AGAGAGCTCACAACCCGTTGGCTTGCAACAGTGAGTGTCAGGCTGCAGGAAACTATCCACTGCAGCCACAGCTAAAATCAGAGAGCTGAACATGAAGAGTCAGAACATTTGCTATGTCTATTACAATCTACTTAATAGAATGGTTGTGAGGCATCACGGGAATTTTACACTTGTGAAGTTCTTAGCATATTGCCATGTACATGCAAGCATTGATGAATATTTCCCACTGGTTAATAATGATATTGTTGCTTCATTTCATCTTCTCAGCAATGCTGGTCCATGGAGGACATGCTTGTTTCAGAAATGAGGACACTGAGGCCTAGAGGAGTTCAACGGTTCTTTCAAAGTCATGAAACCAGGAGAATACATCTGTCTCTTGTCATTTCCTAATGCACCAGGTTTTGCTGATGAGAGAAGAGCTAGTACTCTATCCTTGGAGAGGAGAAGTTGGGTGATTAATTATTGGTAGGAATGTTGTTGTTGTTAGGTGCCATTGAGTCGATAACGACTCATAGTAACTCTATGTACAACAGAACAAAACACTGCCTGATCCTGGGCCAACCTCAATATTGTTGCCACGCTTGAGCTCATTGATGCTGCCACTTTGCCAATCCATCTCGCTGGGGGTCTTCCTATTTTTCTCTGACCCTCTACCTTACCAAACATATGACATCCTTTATCCAGTGAATGGTGCCTGCTGACAATATGTCCAAAGTCTGAGAGATGAAGTTTGGCCATCCTGGCCTCCAAGGAGCCCCTGTCATCACTTCTTCCAACACAGATCTTAGGAGTCAAGGAACACATTCCTTGACCTTCTTTCATACTTTGTTCATTGCTTTATGATTTCCTTCAGACTCTCAATTCTAAGACCCTCATAAATGATAGGCAACTTCCTAGGATTTCTTCTGGCACAATACAGTCATCCACCACCACTTTCAAAATAGTCTCTCTTGCCCATACTAACTAGGCCCTAAGGGAGAAAACACCATATTCTTGAGGTTTTGTTATGAAACTGAGTTTGAAGAGAACTTCTGCCTTGTGCTTCCCTAGTAGAGAATTGAGGCCTGAAATTTGGTTTATCTTTGCTTTATTCCCTGCTTGGGGGTGACATCTGGGAAAGACAATGCCACTCTTAGGCAAACCTTGCCAGGTACAACTGCAATTTCTGGGCTGACTTTAGGGATATGGACAAGTCCCCTAGGCCTCAGAGAGTCCATTATT
>NW_006408572.1:4114842-4115555 GCF_000296735.1 Chrysochloris asiatica | reverse complement strand
CTCAGAAACCCTATACAGGGTCGCTGTGTGTTGGAATTGACTCTACAGCACTCAAAAACAGCATGTTAATCCATAAAATCTAGCCTTAATTTCAATGTATCCAGAAAGGTTTCCATGACAATCCAAATACACACTCTGCTACTTTCTTTCTCTAAACTCCTATGAACAATTAACCATCCACTTATTTCTGTAAAAAATACTGAGTACTTAGTATGTGCAAAGTGAAGTGTTAAGGTAAGTAGTACAATTGATACACATAATCAGACTTTTGTTCTATCATAAGACACTTTCAAATGAAAGAGAGGAGATATTCTTTACAGGCTAATGTGTGTCATAAAGTAAATACAATAAGTTCCAGGAAATAATGTGCAGTGAAGTTTGTAGGGAGAAAGGGAGATCATTTAGGAAGGGATAGTTTCTGGAAGAGATTAATTCAGCAGCCAGTATTTGAGTTGTTTCTTGAAATATTTTGGCATGCAAACTTAAGGAGAACAAAAACCAGATAGATAACAGTATTTTATGAACAAGCAGGTGAAAATCATAGTGTTGCAATGCAACCCTAACTGGCATTAAAATAAACCCAAGATGAAAAATGGAGGGCAGTTAATGTTTCTTTAATATAGAGTATGGAGTCCCGGTATGGAGCTGTGGGATAAAGCACTGGACCTCAAGGTCAGTTTGAACCACATGTAGGGTGTTCAAAACTCACCAGG
>NW_006408572.1:4111860-4113607 GCF_000296735.1 Chrysochloris asiatica | reverse complement strand
CACTTGCTGGCTGCCCAGGGGACTCACAGGAAATGGACAGTGATTGACAGGAAGTAAAATTGAGTGGAACCCTTGCTAACTACTCCTATAGCCCATCTCTTCTGTGGACAGGAGCTACTGCATTTTGTGAGGGAAGAGATTGAGTTTTGCAAATACACAGTCATGAAGAGGTTAGGATGAATTCAGTCATTCATTAAAGAGTTATTAATAGTCATAAAATAATATCAATTTTTGGGAGTAGTTTAAAAAAATCAAATGGAAAAACTCAAAGGTACTATATCAATACTGCTCTTTGAAGACCACTAGTAATATCTTGGTATTTCCTTCTACTTATTGTATGTGCTTTTTGAATATTGAGATCAAATTTTATAGTGTTGCAACCTGTGTTAGTAACTTTACATTTTATAGGCATCATCTTGTTTTTGAGGTTGTTTTAGTTCATGAGAAATTACTTAATGTGTATTTTCTACTTTATTGTTGTTAATTTAAAAGGAACTATGTATTATTGTATATTTCCATTTTGTCAAGTAAATTTCTTTTCTGGTGTGTTTTAAGGATTTCTGACATTTATCACATAAAATGTTTTAATTGCTGTTGTTCTGTTAAGTGCCGTCAAGTCAGTTCCAACTCATAGCAACCCTGTATATGCTTTCTAGGTAGCAGCTTATGAGTTTGAACATCTGACCTTGTGGTTCAAATCAACCTTGTGGTTGTTTTGAACCAGTGTTTCCAAACATATAGTAGTCATACTTCTATAGCATCTCTGATCTCTGGGACCTCCTCAACACTGCTGACACTGGATTTCTCCACCTCAGCTCAGACTCTTATCCCCCTTATGTATGAGTTACCTAACTGAACAACTGTTTTTCATCCTATTCTGTGCAAGGGAATGACATTAATCATTAAAAAAAAATGTTCTCAACCTACTTATTACATAGGTAATAGAGGAATGTTGACGATTTTTTATTTGCAGCTCGATATAAAGTGGGAAAGACTGACTAAGTCATGCTCTTTTCAACTGAGGGCCTCTCCTTAGAGTCACTTGTCCATCTACCATGCCTGAATCAAGGGCAAATGGAAGGTCATCACATTGACGCCTGGCAGAGTTCATTCTGACTCATAGCAAACCTATAGGATACAATAGAACTGCCGCTCTTGGGTTTTCAAGGTGTGGCATTCTAGGATAAGCACTGAACTTCTCACTGCAAGGTCAGTCATTTAAACCCATCTGCCACTCCTTGGAAACCCTATTGAAGGTCACTATGAGTCAGAACCTGACTTGATGGCACTGAACAACATACAACAACAATCTTTATGCCGCAGATCACCACATCTTTCTCCCATGGAGCAGCTGGCATGCTCAAACCCGGGACTTATTGAGTAGTAGCTGAACTCTTCTAACTACTATACCACCAAAGCTACTGAGTAAAATGCCTACCACTGACATAGAGTCTACTGTGACTCAGAGCTTCCCTATCGGGCATAGGAGCCTTTCCCCAGAGGGTTAATTATCTGTGAAAGCAGTCTGTCTCCCTTTTCTCCAGGGGAGCACTTGGTGGCTTCAAACCACCAAATTTTGGGTTAGCAGTTTAACACTTAACCAACGGCACCACCAGGGTCCCTCATTGGAAGGCCAGTGGCTCTGAAAGACAGAAATCCAACTGCACCTAGAATCAACCAACCCATAGCTTATGGATACGACTCTTATTTTAGAGGGGGGCAGAAAATAGAAACAGAAAAATAATTT
>NW_006408572.1:4098067-4105472 GCF_000296735.1 Chrysochloris asiatica | reverse complement strand
TCAGAGTAACTTTCACAGGTGTTGTCTGCCTCCCTGGTGTATGGCAGTTGGTATTGGTTCTTGCCTGGATTTGGGTGTTTTATAGAGTATGGTTGTAGTTTGACCATATGGCAGCAGTTGCTATTTCTTCTTGGGTAATATAGGGAAAGAAAGAGTCCCCCAAAGGGAAAAGGGGGAGCATAAAACAGAAACAGCAAAAAAAAAAAAAAACCACCAGAAACAGCAACAACAACAAAAAAGCAGATTGGATGCTGTAGTCCATAATTGCAGAAATGGGAGAGGAGGGAGAGAGAGAAAAAAAAAAAGAGTCTGTAGCCTAATATGAGTATGACTTTAATGTCCTCTTTCAGCCTCTTGCCTTCAAAGCTGCCTGATAAATTTCAAGATGCCACTGTTGGTTGTTATGCTGTACCTCAGGATTTAATTTTCAGCCTGTTTTGTTTTTAAACTCTCTTTCCCTCTCCACATACCATTCTATGGCCTTTTCCCTATTAAAAAAGTTTAAGGCTGGCTCTTGGGCTGCTGGTGTCTTTAAATGCTGAGAGTACCTATGCTTATGCATGGCAGAATAACCCACCATTGGTGGGTGTGGGAGGTGTCCACTCACTCGGGCACACCTTCTAGTCACCAGAATGGAGATGTGCAAACAGTGGGGAGCCAATGAACAGATACCAAAAAAAAAACAAAAAAACCGCCAAAGTGTATTGTCCACCTTTGCTCCAAGGTTCTCGTGGCACTATTCCATGGTGGATCTGCTCCCCTGCTTGGTCTTGCCATTTGGTCTTGCCCAAGTCGTCAGCTCTGGCCGCTGAGCCCAGCAGATTCAAAAGTATGAGATTTCTTACTTCCACTACAAGTGCCACTAGCTATAAGCCTTCAAACTTTTAAAATATTCCTACCTATGTGGTTCAGAGTTTTGGAATTCTGCCCTAACCCACTTCACCTGGTATTCTGTGGCATTGCTGATGGAGAACTTCAATGCATCTCTACCCTGTCCGCCATCAAGCCCCACCCCACCTTGTTTACCTTTCAAGTTACTCTTTTTTCTTTCTGCCATCTGCTGTTTGCTTTTTATCTCTTTATTATTTTCTCTATTTTTTGCTGTTGTTTGTTTGTTTTTTGTCCTACCCAATGGGAGATAGTGACTGTGCCCATATAACCCAGCCACAATTATACCTCCTATAGCCCCACACACTGGGTGAGAGTCATTACCAGCTCCTGTACCACCTGAGCAACATTAGCTAATGGTACAGAGCATCCAGACCCACCCCGAACAGTGCCACAAACAGTAACAGAGAACTGTACCCACATTTCTATTCTCTATCACATGCACCAGGATACAGGTAGTGACTGCCTAACAGCATACCAGCATACAATCATCAATTAAATACAAATACAACAACACTACAATGTCTTAGAGACAACAGAAAATTTCAGTTCACATAAAGAAACCAAGTCAGAGTGGCTCAAACAAGTGACCAAAATATAGAACCAGAAAACATTTATGAGAAAAATAAAGGTATTGGTAAGCAATTCAAGAAAATTATATTTCAATACCTTTAATGGAGTCCTGGTGTGGCACTGTGGGTTAATGCGACAGACTGCAAAGGAGTTTGAACTGCAAGGTAAGTAGTTCAAGCTCACCAACTGCTCTTCGGAAACTCTATACAGGGTTGCTATGGGCCGGAACCAACTCGACAGCACTTCACAACAAAAATAAAAATGGATTGAAAGAAAGCTGTAGATAAAAGCAAAGACAACATGGGGGAGGGCACAACAAAAAGAACAACACCATTACAAGAGCAAATAGACAAAATAAATGAAAAATTAGAAGCAATATAAAAACTCCAAATAGAAATCAGTTGACTAAAATACTAAGATCCCAGAAATAGATAATACATTGACAGGACAAAGGAGTAGATTTGAATCAATGGAGTGATGAATTCATGAGATTGGAGACAAATCTTTCAATAGGAGACTGTTAGAAGAGCAATCAGAAAAAAAGAAGAAATCTGAAGAAAGCTAAGATTTATGTGAGACAGCATAAAGAAGGATACCTTACATGTGATTGGAATTTCAGAGTAAGAAGAGACAAAAAGTCTTGAGTGGCTTTTATAAGACTAACATCAAAATGTTGACAGGGCTGGTTGCTTCTTACTTCCTTACTTCTTGCTTCTTACGGAGATACAAGCACATAGACAATAACTCCCAGATTGTTCTTAAGAATGAATGGTGGACATTTGTTCACTGACTCCCATTGACAAGGCCCCCTCTACACTTAAAGACCTACAATGGCTCGACCTGAATGAGCTCCTCCATTGTTCAGAACATCAGAGAGCCCACAACCTGCGGGCTTGCAATAAGGCTGCATAAAACTGTCCACTCCAACCATCGCTAAAATCACAGGACTGAGCATGTATGAGTCAGAATATTTGACATGTCTACTAAAATCTACTTAATAGCAAGGTTGTGAAGCTTCATGGGAAGTTTACACTTGTGAAGTTCTTAGCATTTTACCATGTACATGCAAGCATTTATAAATGTTTTTCACATGGTTGCTTCATTTAATCTTCTCAGTAATGTTGGTAGGTGTAGGATATGCTAATTTCAGAGAAGAGGACAGTGAAGCCTATAGGGGTTCAGCTGCTCATCCAAAGTCATGAAACCAGAATTGTAAATCTGTCTATTGTCATTTCCCAAAGTACCAGGTTTCCCTGGTGAGAGAAAAGCTAGTACTTTCTCTTTGGAGAAGAAGAGTTAGGTGATAAATTATTGGTAGGAATAGGAGTCAGAGGAACACACTCCTCAACCTTCTCATATTCTCTGTTTATTACTTTATGATTTCCTCCAGACTCAATTTCTAAGGCCCTGATATAGATAATTGCAGTGATAGGCAGCTTCCCAGGAGTTCTTCTCACACAATGCAGTCACTTTCAAACTCATTAGAAAATCCCTAAGACATAGTCCCAGTTGCTCATACTAACAAGGCCCTAAGGGAGAAAGCACCATATTCCTGAGGATTCATGATGAAACTGAGTTTGAAGGTAGCTTCTGCCTTGTGCTTCCATAGTGGGGGCTTAGCCTCATACCCAGGTCTAATAGAAGCCTGGGAATTGGCTTATCTCTGTCCATTTCCCAGGTTGGGATTGACATCTTGGAAAGAAAATGCCTCCCTCGGGCATACCATACCAGGTTCAAGTACACCTCCAGTTTTCTGGGTGACTTTGGGGATATAGACAAGTCCTCTAGGCCTCAGAGCATCACCCATTAAATGGAACTTATATCACCGGCTGCACCTATCTGCCCACAATAGCCAGCCTTCTTCAGAGAGTGGTGCTGTGAGTTAATGTGCTGGACTGCAATTTCAGTTTGAATTGAAAAGTCAGCAGTTCAAGCTCATCAGCCACTCCTCAGAAACCTTATACAGGGTCTCTGTGGGTCACTTAATAATAACAACAACAAAATACCAGAAAGTGTGAGATATCATTGCATTATCGAGGAAGGGCTTGAGTTGTTTTTCCTTTTC
Organism: Chrysochloris asiatica; assembly: GCF_000296735.1. NCBI lineage: Eukaryota > Metazoa > Chordata > Mammalia > Afrosoricida > Chrysochloridae > Chrysochloris > Chrysochloris asiatica. The sequence goes on along the minus strand of NW_006408572.1, from coordinate 4,101,946 downwards.
CTTATCTCTATCCTTATCCTTCTATTTCCTGGGAGGTTAATTTCTGATGCTTCCCCACACCCTGGAGATAACACTGTAGTGAAAATAGTCCTATGATAGAGAAGATAGCAGATTTTTCCATTAATATATAATCTCTGACTTGCTTTCTGGGTGGATAACTGGATTTGTATTTCTCCTCACTTTCTCTCCTAGAGAAACATCACTGACTTCTATGACTATTCCAGGCTGAGTACTTTCATGGGTCTGTCTTCTACTCTTACAAATTAAAGAAGAGACTTCAGTTGCCATTGGTTCAAGCTTGAATTTATAAATGGTGCAACTGATACTTCTGAAGAGAACAGCTATCTATGGGAAGAGCTGCGACTATAATCAGGACGACAAAATGTTCCAACTCATTTTATGGTCCTCTTTGTAAAAAACACCTGCCTTTTGGATGAAGTCTGCTCTCTGTTACTCTTAGAGGTGAGAACAAAGGAATTTACTGAGTCCAGTCACTGCTAAGGACCCAGTAGATCAGGCATCCTAGAACTTCACATGGAGATTCACTGAGCCTTGTTGAGTCTTTTCAACATCAGGACCATGGAGGGATTGACTAGTGTTCCAGAGAAAGAACTGTCATAGCTCAGTAAGGAGAGCCAGGGGTCATGTCCAAGTCCCGAGGGGTGATGCAGGAGGAGCTGCTCCATGAAAGTCACCTGACGTCTTTAAATGATCGGAGTTCACCCCAGAAGTCCACTGATTTAAGCTGCATCTCCAGACATCTGAAGGTTTCATTGCTCCTCTGTCCCTGACTTCCTTGTTGGTAAGGTGTATACCTCCTGTAATCTTTATATTATTGACCAGTTTGCATGAAAACCTGTAAGTATGTGGATTGCTACAGTAACTGCTTGTCACCATGAAAACAAAGTAAATAATTCTTTCCTACAACAACAATGTACCCCAAACCTTTCCCTGCTATTACCCTAAATGATACTGTTATGTTGCTCTGTTAAGTGCTGTTTAGTCCGTTCCAACTCATAGTGACCCTGTATTCTCATACTAATCCATGGATCCTGGTGTGGCACTGTATGATCAGCATTGGACTGTGAACCACAAGGTAAACAGTTCAACACCATCAGTTGCTCCTTGGTAAACCCTATACAGGGTTGCTATGAGTAGGAATTGACTCTATAGTACTTAACAAAAACATACTAATCCATAAAATCTATCCCTAATTTCAATGTATCCAGAAAGTTTTCCATGACAAATCAAATACACACACTGCTACTTTCTTTCTCTAAAATCCTATGGACAATTAACCATCCACTTATTTCTGTAAAAAACCATTAGGTAGTTTGTACTTAGTATGTGCAAAGTGAAGTGTTATGATAAGTAGCACAATTGATACACATAATCACACTTTTGTTCTATCTTGAGTCACTTACAGTGAAAGACAGGAGATATTCTTAACAGACCAAAGAATGTCACAAAGTAAACATAATAAGTTCCAGGAAACAATGTGTAGTGGAAGTCTGCAGGGAAAAAGAGAGATCATTTTTAGAAGGGATAGTTTCAAAGAAAGATTAATTCAGCAGCCAGCATTTGAGTCATGTCTTGAAATATTTTGACATGTGAAGTTAAAGAAAAGACAAAACAGTTAGAAAAAAATTCCTATATAAGCATGAAGGTGAAAATCACAGTGTTGCGATGTAACCCTGGCTGGCATTAAAATGAACCCAAGATGAAAAATGGAAAGTACTTATTTTTTCTTTAATATATAGTATGGAGTCCTGGTATGGAGCTATGGGATAAAGCATTGGACCTCAGTGCCAGTTTGAACCACAGGTAGGCTGTTCAAACTCACCAGCCACTCCTTGGAATCCTCATATAGGGTAGCTCTGAGTGGATCCCCCTCAATGGCACTTAACAACAAAGAACTGTTATCTACCCATTGTTTTGTCAGTTTGCAAAGTACTTATCACTTGGCAATTTCATCAATAACAATCAGTTCCAAGAAAAATGTCCAACAAACTCCCCCAAACCCTGTGACCTTAGTATTTTAAGGAGACAGTAGAGGTCACTATCTAATTTCTTATCCATGGCTGTCCTTTCACGAGTCCCCTATGACCTGAACACACAATGGAGACCTCATTTGGGAGGTTGGTCATTGAGATATCCTTTAATTAAGACATCCTCCTGCTTCCAGTGGGGTACACATACCCATTAGAACAGTGGGTCAGGCTGTAGTTACTGTCTGGAGTACAGGAGGAGTTTGTGGAGGAGAGGTTCTGCATAATCTAGAAGGGCCTTTTAAATCCTGAGATGAGAAAAGCAGTGAACTCGGGAAGAGGAAGCTACCATGTAGCCTCAGGGTGGAAAGATGTTGGAGGTTCCCTATTCAGAGAGGACATTAAATTCACCAGGACTCTTTAATAAAACACCCGTGCTCAGGGGCCACCCAAAACCAATTCAATCAGAATATGTGGTATAAGACCTGGGCATCACCATTTTCATCTTAACGCTTCCCAGGTAATCTAATCTGAGGGTCAAGAATTGTAGATGAATATGGTTGCTCTTTGATCTCCAGAGTTTTGGAAAATGTCTTAAATTTATGAAACATTTCTCATTGCCATTTTTATAACTATTGTCTTCACTCCCTTCAGGATTATCACAAAAATGAAAATTAGGTAGAGTAGACATATGTCTTAAATTTAAGGAGCTCTGGTAGTGTAGTAGTTACATTGGGCTGTGAACCGCAAGGTCAGCAGTTCGAAACTACTATCTGTTCTGTGGGAGAAAGATGAGGCTTTCTGCTCCTGTAAAGATTTACAGCTTCGGAAACACTGTACAGGGTCGCTATGAGTCAGAACCGACTCCATGGCACATAACAACAACAACATATCTTAAATTTGAGGTCATGGAAAGAAAGGGTTAGTAGAAGAGGCAAGATGGAGGATAGTGAAACCCTGAGAAGGCTGTGATCCACTGGTATCACCTAGTGAGCTTGAAAAAAAATTGTGAAACCAGGGTCCATCATTAGAAATTTTTATTGAACTAATCTGGGGTTGGAACTCAGACATCAGGACTTTTAAATGTTTCTGGGTAATCCTAATGTGCAACCATGGTTGATGTCTACTGGGGTAGAGCTAAAGAGATAAGAAGGCAGACTAATTTCCTATAGTCTTTGGAAAGAAATGAAAGCATGAGGGAATATGGTGGTGTCTGAACATCTCACTGCAAGGTCAGCAGTTCAAACACACCAGCTGCTCCTGGGAGATCCTATTCAGGTTCCTATAAGTCAGAACCTGACTTGATGGCACTGAAGAACAAACAACAACAATCTTTATGACGCAGATCACCACATCTTTCTCCCGTGGAGCAGCTGGCATGCTCAAACCAGTGACTCTTTGATTAGTAGCTGAACTCTTTTAACCACTGTGTCACCAAAGCTACTGAGTAGAAGGCCAACCTCGGTCTTTGAGTCAACTCTGATGCAAAGCTTCCCTATAGGACATAGTCAACTTTCCACATTGGGTAAAATGTCTGTGGAAGCAGTCTGTCTCCCTTTTCTCCTGTGGAGCACCTGGTGGCTTCAAACCACCAAATTTTGGGTTAGCAGTTCAACACTTAACCAACTGCACCACCAGGGCCCCTCAGTGGAAGGCCAGTGGCTGTAAAATACAGAAATCCAACTGCACATAGCATCAACCAACCCACAGGTTGTAACTACAACTCTTAGTTCAAAGGTTGGTGGAAAATATAAACAGAAAAAATAATTTAAAAATTAAATTGGGATTCAAAGTCCAATGTAAGGATTGGATTTTAAACAAGAATACTAGGGATTTTTCGTATGTATGTTGTTGTTGTTGTCAGGTGCCATTGAGTCAGAACCGACGCATA
>NW_006408572.1:4094787-4097292 GCF_000296735.1 Chrysochloris asiatica | reverse complement strand
GTTAATGAGTCTTCCTCCAATCCTGATGCCACGTTTTTCTTCATAGAACCCAGCTTCTCGTATTATTTGCTCAGCATACAGGTTGAATAAGTATGATGAAAGAATACAACGTTGTCGCACACCTTTCTTAATTTTAAAACATTCAGTGTTTCCAAGCTCTGTTCGAACAACTGCTTCTTGGTCCAGGTACAGATTCCTCATAAGTACAATTAAGTGTTCTGGAATACTCATAATTTGCAATTTCATATGTGTACTTCAGAGTATGTCCTTCACCTCACACAAGTGTACTTGGATGATCCTTCTAATATTTGCAGATTGTGGATATCTTCTCTCACATTGGGTGCATGGTGGTTCCAACCTTAAGAAATGGACTAAGAACCACTAGGTCTATGGTTCAAGTCCTTCAGATGCTCCATGTGAGCAAGCTGAAACTTTCTGCTGCTGAAAAGATGTAAAGCCTTGGAAACTCTATGTAGGGTCGGTATGAGGTTGAACCAACATGGCAGCATTTAAAAACGAACAATAATCTGTCACATTATTGCTGTACCTTCATTTGACCTTCACTATATTTTGGAGTACTTCAAATGTACTTTATTATTTCAAATGCTTTTTCGTTTCTTTGGAAATATAACTCATTTTTCTATTGTTTTGGAGGACCCCTCAGGGGTGGGGAGAAATGGAGTGAGAATTCCATCTTACTACCTTCTTTTAACTTATTTTTCAAGAATCTGTCAATTTCAGAAATAAGAAGTAGAAGACACAATGTAATGGTGGCTCTGGACATTTCAGCTGAGAGCAGGGATAAAGTATTGAGGGACAGAGGAAGAGTGGTCTGGGATGTGGGAAAACATACATATGCACAGATGGCTGGGAACTTTCATCAGGCTTTGTAGATAGAAGGTTTAAAGCATTAATAATGAATGAATAAATTGAGTGGACTCACATATACACTATTGGGCTTTCCTTGCAGGGATTCATGGAGTCAGACGCTGGTATCAACAAAACAGCGGTTACTGAGTTCATACTTCTGGGCCTAGTGGAATCAGAACAGTTTCAGTTTGTGGTCTTTATACTCTTCCTGTTTGCCTATGTGGTTACAGTTGGGGGCAACCTCAGCATCTTGTCAGCCATCTTGATGGAGCCCAAACTCCACACCCCCATGTACTTCTTCCTGGGGAACCTGTCAGTGCTGGATGTTGGATGTATCACTGTCACAGTTCCTCCTATGTTGAATCGTCTCCTCTCCCACAAACGTGCAATTTCCTATGAAGCTTGCCTCTCACAACTTTTCTTCTTCCACCTTATGGTTGGAATGGACTGCTTCCTGTTGACAGCCATGGCCTATGACCGTTTCCTGGCCATCTGTCAGCCCCTCACCTATAACACCCGCATGAGCCAGGAAATCCAGAGGATATTAGTGGTTGTGTCTTGGGCTTGTGCTCTCAGCAATGCACTGACCCACACTATTGCCCTCTCTACTCTCAACTTCTGTGGTCCCAATGAGGTCAATCATTTCTACTGTGACTTACCACAGCTCTTCCCGCTCTCCTGCTCTAGCACCCAACTCAATGAGCTGTTACTCTTTGGTTTGGGCTTCATAATGGGAGGTTCCCCTGTGGTTCTCATCATCATCTCCTACACCCATGTGACAGCTGCAGTTCTACGAATCCGTTCAGTGGAAAGCAGGAAGAAGGCTTTCTCCACATGTGGCTCCCACCTCACTGTAGTTTGCCTCTTCTATGGGACAAGTATCTTCAACTACATGCGCCTGGGTTCAGAGACGGCTTCAGACCAGGATAAAGGGGTTGGGGTCTTCAACACTGTCATCAATCCCATGCTGAACCCAGTCATCTACAGCCTTAGAAACTCTGATGTTCAAGGTGTTTTGTGGCGGATACTTAGAGGGAGGTGGTCACTAACCTGAGGAGCAATAAAGACCTTTCTTTCTTCCCTTTTTATTTTTTTGTTGTTAAGAAATATTTTTTTTAGGATTTGTCCTACAAGAGAATACTATCCAATTCATTAAGTCATTCAACAAATATTTATTGAATTACTTCTATGACTTAAACACTATTTTAGGGTTGGTGAACAAAACAGACAAAAGTCTCTATACTCATGCAAATCATGTCCTAATAAAGAAAGACAAAAGAAATATAATAAATAAGCATCATATAAGGTATATTGCATTTTATAAGGATTATAGAGATAAACAAATAAGATAAGGAGGTACAAAATTAGTTCTGACAAGCCAGTCCCTTAGCAAGTTGCTACTTTGTTTCTGACTGTCCTCACTTCTGGGTAGAGTTGAATCCGTGGATGTCCTGTAGACCTGGACAACATCATCCTATAGATAGAGGCCATTCAGATTAGTCAAACCTAGGTCCCCAAGACATGTTGTTGTTGTCAGGTGCCATCGAGTCAGAACCGACTCATAGAGACCCCATGCACAGCAGAACAAAACAATGTCCGATCCTGGGCCAACCCCATCACCGCTGCCACACTTGA
>NW_006408572.1:4079218-4094325 GCF_000296735.1 Chrysochloris asiatica | reverse complement strand
GAATGAAGTCCTTGCCAACTTCAATCTTTTCTCCACTGATAAGAATGTTGTTTATTGGTCCAGTGGTGAGGATTTTTGTTTTTCTGACATTAAGATGCAACCCATACTGAAGGCTGTGTTCTTTGATCTTCATCAGTAAATGTTTCAAGTCCTCTTCAAGGTTGTATCATCTGCATATCGCAGGTTGTTAATGAGACGATTACCCTAAAATTTCTTTCTGATGCGGATTTAAAATTTCCTACAGATCAAATTGCAGAGTGTTGTTTTTAAACCCTGGACCCAGTACTAATTATTATTTCATTCTCCTGTTCATCTTCCACCTCTAAGAAAATCAGCTCCTTCTATGCATTGCTACATATTAATCTCACCGGATGTTTAGTGGTGGGTAGATAGGTATATAGAGAAATACAGTCACCAAGTAAAACTATGTTGATGCATATAAGATGCATCTTAAGCTCAAAAGAGAAATATTACAGCTCCTCTGCCATGTCTTTTGCTTCCATATGACACTTGGCCTGTTCTTTGAAAGCACAAGCTTTATATTTTAAGTGAATACTCAGTATTTTTTTGTGTAGAATCCCCAGTATGACCATCTTCTCCAATGTCTTACCTTTCTCCCCAAAACCTCCAAGCACAGAAAATGAATATTTATTAATATAGTCCTTGGGATTGATGCCTCTTTCTAGTTTCCCCTTATCAGTATTTCAGTACAGTTCCATCCTATAGCATTTCCTCATCTTAATATTTCTCCAGCTTTCAACCCATTCCATCCTGACATGTCTTCTCTCCAGTCCCCCTTAGAAGGATAATTTCTTCTCATTGCAATTATACTGTCCCTGTATTTTACCCTCTCTCATTCCTAAAAGTGTCTCTGGACTTGGTTTCTCCATAGTCACTTCTTGGCTGTCAATTTATTGAAATTATTAATTTAAATGGGGAAATGAAGAAAGATACAACAGTGGTGGGTAAGACCAGATTGGAAATAGAACAATGAAGATAAAATAGGAAGATACAGAGTGCAACAGGATAAGATGGTAAGAGAAAAGGGTGAAAAGAATGATAGAAATGAGGGAAGGTGCAAGATGAAAGAATGGGAGACTACAATGGCTATGAGAATTATGGATATCAAACTTCGGATTGCCCATTTGGTCAAAGACGAGTGTGGAGAAAGTGAAAGATGAGTATGAAAATGAGACAAAAATCATACTTTGAAATTCCTTCCCATCAGAATGTGACCATAAAATCACCAGCATCTCCACTGTTGTTATTGTTGGGTCCAACCCTCCTAATATAGAAATAATAGTCTTGATTTTGCTGAGTGTGTCATTTCTCCTTCTGACTAGGAGATCATTCTAGAAAGACAGAGAGTAGGGCTGACAGACAGGAGAGAGAAGGGAAGACTGTGAATCTGAAGGATCATCCTTCCACAACCCATAACATTTTTAAATCCAAAGAAAATACCAAATGTTTTATGGATGAATAGCTTTTTAGTAAAAATATAAAAACATATGAAAATGATCAGCAAAAAAAATCATGATAGTAGTTACTTTTGGAGAGAGAGAAAATGGGATGGAATTACAAGTTTAAAAGTGTCTCAGCTGTAAGTGTAATTTTTTAGTTAAATACACACACGTGTGATGCATCATGGATTGAATTGTATCCCCATAAAGTATGTGTCAGTTAGGCTGCATCATGATTCTCAGTGGTTTGGCAATTATGTAATGATCCCTCATGATGTGATTTGGTATGATCCACCTTAAACTTATTTAAGGGAATTAGAGTGAGATATATTTATGTGTTGGATTTCAAAGTATGTTTGAACCACGTGGTGGCCATTCAAGCTCACCAGCTGCTCCTTGGAAACCTTATACAGGTTCGCTAGGGGTTGGAACTGACTCGATAGCACTTAACAAAAACATAACAATATAATATAGGTCACAGCCCTGATATGATGTAAAAGGAGTTTCCCTGGGTTGAGGTTCCCACCATCTGTTTATCTTACAAGAGATTAAAGGAAGAAGCAAATAACTCACAGGGACTATATGTATGAATATGCATTTTCTGCACTTGGAGGTTTAGGGGAGAAAGGTAAGACAAGAAAGAGATGGACCTACTACCACCAAGAAAGCAGAGCTGGGAATGGAGCAAGTCCTTATGACCCAGAGTCCCTGTGCTGGGAAGTGTCTAGACTTCTACACTCAGGGGATGGCCAAGACACATGGAGATCTCCAAGTAAAGCTAGATCCACAGTTGTTGAAAGCAGATGAGGACCTTCCCACAGAGTCCACATAGAAGGAAAGCTTTCCCAAAGAGCTGGTGCCCTGACTGCAGACTCCTAGGCTCCTAAACTATGAGAGAATAAATTTCTTTTGTTAAAACCATTCACTTATGTGGTATTTCTGTTTTTGTTGTTGTTGTTACTGTTGTTAGGTGTCATTGAGTCAGTACTGACTCATAGTGACCCTATGCACAACAGAACAAAACAGTGTGCAATCCCAGGCCAACCTCACAATCCCTGAGCCCATTGCTGCTGACTCTGTGCTAATAATACTCCTTCCTCTTTTTCTCAGACCCTCCGTTTTACCAAACACCATATACTTCTTCAGAGACTGGCCCCACATGATGATATGTCCAATGTATTAGAGACAAAGGCTCCCCATCCTGGCTTCCAAGTAGTGGCTGGTGAGTTTAAATAGCCAATTTTGTGGTTCAAACCAACATTGTGGTCTGGTGCTTTATCCCACAGTAGCACACCAATAGTCCAATGTTATAATAGCACTAGATGATAAAGACACTTTTGTTACTTCCTAAGATTTACTAAAATTGTGTTGTGGACACACAAATGAATGTTCCCTCTTTTATTCTCAGGGTGAGTCTGTGTATTTGTAATAGTCACAATTTTAAAGTCACAAGACCTATCACCGGTCTACTTACCTAAAGCATGTTTCTACATACTAGTATTTGACTGTATGTATCCTCTACATTTTATGTGTCCACTCCTCAATGATGAACAGCTCTTTTCCTGCTGCCACCAATAATGCTGTGATGACTAGCCTGGTCCATGTTTCTTTATGAACCTTGAGAAATTTTCTCTGAGATACATGCTCATGAGTGGGATTTCTGGATAATAGGCAATATTGATGTAGAGATAGATGATAGATAGGTAACAGATCAATCAAAAAAATAACAAGCCCACTGTCAGTCAATCAATTAAACTCATAGTGACCATATATAGACTTTCCAAGTCTCTAAGTCTTTATGGGAGAGACTTCTGGAAAGATGGAGTAATAAGTAGACAAGCTACACATACCCTATACAACAAAGATGGTGGTGGTGGTGTGCTGTGGAGTCGGTTCTGACTCATAGAGACCCTGTACAGGGTTTCTGAGGCTGTAAATCATTACAGGAGCAGAAAGCCTCATCTTTCTCCTGTAGAACAGCTGGTAGTTACAACAAAGATAAGTGAGACCAAATGATGCAGAAACAGATGATAATCCTGAAACCCTAAGTACCAGAGGAAAGGAGAGAGACATGGATTGAATACTGACTAGGAGAAAAAACTGAGGGGACAGACAGGTGAACTGTTGGCTAGTCTGAAACAGCATGACCATTTTGAACTTTTGCAAGCAGCATTTAACCTGATAACAGACACACTCTTGACAATGGCTGGTGAAGAGGAATGTGCAATTCTCCCTTGTTCCTCACATCCTCCTGGTGACTAGAAGAATGGACAGCCTCACCCATTCCCTGTACAATCCCAACTCTGTCAGATTTCAAAGCTTTGCCATTGTGAGTTCCTGGATGAGCAGGAACTCCCATAATCAGCCACCCGGCTCCTAATGGTCCTCTGAGTCTTGAAGAGATCCCTCTTGGAACAAAGCCCCTGAACTCAACCACGACTAGAGTCTGTAAGTACTAATTCTAGATTAGGTGCCTTGATTGTAGAAAACATCTAAGCCTACAGGAACTCCATCCAGTATCTGGCACGCCACCCTTTCACCCCTCCACTTACCAGCTTGCAAGCTCCTTGGCTGGTAGACTGTACTAACTCATACCACATACCATGCCCACTAGTTTTCTCTTCTCTGGGTCTAGTCTCTGCTCTCCTTTGTTTCCTTCTCTCTCCTTTCCCTTGTCTTTCATCTTATTTACTTTTCTTTTTCCCTTTTCCTTCTTTTTTTTCTCTCATTATTTTTCTTTACTATCTTATCTCTTTCTCTTTTCTTCTCCCCTCTCCTTAATTTTGTTTATTGTGCTTCTTCTTTTTTTTTTTTTTCTCTCACATCTTTCCCTTTCCACTTTATTTGCCTTTCCCTTGTTTCCCTTTTAAGTGATGGTATTCTTTTTTCTTCCTGCTATCTGTTGTTTTCTTTTTACCTCTATTATTTCCTCCATTTTTTGCTGTTGTTTCCTCTTCTTCTTCTTCTTCTTCTTCTTCTTCTTCCTTACCCAATGGGAGACAACAACTGTGCCCATATAACCCAGCCACAACCATACCTCCTGTAGCCCCACACACTGGGTGAGAGTCACTACCAGCTCCTGTACCACCTGAGCAACATTAGCTAACAGTACAGAGCAGCCAGACTCACCGTGAACAGTGCCACAAACAGTAACAGAGAACTGTGCACACACTTCCATTCTCTAACACATGCACCAGGATGCAGGGGGTGACTGCCTAAGAGCACACCAACATACAATCATCAATTAAATACAAATACAATAACACTACAATGTCTTAGAGACAACAATTTCAGTTCACTTAAAGAAACAAGTCAGAGTGGCTAAACAAGTGATCAAAATATAGAGCCAGAAAATACTCCTGAGAAAATGATATTTAGATACTTTTAAAGGATTGAAAGAAAGGTCAAGAAAGCTGTATATAAACCACGTTCCATTGATTCCCGTTGACCTGTATATGAAAGAGAGAAGAGGAAGAGCTGGCTGGTCTAAAGTGTGATGAGACCTAGGGACACTTGAGGCCATAGACAAGGACATAGCCACTGAGGGCTAGAGCTGAGAGTGAAGCATTCACCTGATATGAAGTGAGGGGAGACGCACACTCAAATTGGCAGATAATATCCATTTAACCTAGCCTCAATGGCTTGATAATCAGAACTCAACTAGAGGAAGATAAAAAAAAAAAGTTTTTGATAAAGGAAATGAGGATAAATTGCTACAATTTGATGAACTTGACCTACACACATGGAGGCAGTAGCTCAAAATACCAACAGAGGGGGAAGGAGCCTTCACATCAAGTGTCAATCCTACCTCCTCTGTATACAGGATAGGTAGGGACTGGCAACTTAGACATTGGCTACCTAAAATGAAGGGGCGATAAAGGCACAAAGTGACTGGCTTACAAGTTTTCAAGAGTGAGTATAGTTTAAAAGTGTGCAAGGGAAGATAGAGTCCTCACTGAATAGTTTTCATCTTGTCTAGATGGGTCTGGTAAAAAGAGATGGGAATAAGAGTCTTATGAGTCAATAGTGAGTAATAGTTATCATGACTAATTGCGACTGTCACAATTGTAAAGGTAGAAGTTTTGTAACAAAAACGGGGGAGTCGTTAATTTTACAGTCCAGAAACAAAGGACCCTAGGACCATCAAGGGAGAAGAGCACAAGCAGAATAAGGACCCTATCCAGAGAAGCAAGGAGCTGTGGTGACATAGTAGTTATGAATCGGGCTGCTAACCTCGAGGTCAGCAGTATAAAACTACCAACTGTTCCGTGGAAGAAAGAAGAAGCTTTTTGCTCCCATAAAGATTTGCAACCTCAGAAACCCTGTGCAGGGTCACTATGAGTCAGAACCAACTCCACAGTGCTTAACAACAACAACAACATCCAGAGAAGCAGTGACACAAGAGATGGAGGCAGAGATAGGTACGTGGAGAGAGGGAGCAGCTGAGGACTCTAGATTCATGGAATTAGAACACTGAAAGCTGGCGGCCTGGAGGCAGGCTCGCAGAATGTGCCCTTTGGTGGTGTAATTATTATATATGCCTGAGTGTTTAAAAAAAGAGAGCGCTAAAATGAATAGAGAGAAATACTGTTAACCGATGGTACATGGAGGCAATTATAATAATTGTAAAGAAACAAAGTCTATGATTTGTTTAATGTAAAACTGGTGATCTGCCCTGTAAACTTTCACTCAAATCACAATAAAAACTTTTAAAAAGAAAGAAAGCTGCAGATAAAAGCAAAGACAACACAGGAAACAAGAAAAAAGAAGGGGGGAAACAGGAAACCACTACAAGAGCAAATGGACAAAATAAATGAAAAATTAGAATCAATATAAAACTCCAAATAGAAATATAGAAATCCAGTTGATCCCAGAAATAGATATACATTGAAAGGACAAAGAAGTAGATTTGAATCAATGGAATGATGAATTAGTGAGAATGGAGACAAATCTTTCAATAGGAGAGTGCTAGAAGAGCAATCAGAAACAAACAAACAAGGAAGAAATCTGAAGAAAGCCAATACTTATGTGAGACACCATCAAGAGGAATAACTTATATGTAATTGGAATTCCAGAACAGGAAGAAACAAAGTCTAGAGTGAAGTCCTGGTGTGGCACCGTGGGTTAATGTGCCAGAACACAAATCCATTTGAACAGCAAGATCAGCGGTTCAAGCTCACCAGCTGCTCCTCAGAAACCCTATATGGGGTCGCTATGAGTCAGAACTGACTCAATGGCACTTCACAACAACAACATCAAAATGTTGGCAGGGCTGGTTCTTTCTTAGTTTCATGCTTTTTCTTGCTTCTTCTGGGAATGGCAAGGACATAATTAATAACTCCCAGATTGTTTAAAATATGAACAGTGGACATTTGTTCACCGAATCCCATTTGCAAGCCCCCCTCAGCGCTTAAAAGAACCAAAAGTGCTTGACCTGAATGAACTCCTCTATTGTTCAGAAATCACAGAGCAAGAAACAGTCCACTCCCAGCCATTACTAAAATTAGAGGCAGTACGTACATGAGTCAGAACATTTGATGTGTACTATAATCTACTTAATAGAATAGTTGTGAGCCTTCATGGGTTTACACGTGTAAAGTACTTAGCATGTTACCATGTACATGCAAGCATTTGTGAATGTTGTCCATTGGTTGTTAGTCATATAGTTGCTTCATTTAATCTTCTCAGCAATGTTGGTACTTGGAGGATAGCCTAATTTCAGAGATGAGGGCACTGAGGCCTATAGAGGTTCAACTGCTTGTTCAAAGTCATGAAACCAGGAGAATAGATCTGTCTATTATCATTTCCTAGTGCACCAGGTTTCTCTGGTGAGAGAAGAGCTAGTACTCTCTTTCTGGAGAGAAGTTGAGTGAGTAATCAGTGGTAGGAATAGGAATCAAAGGAACACACTCCTCAACCTTCCCGTAGCCTTTGTTCGTTATTTTATGATTTTCTCCAGACTCAATTTCTAAGGCCCTAATATAGAAAATTGTAAGGAGCTCTGGTAGCTTAGTGGTTACGAATCGGGCTGCAAACCACAAGGTCAGCAGTTTGAAACTACTAGCTGTTCCACAGGAGAAAGATGAGGCTTTCTGCTCCCATAAAGATTCACAGCCTTAGAAACCCTGTTCAGGGTCGCTACAGGTTGGAACCGACTCGATGGCACTTAACAACAACAACAACAATATAGAAAATTGCAGTGATGGGCAGCTTCCCAGGAGTTCTTCTCACACAATAAGTCATTCCACAATCACTTTCAAACTCATTAGGAGATCCCTAAGACAGAGTCCCAGTTGCCCATACTAACAAGGTCCTAAGGGAGAAAGCATCATATTCCTGAGGATTCATGATGAAACTGAATTTGAAGATAGCTTCTTCCTTGTCCTTCCCTACTGAGGGCTCATCCTCATCCCAAGGTCCAACAGAGGCCTGAAAATTGACTTATCTCTTCCCAATTCCATGCTCAGGGTTGACATCTGAGAAAGAAAATGACTCCCTTCGGCATATCATGCCAGGTCCAACTGCACTTCCAGTTTCCAGGGTGACTTTGGGGATAAGGACAATTCCTCTAGGCCTCAGAGAATGGAACATTAAATGCATCATTAAATGGAACTGACATCACCTGCCCCAAATATCTGCCGATAATAGCCAGCTTTCTTCAGAGAGTGGTGCTGTGGGTTAATGTGCCGTACTGCAATTTCGGTTTGAATCGAAAGGTCAGCAGTTCAAACTCATCACCCACTCCTCAGAAGCCCTATACAGGGCCGCTATGGATGGGAACCAACTCGTAAGAACAACAACAAAGTACCAGAAAGTGTGAGATATCATTGCAGTATCAATGAAGGGCTTGACTTATTATTTCGTTTCCTTGTCTCTCTCCCTATCCTTCTTCTATTTCCTGGGAGGCTAATTTCTGATGCTCCCCTGGAGATAACACAGTAGTGGAAATAGCCCTATGATAGAGAAGATAGCATATTTTCCCCTCAAAATATAATACCTTATGTATAATCTCTGACTTGCTTTCTGGGTGGATAACTGGGTCTGTATTTCTCCTCACTTTGTCTCCTAGAGAAACATCACTGACTTCTATGACTATTCCAGGGTGAGTATTCTCATGGGTCTGTCTTCTACTCTTACAGATTAATGAAGGGACTTCAGTTGCCATTGGTTCAAACTTGAATTTATAAATGGTGCAACTGATGCTTCTGACTAGAACAGCTATTTATGGGAAGAGCTGTGACTACAATCAGAACTACAAAATGTCCCAACCCATCTCATGGTCCTCTTTGTAAAAGCTCCTCCCTTTTGGATGAAGTCTGCTCTCTGTTACTCTTAGAGGTGAGAATGAAGGGATTTACTGAGTCCAGCTTCTGCTCAGCACTCGGTCCATCAGGCAGCCTAGAACTTCACATGGAGACTCACTGAGGCTTGTTGAGTCTTTTCAACATCAGGACCATGGAGGGATTGACTAGTGTTCCAGAGAAGGAACTGTCATAGCTCAGTAAGGAGAGCCAGGGATCATGTCCAAGTCCTGAGGGGTGATGCAGGAGGAGCTGCTCCATGAAAGTCACCTGACGTCTTTAAATGATTAGAGTTCACCCCCAGAAGTCCACTGATTTAAGCTGCATCTCCAGCCATCTGAAGGTTTCATTGCTCCTCTGTCCCTGACTTCCTTGTTGGTAAGGTGTATATGTCTTGTAATCTTTATATTATTGACCAGTTTACATAAAAACCTGTAAGTATGTGGATTGCTACATTATCTCTTGTCACCATCAAAACAAAGTAAATAATTTTTTCCTACAACAACAATGTACCCCGAACTTTCCCCTACTATTACCCTAAATGATACTGTTTTGTTGTTCTTGTTAAGTGCTGTTTAGTCCGTTCCAACTCATAGTGACCCTGTATAAGCACTCTTATACTAATCCATAGACTCCTGGTGTGGTGATTTATAATCAGCACTGGACTGTGAACCACAGGTTTACAGTTCAAAGCCATCTTCTGCTCCCTGTAAACCCTATACAGGGTCACTATGAGTAGGAATGACTCTACGGCACTCAACAACAACATGACAATCCATAAAATCTAGCCCTAATTTGGTTGTGTCCAAAAAGTTTTCCATGACAAATCCAACACAAACACTGCTACTGTCTTTCTCTAAAATCCCATGAACAATTAACCATCCACTTATTTATGTAAAAAAATACAGGGTACCTATTATGTGCAAAATGAAGTGTTAAGCAGTATAATTAATAAGCATAATGAAACTTTTGTTCTGTCTTAAGTCATTTATAATACAAGAGAGGAGATATTCTTTAAACCAATGAATGTCAAAAGCAAACATAATAAGTTCCCTGATACAATCTGTAGTGGAAGTTGGCAGGGAGAAAGAGAGATCATTTAGGAAGAGATAGTTTCAGGAAGAGATTAATTCAACAGTAAGTATTTGAGTTGTGTCTTGAAATATTTTGGCATGCGAAGTTAAGGAAAAGAAAAAAAAAATAAATAAAAGATAGATACAATTATTTTATAAACAAGTAGATGAAAATCACAGTGTTGCAATGTAACCCTGGCTGGCATTAAAATAAACCCAAGATAAAAAATGGAGAGTAGTTACTGTTTCTTTAATATAGAGTATGGAGTCCCGGTATGGAGCTATGGGATAAAGCACTGGACCTCAACATCTGGTTTGAACCACATGTAGGCTGTTCAAATTCAACATCCACTCCTTGGAAGCCTTATACTGTGTTGCTATGAATGGATCCCACTCAAGGGCACTTAACAACAACAAAGATCTGTTATCCACACATTGTTTTATCAGTTTGCAAAGTACTTGTAGTTGTTAGGTGCCATGGAGTTGGTACCAATTCATAGTGACCCTATGCATGAAAGAACAAAACACTTCCTTGTCCTGAGCCAACCTCACAATCATTGTTATGTTTGAGCCCATTGATGCTGCCACTGTGTCAATCCATCTCACTGGGGAGGGGGGGTGTCTCCCTCATTTTCTTGACCCTCTACTTTACCAAACATGATTTCCTTCTCCACTGACTGGTCCCTCTTGACAATATGTCCGAAGTACGAAAGACGAAGTCTGGTCATCCTGGTTTCCAAGGAGCACTCTGGCTGTACTGCTTCCAACACAGATTTATTTATTCTTTTGGCAGTCCATGGTACTTTCAATATTCTCCTCCAACATGATAACTCAAATGCATCATTTCTTCTGTGGTCTTCTTATTCACTATCCAACTTTTCGCATATGAGGTTACTGAAAATACCATGGCTTACGTCAGGCATACCTTAATCCTCAAACTGACATCTTTGCTCTGCAACACTTTAAAGAGGTCTTGTGCAGTAGATTTGCCCAATGTAATATATCTTTTGATTTGTTGATTGCTGCTTCCATGAGAGTTGATGGTTGATCCAAACAAAATGAAGTCACTGACAACTTCAATCTTTTCTCCATTTATATGGATGTTATTTATTTTAAAGTGCTTATTACTTGGCAATTTCATCAATAACAATCAGGCCCAAGAACAGTGCTCAACAAACTCCCCAAATCCTATGACCTTAATATTTAAAGGAGACATTAGAGGTCACCATCTAACTTCCTATCCATGGCTATCCCTTCATGGTCCCCTGTGATCTGAACACACAATGGAGACCTCATTAGGGAGGCTGGCCATTGAGATATCCTCTAATTGAGACATCCTCCTGCTCTAACAGAGGGTCCAATGAGGTGCATGTTACCCACTGGAACTGTGGGTCAGGCTGTAGTTACTGTCTGGAGTACAGGGGGAGTTTGTAGAGGAGAGGTTCTGCATTATCTACACAGGTTGTTTGCCTTTTAATACCTGAGAAATGAAAAGCAGTGAAGAGGGGAACAAGAAGCTACTATCTAGTCTTCCAGGGTAAAGATGATGGAGGTTCCCTATTCTGAGGGGACATTAAAGGCACCAGGAACTTTTAATAAAACACCATACTCAGGTGCCAGCCAAAAACAATTCAGTCAGGATGTGGGGTGTAAGACCTGGCACCAGTATTTTCATCTTAATGCTTCCCAGGTAATCTAATCTGAAGGTCAAGAATTATAGATGCATATGGTTGCTCTTTGACATCCAGAGCTTTGTAAGATGTCTCAAATTTCTGAAACATTTTTCTTTGCTATTTTTAAAACTATTGTCTCCTCTCCACTCAAAATAATCACAAAAATAAAAATTAGGTAGACAAATGTCTTAAATTTGAGGTCATTGAAAGAAAGGGGTAGTAGGGATGGCAGCTGGAGCTAAGTACCCTGATAGTGAAATTCTGAGAAGGCAGTGATCCACTGGAATCATCCAGTCAACTTGAAAAAATTATGAAGCCAGTGTCCATCACTGGAAATTGTTATTGAATTGATCTGAGGTTGGAGCTCAGACATCAGAATTTTTTAATGTTACTGGATAATCCTAATATACAGCAATGGTTGAGACCCACTGGGGTCTCATAAAGAGATAGGAATGGAAGACTGACTTCCTATAGTCATTGGAAAGAAATGAAAGCATGAGGCAATATGGTGGTGTCTGAGAAGTGCGTTCAGTATTTTAGCAGCCTGCAGAGCCACATGACTGTCCTTTGACATTTGGTGGCTGTAAAAGGAGCTCTGGTAGCGTAGTGGTTACGAATCGGGCTGCGAACCTTAAGGTCAGCGGTTCGAAACTACCAGCCGCTCCGCGGGAGAAAGATGAGGCTTTCTACTCCCGTAAAGATTTACACCCTCGGAAACCCTGTACAGGGTCGCTATGGGTCGGACCCGACTCGATGGCACTTAACAACAACAACAACAACAATGTTATATGAGAACATTGGGGCACATATTTGGTTATTGGTAAAAAGGCAACTCATCTCATTGACTGTGACTGACAGGAAGTAAAATTGATGGGAACAGCTGTTAAGTACTCCACACCCCACAAGAATCTCTTCTGTGGACAGGAGCTACTGCATTTTGCAAGGGAAGAGATTTAGATTCACAAGGAAACAGACAAGGAGAGGTTGGAATGAGTACAGTGATTCATTTAAATGGACATTTAATAAATAGTCGTAAAATAATAGCAATTATTTGGAAAACTTTTTTAAATTTCTTATGGAAAAACTCAAAGGTACTGTATCACTACTACTCTTTGGAGACCACTAGTAATATCTTGCTATTTCCTTCTACTTATTGTATGTGCTTCTCTTTGTATTGAGATCAAATTTAATAGTGTTGCAACCTCTGTTAGTAACTTAACATTTTATAGGAATCACCTTGTTTTTTGAAGTTAGTTTTGTTCACAGGAAATTTCTTTTTTTGTTGTTCATGGGAAATTTTGTATATTTTCTAGTTTTTTACTGTTAATATAAAAAGAACTATGTATTGTATATTGATTTTGTCTAGTAATTTTCTTTTCTTGTATGTTTTAAGGATTTTTTTTATCATTTATTGCATAAATTGTTTTAATTGTCATTGTTGTTGCTGTTACGTGCTTTTGAGTCAGTTCCAACTCATAGCAACCCTTTGTAGGCTTTCCAAGGAGCAGCGCGTGAATTTGAACCACTGGCCATGTGGTTCAAACCGACCTTGCAGTTCCAGTGGTTCACCCACAGCACTACACCAGGACTGGTATTTTCATATATGTATTAGTCATACTTCTAGAGGTGCATCTCTGATCTCTGGGACCTCCTTAACACTGCTGACACTGGATTTCACCACCTCAGCTCAGACTGTTATCTCCTTTTCCTTCTTGTAAGAGTTACCTAACTGAATAACTTCTTCGCATCCTATACGGTGCATGGGAATGACATTAATCATCATTTTTTTGTTTGTTTGTTTAAGTTCTGAACCTACTAACTACATGGGCAATACAGGAACACTGATAATTTTTTATTTTCAGATTGATATAAAATCAGAAAGACTGACTCTCTAAGTCTTGCTATTTTCAACGGAGGGTGTCTCCTAGGAGTCACTGGTCCATCAACCATGCATAAGTCCAGGGCAAATGGAAGGCCATCTCATGACTGTCTGGCAGTGCATCCATTTTGACTCATAGCAAGCCTACAGGACAGAATAGAATTGTCCCTTTAGGATATCCAAGATGTGGCACCCTAGAATAAGCACTGAACGTCTCACTACAAGGTCAGCAGTTCAAACCCACCAATTGCTCCCTGGAGATCCTATTCAGGGTCACTATGAATCAGAACCCAACTTGATGGCACTGAACAACAAACAACAACAATCTCTATGAAGCAGATCATCATGTTCTTCCCATGGAGCAGCTGGCATGTTCAAACCAGGGAATTTCTGATAAGTAGCTGAACCCTTATAACTACTATACCACCAAAGCTACTGAATGAAATGTCTGCCACTGTCGTTGAGTCAAGTCTGACTCAGCTTCCCTACAGTGCACAGTAGACTTTCCCCACAGGGTTAAATATCTGTGGAAGCAGTCTACCTCACTTTTCTCCTGGGGAGCACCTGGTGGCTTCAAACCACTGAATTTTTGGTTAGCAGTTCAACACTTAACCAACTACATCACTAGGACTACTTGGTGGAAGGCCAATGGTTGTGAAATACAGAAATCCAAATGCACCTAGCATCAACCAACCCACAGGTTGTCGCTACAACTCTTTTTTTACAGGATGACAGTAAATATAAATAGAAAAAATCATTTAAAGATTAAATTGTGATTCAAAGTCCAACGTAAGGATTGGATTAAAAACAAAAATATTAGCAATTTTTTTGAATGTATACTTCAGAGTTGGTCCTTCACCTCAGACAAGTGTATATGGCTGGCACTTCTAATATCTGCAGATTGTGAATGTCTTCTCTCACATTGGGAGCGCGGTGGCTCCATACCATAAACACTGTACTATGAACCACAAGATCCATGGTTTGAGCCTACCATCTGCTCTGTGGGGGAAAGATGAGGCCTTCTGCTCCTGGAAACCCTATGTAAGGCAACTATGAGTTGGAAACAACTTGTCGGCACTTAACATAAAAACTATCTCTGACATTTTTGCCATACCTAAATTTGATCTTCACTCTATTTTGTAGTATTTCAAATGTACTTTATGTTTTCAAATGCATTTTAGTTTCTTTGGAAATATAACTAATTTTTCTATTGCTTTCAAAGATCCCTCAGGGGGTGGAAATATAGGGTGGGAATACCATCTTACTACATTCTCTTAATGTATTTTCTAAGAATTCTGTCAATTTCAGATATGAGAAGGTGGAAGGGACTAGGTAATGGTGGCTCTGGACAGTTCAGCTGAGAGCAGGGATAAAGTATTGAGGGATGGAGAAAGGATGATCTGAAAAGTGGGAAAATATTCACACAGACAGCTGGGAACTTACGCTGGGCTTTGTACATAGAAGGTTTAAAGCATTAATAATGAATGAATAAATTGAATGGACTCACACATACACTACTGGGATATTTCCTTGCAGGGATTCATGGAGTCAGATGCTGGTATCAACAAAACAGCTGTTACTGAGTTCATACTACTGGGCCTAGTAGAATCAGAACAGCTGCAGTCCGTGGTCTTTGTACTCTTCCTCTTTGCCTATGTGGTCACAGTCGGGGGCAACCTCAGCATCCTGGCAGCCATCTTGGTGGAACCCAAACTCCACAC
>NW_006408572.1:4062995-4078933 GCF_000296735.1 Chrysochloris asiatica | reverse complement strand
AATGCACTGACCCACACTATTGCCCTCTCTACTCTCAACTTCTGTGGTCCCAATGAGGTCAATCATTTCTACTGTGACCTACCACAGCTCTTCCCGCTCTCCTGCTCTAGCACCCAACTCAATGAGCTGGTGCTCTTTGTTGCTGGGTTCATAATGGCAGGTACTTTTCTATTTCTCATCATCATCTCGTACATCCACGTGGCAGCAGCAGTTCTACGAATCCGTTCAGCGGAGGGCAGGAAGAAGGCTTTCTTCACATGTGGCTCCCACCTCACTGTAGTTTGCCTCTTCTATGGGACAGGAATCTTCAACTACATGCGCTTGAGTTCAGAGGAGGCCTCAGACCAGGATAAAGGGGTTGGGGTCTTCAACACTGTCATCAACCCCATGCTGAACCCACTCATTTATAGCCTCAGAAATTCTGATGTTCAAGGTGTTCTGTGGCAGATACTTGGAGGAAAGTGGTCACTAACCTGAGGAGGGATAAGATCCTTCCTTACTCCCCTTTTTTTTCCTAAGGAATATTTTGTTTAGCATTTGTCCTACAAAAAAATACTATCTAGTTCAGCCATTAATTAACAAATAGTTATTGAATTACTTCTATGGTATAAACACTATTCTAGGGTGGTGAACAAAATAGACAAAAGTCTTTGTACTCATTCAAGTCATGTCATAACAAAGAAATACAAAAGAAATGTAATAAATAAGCATCATATAAGGTATATTGCATTGTTATAAGAGTTATAAAGATAAAAAATAAGATGGGGGGTACAAAGTTAGTTTCTAACAAGCCAGTCCCTTAGCAAGTTGCTACTTTGCTTTTGACTCTGCTCATTTCTGGGTAGAGTTGAAGCCTTGGAAGTCCTGTAGAACTGGGCAACATCATCCTATGGATAAAGGCCATTCAGGTAACCCAAACCTAGGTCTCCAAGACTATTACTGTAACATTCATTTCTTTTAAGGAATTGAAATTCCTTACAGTACAAATTGCAGAATGTTATTTTTAAGCCCTGTGTCTATTACCGACTATCATTTTCTTTTTTGTTTTTCACCTCTAAGAAAATCAGCTCCTTATTTTCACTGGTACACAATAATCTCACAAGATATGTGTAGTGGTTGCAAATCGGGCTGCGAATCGCAAGGTCAGCAGTTTGAAACTACCAGCTATTCTACGGGAGAAAGATGAGGCATTCTACTCCTGTAAAGATTTACAGCCTCAGAAACCCTGTACAGGATTACTATGACTCAGAACCGACTCCATGGCACACAGCCACAGGTAGCTATAGAGAGGAATACAGCCACTAAGTCAAATTGTGTTGATACATATAGGATACATCTTAAGCTCAAGAAAATAATGCTTGATCTCCTCTGCCATGTCTTTTGGTCTTATTGACATTCAACTGAGTCTTTGGAAAAACAAGTTTTATATTTTAACTGTTACTCAGAATTTTTAATGTAGAAGTCCCAATACAACCATCTCCTCCAATGTCTTATCTTTCTCCTCCAAACCTCCAAGCTCAGAAAATGTGTATTTATAAATACAGTCCCTGAGATTTATGCCTTTTTCTATTTTTCCCTTATCAGTATATCAGTACAGTCCATCCAATAGCATTTCTTCATATTAATATTTCTTCAGCTTTCAATCCATTCCTTCCTTACTGACTGACATATGTTGTCTTTCCAAATCCCTTTACAAGGGTAATTTCTCCTCATTGCAATTATACTGTCCCTCTGTTGTACCCTCTCTCCTTCTTAAAATTGTCTCTGAACTTGGTTTCTCTGTAGTCTCTTCTTGGGTGTCAAGTTATTGAAAGGCTAACTTGAGATGGGATAATAAAAAGGATTAGACCGTGGAGGATGAGACAGGATTGGCAATAGAACGATGAAAATAAAATAGGAAGATATAGGGTGCAATGGGACAAGATGTTAAGAGAAAGGGGTAAAAATAAGGATAGAAACTAGGGAAGTTCAAGATGAAAGAATGGGGGAGTAGAAAGGATATGAGACTGAGGGGTATCAAACAAGGTGACTTAGGAATGCCGATTTGATCAAAGATGGTGTGGAGAAAGTGAAAGATGAGTAAGTATGGAAATGAGACAAAAATTCATACTTTGAAATTACTTCTCATCAGCAAGTGACCATAAAATCACCAACATCTCCACTGTTATTTTTGGGCCCAACCTTCCTGATATAGAAAAAATAGTCTTAATCTTGCTGAGGATATGATGATTGTTGTTGCTGTTGTGAAGTGCCATCGAGTCAATTCCGACCCATAGTGACCCTGTGTAGGGTTTCCAAGGAGCAGCTGGTGAGCTTGAACCACCAGCCTTGCAGTTCAAACAACTTTGCAGTCTGACACATTAGCCCACAGTGCCACACCAGGACTTCAAGGATATGATGATGGGTACTCATTTTCGCCTTCTGTCTAGAGATAATCGTAGAAAGACAGAGAGTAGGGCTGACAGACAGGAGCAAGAGGGGGAGACTGTGAGTGCTGAAGGACTGTCCTTCCACAACCCACAACATTTTTAAATCCACAAAAAATGGTAAATGTTTTTATGAATGAATAACTTTGAGTGAAATTATAAAAACGTATGAAAATGATCAGCAAAAAATTGATGATAGTCACAACGTTTGGAGAAAGAGAAAATGAGATGGAATTAGGAGTTCAAAAGTCTCTCAACTGTAACTGTACTTTTTCATTTAAATACACACATACACTGTTTGTCATGGGTTGGACTGCATCCCCCAAAAGTATGTATCAGCTAGGCTGGGTCATGATCCCTAGTGGTTTGGCAGTTATGTGATGATGTCATCAATTCTCATGTTATGAGGCATGATCCCCTTTAAATGGATGTACAGGAATTAGGGTGGGATATCACATAGGTCACAGCCCTGATCTGATGTAAGAGAAGTTTCCCTGGGGTAAGGCCCTCCCATCTATTATCTTATAAGAGACAAAAGGAGGAAGAAGCAAATAGATGAACCTACTACCACCAATAAAGCAGAGCTGGGAACAGAGCACATCCTTCTGACCCTGTGCTGGGAAGCCTCTAGACTTCAAAACCCAGGGTAAGGATACAAGAAATCGCCAAGTAAAGCTAGATCCACAGTGGCTGAAAAGAGACAAGAACCTTTCTCCAGAGTCCACAGAGAGAGAAAGCCTTCCCCAAACGCTGGTGTCCTGAAGTAAGACTCCTAGGCTCCTAACCTATGAGAGAATAAAATTTATTTTGTTGAATTCATTCACTTGTGTGTTCTCTCTGTTATAGGTGTTGTTGTTGTTAGGTGACAAATTTGTACCGACTCATAGTGACCCTATGCACAACAGAATGAAACACTCCCCAGTCCTGCAGCAACCTCACAATCATTGCTATACTTGAGCCCACTGCTACTGAAACGGTGCCAGTCCATCTCGTTGAGGGCATTCCTCCTTATCTCTCACCCTCCACTTTAGCAAATATGATATCCTTCTCCAGGGACTGGTCTCACCTGATAATATGTCCAAAGCATGAGAGACTTATGTCTGGCCATCCTGGCTTCCAAGGAGCACTCTGGCTGTACTTCTTCCAACATGGATTGGCTTGTTCTCTTAGCACTCCATGGTACTTTTATTATTCTCCTCCAACACCACAGCTCAAATGCATCCATTCTTCTACTGTTTCCTTATTCATTGTCCAACTTTCACATGCACATGAGGCTATTGAAAATATCATGGCTTGCGTCAGGCGCACCTTAGTCTTCAAACTGACATTTATGCTGTTGAACACTTTAGAGAAGTCTTGTGTAAAAGATTTTACAATTGCAGTATGTCATTTAATTTCTTGACTGCTGCTTCCATAAGTGTTGATATTTGATCGGAACAAAATGAAGCTTCTGACAACTTCAATCTTTTCTACACTTATTTTGATGTTGTTTATTGGTCCAATGGTAAGGAGTTTTGTTTTCCTTACATTGAGGTGCAACCCATAGTGGAAATGATGTCTTTGGATCTTCATTGGTAAGTATTAATAGTCCTCTTTGCTTTTAGTAAACATGGCTGTATCATCTCTATATCATAGGTTATTTATGAGTCTTCTTCCAATCCTGATGCCATGTTCTTGTTAATATAATTCAACTTCTAAATTTGTTCAGCATACCGATAGAATAAGTATGGTGAAAGAACACAACCCTGGGGTATACCTTTCCTCATTTGAAACCATTCAGTGTTCCTTTGTTCTGGTCAAACAACTATGTACAGGTTTCTCATGAGCACAATTAAGTGTACCAGGATACTAATTCTCCACAATGTTGTCCATAGCTTGTCATGATCCACACAATCAAAAACCTTTGCATAAAACACAGGTAAATATATTTCTGGTATTCTCTGCTTTCAGCCAAGATCCATCTGATGTCAGCAATGAAATCCCTCTTTACACATCCTCATGTGAATCTGGCTTGAACCTCTGGAAGTTCTCTGTCATAGTACAATTTCAGTAGTTTTGGAATTATCTTTAGCAAAATTTTACTGCATGCTATATTAATGATATTGTTCAATGATTTCCACATTCTGTTGGGTCACCTCTCTTTGGAATGGTCACAAATAGAGATCTCTTCCACTCAGTTGGCTAGGTAATTGTCTTCCAATTTTTTTAGCATAGATGAATGAGTTCCTCCAGTGATTCATCAGGTGGTTGAAAGATTTCAGTTTGTATGCCATTAATTGCAGAGCCTTATTCTTTGACAATGCCTTCAATGCACCTTGGACTTCTTCCTTCAGGGCTCTTGATCATATGCCACCTCTTAAAATGGTTGAGCACCAACCACTTCTTTTTGAACAGTGACTTTTGATGCTTCCTGCATCATTCAATATTTTGCCCATAGAATCCTTCAGTACTTAAAGTTGAGATTTGAATTTTATCTTTAGTTCTCTCAGCTTTATAAATACTGAGTGTGCTCTTCCCTTTTGGTTTTCTAACTCTAGGTCATTGCACAATTTATTATAATATTTAACTTTGTCTTCTCGAGCTGCCCTTTGAAATTTTCTATTCAGCTCTTTTACCACCTCATTTCTTCCATTTTTAGCATCTCTACACTGGAGAGCATGCTTCAGAGTCTCTTCTGACATCCATACTGTTTTGTTCCATCTTTCTTTTCTGCTTATCATTATAGTTGTTGTTGTTATTATGTGCCGTGGAATCGGTTCCCACTCATAGCGACCCTGTACAGGGTTTCCGAGGCTGTAAATCTTTACAGGAGCAGAAAAGCCTCATCTTTCTCCCGCAGAACAGCTGGTAGCACTAGATAATAAAGACACTGTGGCAACATTTTAAAATTTACTAAAATTGTGAGTACACAAGTGACTTTCCCTCCTTTTATTCTGAGTGTTGGTCTGTGTATTTGTAATAGTCGCAATTTTAAGGTTACAAAGCAAATCTCTGCATATACACCTAAAGTGTGTTTCTACATACTAGTATTAGACTGTGTGTATCCTCTACATTTTATTTATCCATTCTTCAATGTTGTTGTTGTTAAGTGCTGTGGAGTTGGTTCTGACTCATAGTGATCCTGTACAGGGTTTCTGAGGCTTTAAATCTTTATGGGAGCAGAAAGCCTCATCTTTCTCCCATGGAACAGGTGGTAGTTTCGAACTGCTGATCTTAATGTTCGCAGCCCGATTTCATAACCACTATGTTATCAGAGCTCCTTATTCCTCAATGATGAACACCTGTTTTTCTGCTTTCACTAACAATGCTGTGATGACCAGCCTGGTCCATGTTTCTCTATGAACCTTGAGAAATCATCTGTAAGATACATGTTCAGAATTGGGATTTTGGATAATAGGAAATAAAGATGTACAGACAGATGATAGATAGTGAATAGATAGATTTTAAAAAAAAATCAAGAGTCAATTCCACATGCAAATCTTTATGGGAGAGACTTCTGGCAAGGTGGAGGAATGGGCAGACAAACAACACAGACCCTCTACAACAAAGATAAAATAGATCAAATGAAACAGATACAGATGATAAGCCTGAAACCCTGAGCATCAGAGGAAAGGGCAGAGAAGTGGACTGAATACTGACTAGGAGAAGAAGTTGAACAGGGAGGCGAGAAAGGAGACAGACAGGTGAAGTGTTGGCTGGTGTGAAACAGCATGGCCATTTTGAACTTTTGCAAGTGGCATTCAACCTGACAACACAGACACACTCTTGACAATGACTGGTGAAGAGAAAGGTATGATTCTGTCTTGTTCCTCACACCCTCCTGGTGACTAGAAGGCTGGCTAGTGCCCATCCCCACCCACTCCCTATACAGTCCTGCTCTGTCAAAGGTCAGAGCTATGCCATTGTGAGTTGATTGCCAGGTACACCACCACCACCACATCTGGGGGTTCTTGAACTCTGCCTCATCAGACCAGCAGAATACCACAGTGTCAGTCCCCAGCCAAACCTAGATGAGCAGGAACTCCCATAGTCAATCTCCGTGCATCTAATGGTCCCCTGAGTCTGGAAGAGTTCCTTCTCGGAACAAAGCTCATGTACTCGGCCATCATCAGAATCTTCAGAAACTATTTCTGGATTAGGTGTCTTGATCATAAACAACATCTAAGCCTACAAGAACTCCATCTAGATTCAGACACACCACCCTCTCACCCATCCCATTCCCAGCATGGAAGCTCCTTGACTGGCAGAGAATGCCAACCCATACCACTTACCAGGCCCCTCTCCACTAGTTTTCTCCTTGCTGGGTCCAGGCCCTGCTCTAGTTTTTTCTGTGTGTGTGTTTCTTCTCTCTATCTCTTTCTTTCTCTCCTTTCCTTAGTCTTCTAACTTATTTCCTTTTCTTTCTCCTCCTCCTTGTTCTTTCTTTCTTTTTTCTCTTACGGTTTTTCTTTACTCTTCTTATCTCTTTCTCTAATCACCTTCCTTTTCCCTAATTTTGTTTATTGTGCTTCCTTCTTTTTATTTTTCTCTCTTATTTTCTCTTCTCCCATTTTATTTTCCTCTCCTTTATTTCTATCTTTAGTTATTATATTCTTTTTTCTTGCTGCCACCTGTTAGTGTTCTTTTTTTCTCTTTATTATTTTCTGGGTTTTGCTATTGTTTCTTTTTTTTTTTTTGCCTCACCCAATGGGAGACAGCAACTGTGCCCACACAACCTAGCTATAGTCATACTTCCTATAGCCGCATCCTCTCTGTGACAGTCACTACAAGCTCCTGTGCTATTTGTTCAACATTAGATAGCTGTCAACACCAGCCAAAGCTGCCCTGAACAGCGCCACATCAACATTTGAAGAGAGAACTCTGCACACACTTTCATTCTCTCACATGCACTAGGAAGCAGGTGGTGACTGCCTAAGAGCACACCAGCAAACAATCATTGATTAAATACAAATGCAACAACACTACAATGTCTTAGAGACAACAGACAATTTCGGTTCATTTAAAGAAACAAGTCAGAGTGGCTCAAATAAGTGACCAAAATATAGAGCCAGAAAACATTCCTGAGGAAGAAATGGTATTAGTAAAGAATTCAAGAAAATGATAATTAGATACCTTTAATGCATTGAGAAAAAGATCAAGAAAGCTGTAGTTAAAAGCAAACAGAACACAGAAAAAAGAAGGAAAATACTGCAATAGCAAATAGACAAAATAAATGAAAAAATTAGAAGCAATATAAAAACTCCAAATAGAAATCCAGATGCTTAATACTAAATGTTCCAGAAATAGATAATATACTGAAAGGACAAAGGAGTAGATTTGAATTGATGGAATGACAAATTAGTGAGATTGGAGACATATCTCTCAATAGGAGACAGATAGAAGAGCAATCAGAAAAAAAAAAGAGGAAGAAATCTGAGGAAAGCCTAAGTTTATGTGAGGCATCATCAAGAGGAATAATTTACATGTGATTGGAATTTCAGAATAGGAAGAGACAAAATGTCTAGAGTGACTTTTACATGACTAACATCAAAACATTGCAGGGCTGGTTCCTTCTTAGTTCTTGTTTCTTCTTGCTTCTTCTGGAGACTGCAAAATCATAGAGAATAACTCTCAGATTGTTTGAAGAATGAACGGTGGACATTTGTTCACTGAATCCCATTGACAAGCCCCCTCCCACACACTTAAAAGATCCACAAGTGCTCAACTTGAATAAATTCTTCCATTGTTCAGAACATCAGAGAGCCCAAAACCTGCAGGAAACTGTCCATCCCAGCCATGGTTAAAATCAGAGGGCTGAACATGTATGAGTCGGAGCATTTGATATGTTTACTACAATCTATTTAATAGAATAGTTGTGAGGCTTCAAGGGAATTTTACACCTGTGAAGTTCTTAGCATATTAGCAAGTACACTCAAGCATTTATAAATGTTTTACATTGGTTAATAGTCATATAGTTGCTTCATTTAATCTTCTCAGCAATGTTGGTACATGGAGGATATGCTTGTTTCAGAGATGAGGACACTGAGGCCTATAGGGGTTCAGCTGGTCATCCAAAGTCATGACACCAGGAGAATAGATCTGTCTATTGTAATTCCCTAATGCACCAGGCTTCCCTGGTAAGAGAAGAGCTAGTACTCTTTCTTTGGAGAGGAGGAGTTGGGTGAGTAATCCTTGATAGGAATAGGAGTCAGAGGATCACTCTCCTCAACCTTTCCACATTCTGTTCATTATTTTTATGATTTCCTCAATTTCTATGGCCCTGATAAAGAAAATTGCAATAATAGACAGTTTCCCAGGAGTCCTTCTCGCACAATGCAGTCATTCTACCATCACTTTCAAAATCACTCTCAGATCCCTAAGATATACTCCCAGTTGCCCATACTAACTAGGCCCTGAGGGCCAAAGCACCATATTCCTGAGGATTCATTATGAAACTGAGTTTGAAAAGAACTTCTGCCTTGTGCTTCCCTAGTGGAGGCTCATCCTCATCCCCAAGTCTAATAGAAGCCTGGAAATTGACTTATCTCGGCTCAATTCCCTGCTTGGAGTTGACACCTGAGAAAGCAAATGCTTCCCTTAGGCATACCATGCCAGGTCCACCTACACCTCCAGTTTCCTGGGTGACTTTGGAGATATGGACAATTCCCCTAGGACTCAGAATCACCCATTAAATGGAGCTTACATCACCTGCCCCGACTATCTGCCCATAATACCCAGTCTTCCTGGGAGAGTGCAAAGTGCCAGAAAGTGTGAGTTATCATTGTAGTATTGAAGAAGGGCTTGATTTGTTTCTTTTTCCTTTCTCTTATCTCTCTTCCTATCCTTCTTCAATTTCCTGGGAGGCTAATTTCTGATGCCCTATTTTCACATTGTAGTGAAAATAACCCTATAATAGCAAAGATAGCATACCCCCCACCGCCATATAATTCTTTATATATAATCCCTGACTTGCATTCTGAGTGGATAACTGGGTCTGTATTTCTCCTCAGTTTCTCTCCTAGAGAAACATCACTCACTGACTTCTATGACTATTCCAGGGTGAGTACTTCTACTCTTACAAATTAAAGAAGGGACTTCAGTTGCCATTGGTTTAAACTAGAATTTGTAAATGGTGTAACTGATGCTTCTGAAGAGATATGTTATATATGGGAAGAGCTGGGACTACAACAAGGCCTAAAAATGTCCCGATCTATTTTATGGTCCCCTTTGCCAAAGTCCCTCCCTTTGAATGAAGTCAGTTCTCTGCTATTCTTAGAGATAAGTGTGAAGGGATTCACTGAGTCCAGCTTCTGCTTAGCACCCAGTCCATTAGACAGCCTCAAACTTCACATTGAGACTCACTGAGCCTTGTTGAGTGAGTCTTTTCAACATCAGGATCATGGAGGGATTGACTAAAGTTCCAGAGTAGGAACTGGTATAGCTCAGAGAGGAGAGCCAGGGGTCATGCCCAACTCCTGAAGTAGGGGCTGCTCATGAAAGTCATCTGGTGGTGGTGGTGGTGGTTATGTGATGTGGAGTTGATTCCACTTAATAGTGACCCTGCATAGTGTTTAGAGGCTATAAATGTTTCCAAGAACAGAAATCCTTTCTCCACTGGAACGGCTGGTAGTTTTGAACTGCTGACCTTGAGGTTAGCAGCCTGATTCATAACCACTACATTAACAGAACTCATCTGGACGTCTCCAAATGATCAGAGTTCATCCCAGAATTCCACTAATTTAAAGCTGAATCTCCAGCCTTCTGAAGGTTTACAACATTTCATTACTCTTCTGTCCCTGACTTC
Source organism: Chrysochloris asiatica (assembly GCF_000296735.1). Taxonomy (NCBI): domain Eukaryota; kingdom Metazoa; phylum Chordata; class Mammalia; order Afrosoricida; family Chrysochloridae; genus Chrysochloris; species Chrysochloris asiatica. Next base: position 4,068,724 of record NW_006408572.1, on the reverse strand, counting down.
CTTGCCTGTAAGGTATGTCACTCCTGAAGGCTTTATGTTTGACCAGTTTACATAAATACCTGTAAGTATGTGAATTGCTACATTACCTGCTTGTCATCATCAAAACAAAGTAAATAATTCTTTCCTGCAACAAGAGTGTGCCCCGAACTTTTCCTTACTATCACCCTGAATGATATTTTTGTTGTTAAGTGCAGTTGAGACTGTTCCAACTCATAGTAATCCTGTATAGGGATTCTTTTTCTAATCCATGGATTCCTGGGTTAGCACTGGACTGTGAACCACAAGGTTGGCATTTCAAAGCCATCATCTGCTCCTTGGAACCCTATACGGGTCCCTATGAGTAGGAATTGACTCTATAACACTTAACACACTAATCCATAAAATCTAGCTCCAATTTCAATGTATTCAGAAAGTTTTCCATGACAAATCCAACTCAAACACTGCTATTGTCTCTCTCTAAAATCCTTTGGACAATTAACCATCCACTTATTTCTGTAAAAAATACTGACTACCTATTATGTACAAAGTGAAGTGTTAAGTAGTACAATTGATAAGCATAATCAAACTTTTGTTCTGTCTTAAATCTCTTACAATGTAAGAGAGGAGATATTCTTTATAGACCAAAGAATATCATAAAATACACATAGTAAGTTCCAGGAAACAATGTGTAGTGGAAGTTTTCAGGGAGAAAGTGAGATCATTTTGAGATGCGATAGTTTCAAGAAAAGATTAATTCAGCAGCCAGCATTTGAGTCCTGTCTTAAAATATTTTGGCATGCAAAGTTAAAGAAAAGAAAAAACAGGTAGATGGAATTCTTGTGTAAACAAGCAGGTGAAAATCAGTGTTGCAATGTAACTCTGACTGGCATTAAAATGAGCCCAAGATGAAAGAGTAGTTAATGTTTCCTTAATATAGAGTATACAGTTGGGGTGACACTGTGAAATAAAGCATTGGACTGCAAGGTCTGTTTGAACCACAAGGTAGGCTGTTCAAACTCATCAGCCGCTCCTTGGAAACTGAATACGGGTTAGTTATGAGTAAGACCTACTCAATAGCACTTAACAACAAACAACCTTTATTTTGTCAGTTTGCAAAATACTTGTTGTTATGTGCCCTCAAGTGGATTCTGACCCATAGCAACCCTGTATAGGGTTTCCAAGGAGCAACTGGTGAGCTTGAACCACTGACCTTGCAATTCAAACGGCTTTGCAGTCTGGCGCATTAACCCACAGCATAAGAATCAGGCCCCAAAACAATACCCAATGAATTCCCCAAGTCACATAACCTTTGTATTTAAAGGAGACATCAGAGGTCACCATCTAACTACTTGGAGTGCTGGTGTGGCACCAGCACTATACCACAAGGTCAGTTTGAACCGCAAGTTCAGCAGTTCAAACTCACGAGATGCTCCTTGGAAACCCTATACAGGGTCACTATGGTTAATGCACTGGACTGCAACGTCGGTTTGAACCGCAAGGTCGGCAGTTCAAGCTCACCAGCTGCTCCTTGGAAACCTTATACAGGGTCGCTATGAGTCAGAACCAACTTGACGGCACTTAGCAACAATAACAGTGGGTAAGAATCGACTAGACGTCACATAACAAGAACAAAAACAATCTAACTTCTTATCCATGGCTATCTCCTTTGTAGTGCCCTATAACCTGAACACACAATGGAGACCTCTTTTGAGAGATTAGCCATTGAATATCTTCTAATTGAGACATCCTCCTGTTCTAATAGCGGGTCCAATGGGGTGCATATTGCCCACTGGAACTGTGGGTCAGGCTGTACAGGGGGAGTTTGTGGAGGAGAGGTTCTGTGTAATCTAGAAGGGCTTTTAACTTTTAAGCCCTGTGAAGAGAAAAGCAATGAGGAGGACAACAAGAAGCTACCATCTAGCCTTCCAGGGTAAAGATGATGGAGATTCCCTCTTCTTAGAGGACATTAAAGCCACCAGGAAGCTTTAATAAAACACCATACTCAGGTTCCACCAAAACTAGTTCAATCAGAATGTGGGGTATAAGACCTGGGCATCAGTAATTTCATCTTAATGCTTCCCAGGATGGTAATCTAATTTGAGGGTCAAGAACTATAGATCCATATGGTTGCTCTTTGACATCCAGAGCTTTGTAAGATGTCTTAAATTTATAAAACATTTCTCGTTGCCAGTTTTATAACTATTGTCTCCACTCCCTTCAGAATTATCACGAAAATGAAAATTAGGTAGACATATGTCTTAACTTTGAGGTCATGGGAAGAAATGGGTAGTAGGGGTGGCAGTGGGATCTAAGTACCCCAATAGTGAAATTCTGAGAGGGCAGTGAGCTACTGGAATCACCCAGTAAGCCTGAAAAACTTATGAAGCCAGGGTTCATAGTTAGAAATTTTTATTGAACTGATCTGGAGTTGGAGCTCAGACATTAGGATCTTTTAACATTCTTGGGTAATCCTAATGTGCAGCCATGGTTGAGACCTACTGGGGTAGGACATAAATAAATATGAATAGAAGACCGATTTCCCATAGTCTTTGAAAAGAAAGGAAGGCATGAGGCAACAAGGTTGTGTCTGAGCAGTGTGGGTAGAATTTTAGAGGCCAGCAGATCCTTTGACATTTGGTGGTTGCAGTGCTATATAAGAACACTGGGGTGCATGTTTGGTTATTGGTGAAAAGACACAAATCATTTAAGTGGATCAGAGGACAGGACTGTGATTGACAGGAGGTAAAATTGAGTGGAACAGCTGCTAACTACTCCCACACCCCACTAAAATCTCTTCTGTGGACAGGAGCTGCTGCGTTTTGTCAGGTAAGGGATTGAGATTCACCAGGACACAGCACTGGAGACATTAAAACAAATTCATTCATTCATTAAAATGTACATATTATTGTGGTGCTATGGGCTAATGCCTAAGACTGTAAAGTCGTTTGAACTGCAAGGTCAGTAGATAAAGCTCACCAGCTGCTCCTTGGAAACCCTATACAGGGTCACTATGGGTCGGAATAGACTCGACTTGATGGCACTTCACAACACAACAACAACATATTATTAGCTATAAAATAATATCAATTATTTGGGAAACTTAAAAAATTCAAATGGAAAAACTCAAGGTACTAATATATCACCACTACTCTTTGAAAAAGGAGCTCTGGTAGCGTAGTGGTTGCGAATCGGGCTGCTATCCTCAGGGTCAGCAGTTCGAAACGACCAGCTGTTCCGTGGAAGAAAGATGAGGCTTTCTGCTCCCATAAAGATTTACAGCCTCGGAAACCTTGTACAGGGTTGCTATGAGTCGGAACCGACTCCACGGCACATAACCACCACCTTTGAAAACCACTATTACTCTTTGAAAATCACTAGTAATATCTTGGTATTTTCTTCTATTTATTGTATGTGCTTCTTTGAATATTAATATCAAATTTTATAGTGTTGTAACCTCTGTTAGTTATTTAACATTTTATAAGCATCATCTTGCTTTTTAAGTTGTTTTTGTTCATGGGAAATTTTTTTAATGTATATTTTTGTGTTTATTACTGTTACTATATAAGGAATTATGTATTTTTGTACATTTACTTTATGTCTAATATTCTTCTTTTCTTGTATGTTTTAAGGAATTCCATCGTTAATTACATAAAATTGTTTTAATTGTTGTTGTTGTTGTTGCTGATAAGTGCCATCAAGTTGGTTCCAATTCATTGCGACTCTGTGTAGGATCTCCAAAGAGCAGTTGTTGAGTTTGAACCTCCAACTTGGGGTCCAGTGTTTTATTCCACAGCACCACACCAAGACTAGTATTTCCAAATATATACTAATCATACTTCTAGAGCGTCTCTGATCTCTCGGATCTCCTCAACACTGCTGACACTGGATTTCACCACCTCAGCTCAGACTCTTATGCCCCTTTTCCTTTCTGTAAGAGTTACCCAACTGAACAACTGCTTTCCATCTGTGCAATGGAATGGCATTACTCATTTAAAATAAAAAAAGTTCTAAACCTACTTATTGCATAAGCAATAGAGAAACATTGGTAATTTTTTTATTTGCAGCTTGATATAAAGTGGGAAAGATTGACTAAGTCATGCTCTCTTCAACTGAGGGTCTCTCCTTAGAGTCACTGATCCATCTACCATGCCCGAGTCAAGGGCAGATGGAAGCCCATCTCATTGCTGTCTGGCAGAGTCCATTCTGACTCAGCAAACCTATAGGATAGAATAAAACTGCCGCTCTTGGGTTTCCAAGGTGTGGCATTCTAGGATAAGCATTGAAAGTCTCACTACAAGGTCAGCAGTTCAAACACACCAACTGCTCCTTGGAAACCCTATTGAGGGTCGCTATGAGTCAGAACATGACTTGATGGCACTGAACAACAAAAACAACAATCTTTATGACGCAGATCACCACATCTTTCTCCCATCGAGCAGCTGTTATGTTCAAACCCGGGACTTTTTGAGTAGTAGCTGAACTCTTTTAGCTACTATACCACCAAAGTTACTGAGTGAAATGCCTACACTGACATTGAGTCTACTCTGACTCAGAGCTTCCTTATCCGGCATAGGAGCCTTTCCCCATAGGGTTAAATATCTGTGGAAGCAGTCTACCTCCCTTTTCTCCTGGGGAGCACCTGGTGGCTTCAAACCACCAAATTTTTGCTTAGCAGTTCAACACTTAACCAACGACACCAGCAGGGCTCCTCAGTAGAAGCCAAGTGGTTTTAAAATACAGAATTCCAAATGCACTTAGCACCAACCAATTCACAGGTTGTGACTACAACTCTTATTTTAGAGGTTGGTAGAAAATATAAACAGAAAAAATAATTTAAAAATTAAATTGTGATTCAAAGTCCAATGTAAGGATTGGATTAAAAACAAGGATACTAGGGATATTTTCCATGTATATTTCAGATTATGTCCTTCACCTCAGCTAAATGTATTTGGCTGGTCCTTCTAATATCTGCAGATTGTGATTGTTGTCTCTCACATTGGGACCATGATGTCTCTATATCATAAGTAGTGAACTACAAACCACGAGTTTCGTGGTTTGAGCTCGCCAGCTGCTCCATGGGGGAAAAATGCGGCTTTCTGCTCCTGCAATGACATAAAACCTTGGTAATTTATACAGGGTTTGTATGAGTTGTTGTTGACTGCACTTAATAAAAACAATCTCTGACATTCGTGCCATATCTTCATTTGACCTTCACTATATTTTGGACTACTTCAAATATATTTTATGATTTCAAATGCATTTTAGTTTCTTTGGAAATATAACTAATTTTTCTTTTGTTTTCAAGGATTCCGTAAGAGCAGAAATATAGGGTGGGAAGTCCATCTTATTACATTCTCTTAATGTATTTTCTAAGAATTCTGTCAATTTCGGATATGAGAAGGTGGAAGGGACAAGGTAATGGTAGCTCCGGACAGTTCAGCTGAGAGTAGGGATAAAGTATTGAGGATTAGAGAAAGGGTGGTCTGGAAAGTGGGAAAATATTTGCACAGACAGCTGGGAACTTATACTGGGCTTTGTACATAGAAGGTTTAAAGCATTAATAATGAATGGATGAATTGAATGGATTCACACATACACTACTGGGATATTTCCTTGCAGGAATTCATGGAGTCAGATGCTGGTATCAACAAAACAGCTGTTACTGAGTTCATACTACTGGGCCTAGTGGAATCAGAACAGCTTCAGTTTGTGGTCTTTGTACTCTTCCTCTTTGCCTATGTGGTCACAGT
>NW_006408572.1:4051404-4062631 GCF_000296735.1 Chrysochloris asiatica | reverse complement strand
CAATGCACTGACCCACACTATTGCCCTCTCTACTCTCAACTTCTGTGGTCCCAATGAGGTCAATCATTTCTACTGTGACCTACCACAGCTCTTCCAACTCTCCTGTTCTAGCACCCAACTCAATGAGCTGTTACTCTTTGGTGTGGGGTTCATAATGGCAGGTTCCCCTGTGGTTCTCATCATCATCTCGTACATCCACGTGGCAGCTGCAGTTCTACGAATTCGTTCAGTGGAAGGCAGGAAGAAGGCTTTCTCCACATGTGGCTCCCACCTCACTGTAGTTTGCCTCTTCTATGGGACAGGTATCTTCAACTATATGCGTCTGGGTTCAGAGGAGGCTTCAGACCAGGATAAAGGTGTTGGAGTTTTCAACACTGTCATCAACCCCATGCTGAATCCGCTCATCTACAGTCTCAGAAACCCTGATGTTAAGGGTGCTTTGTGGCGAGTACTCATGGGGAAGCGATCTCTGACCTGAGCAATCTCCTTTCCTGTTTTTACTTTTGGACTAGAAAAACAAATAAATAAATTTCCATAGGTAATTTTTCCACCATCTTCAGGTTCCTGAAGGTTTGTGTTAGATGCTTGTCCTACAAGGAAACTCTACCTAGTATATCCATTCAACAAATATTTATTGAATTTCTGCTTTGACTCAGATACCTTTTATTTTTATTTTATTTTATTTATTTATTTTAATGTTTTATTGTGAATTATATGATAGTTTACATGAGAGAACCTCAGTTCCATATTCATTCCATCGTATATCATTACATTGCCATGGTTCCAATCCCCTCCATGCATCGTCTTCCAACCCAAGGGCATATCCTAGAAGCCCGTTCTCTACACTCCGCTCTCCCCTCTCCCCACTCAGTGTTCAGCCCACAGTTCCTCTCCCTCTCTGGATCCAAAGTCCCCAGCCGCTTCATCTCTCCATGTCATCATCTCTGTCTCCATCAGCTACCTTTTAGAGCACTGGCTATGTTGTTGTTAAGTGTAATTGAGTTGGTTCTGATTCATCGCAAAACTGTATAGAGTTTCCAAGGACCACTTGGTGGGTTTGAATCTCTGACCTTGTAGTTAGCAGTCCAGTGTTTATCCTATAGTGCCACACCAGGTTTCCAGGCACTGCCTATGTTGTTGTTGTTGTTAAGCGCTGTCGAGTCGGTTCCGACCCATAGCGACCCTGTACAGGGTTTCAGAGGGTGTAAATCTTCACGGGAGTAGAAAGCCTCATCTGTCTCCCGCGGAGCAGCTGGTAGTTTCGAACCGCTGACCTTAAGGTTCGCAGTCCGATTCGTAACCACTACGCTATCAGAGCTCCTTAGGCACTGCCTATAGGGTAACCAAAATACACAAAAGTCTTTGCCTTCATTTAGATCCTATTCTAATACAGGGAATCAAAATAACAAAGTAAGTAGCACCATAGATGGTATTTCAAGTAGCAATAAGAAAAAAAAAACACAAAAGAGATAGGGGAGTATTTAGTTTAGGTTCTACTAAATCTTGCTGGTGTATTGATAAGTTTGGTGGTTCAAACCTACCGGTCACTCCTCAGAAACCCTGTAGAGAGTCACTATGAGTCGTAATAACTCGAGGTCACGTCACAACAACAACAAATGTTGCTACCATGTTTTTTCTGTGCTCACTTTCTGCTTAGAAAATGAAGCCTTATATGCCCGGGGAAGCAAGGTCCTCGAAAGAAAGCCAGTTTGATTAATCATAGCCTAAGTCCCCTTGAACACCATGCAAAGTTTCTTTACAGTGAGAACATGTTTTTTCCTCCAGATCAGATGGCACTATCAGGGTTTAATTTGCTCTACGTTCACCTTTCACTCATGAGAAAATAGCTTCTTCTCTTCACTAGGATGCAAAAATCCCACTTATTTTATGGGAAATACAGTGGAGGATCCAAAAAAAAGAGGAAGACTCCCAACAAGATGAATTGACACAGTGGCAGCAGCAAAGAACTCAAACAGAACAATTGTGAGAATGGTGCAAGATCAGGCAGTGTTTCATTGTGTTGTGCAAAGGGTCTCTATGAATCAGAACCGATTCGATGGCACCTAACACCAACTTCCGTCTATCTTCATATTTATATTTAAATTTCATCAATATTGATAGATGACTCTTTTGATTGTATCTACTAGTTTACACTCTCATCAGCAGTCTACTGTGAGTCCTGATGTGGCGCTATAGGATAAGCTAAGGACTGCAAGGTTGGTTTGAACTACAAGGTTAGCAGTTTGAACTCACCAGTCACTCCTCTGAAACCATATGATTTGGAGCTGACTCAACAGCAATGCACCAGGTTTCTCTGGTTAGAGAAGAGCTCTGTCTCTGGAGGAGAGGTGTTGGGTAAACAATTGTTGGTAGGAATAGAAATCAGAGGAACAGACTCCTCAACCTTCCTGCATTCTCTGTTTATTATTCTAGGACTTCACCCCAACTCTCAATTTCTAAGGGCCTGGTATAGAAAATTACATTGACAGGCAGCTTTCCGTGAGTCCTTCTACCACCACTTCTAGAATCATTATGAGATCCCTAAGAAATATTCCCAGTTGTCCACTCTAACAAGACCCTAAGGGAGAAAGTACCATATTCCTGAGGATTATTATGAAACTAAGTTTGAATGCTCCTCCTTTGTGCTTCCTTAGTGGAGGCTCATCCTCATCCCCAGGGATAAGGGAGGCCTGGAAATTGACTTATCTCTGCTCAAAGTCCCTGCTTGGGGTGACATCTGGCAAAGAAAATGCCTCCCCTAGGTGAATCATTCCAAGTCTCAAATACACCTCTAGCTTCCTGGGTGACTTTGGGGATATGGACAAGTCCTCTAGGCCTCAGAGAACTCATCATTAATTGGAACTTACATCACCTGCCCCAACTATCCACCCATAACAGCCAGCCTTTTACAGAGTCTAAAGTGCCCGAAAGTATGAGACATCATTGCAGTATTAAAGGAAGGGTCTGAGTTATTTACTTTGCTTTTCCTCACTCCCTATCCTTCTATTTCCTGGGAGGCTAATTTCTGATGCTCCCAGGGGATAGCCCTATGACAGAGAAAATAGCAGCATATTTTCTTGTGTATATATAGTCCCTTACTTGCATTATGAATGGATAACTGGGTCTATATTTCTCCTCACTTTCTCTCCTGAAGAAATATTACTGGCTTCTATGCCCTTTTCAGGGTGAGTATCCTCATGGTCCTTCTACTCTAATAAATCAGAGAAGGAGCTTCCATTGCCATTGATTTAAACCTGACTTTATGCATGGCGCAACTGATGCTGTCTGAAGAGAAAAGCTATTTATGGGACTACAACGAGATCTCCAAAAGGTCCTGAGTCCTTTTCTGGTCTCCTTTGCCAAAGTGCCTCCCTCTTGAATGAAGGCCTTGTTCTGTTACTCTTAGAGGTAAGTATGAGGGATGCACTGAATCCAGTTTATATGCAAGACTCAGTACATCAACCTAGAACCTTCAGGTGAGAGTCATTGAACCCTGTTGAAGCACTTCAACATCAGGACCATAGAGGGATTGGCTGGAATTTCAGAGCAGGAATTACCACTGCCTAGTAAGTAGAGTCAGGAACTCATTTTCAACCCCTGAGAGAAGTAATATAGGAGAGGCTGCACTACAAAGGGCATGTGGATGTCTCTAGATGATAACAGTTCATCCCAGAATTCCAGACTTTAAGCTATCTGCATATCTAGTCACCTTAAGGTTTGGTAACAATATTTCATTGCTCTTCTGTCCCTGATTATGACTTACTTGTCTGTAAGGTATATTCCTCCTAAAGACATTATTCTTTTGGTCAGTTTACATGAAAAAAAAAAAAAAAAGACTCTAAGTATGTGGATTGCTTCATTAACTTCTTGTCACCATCAAAACAAAGAAAATAATTTGTTCCTACAGCAACTTAGTATCCTGAGCTTGTCTTTACTGTTACCCTGTTGTTGTTGTTAAGTGCTGGTGAATTGGTTCAGACTCATTGTGACCCTGTACAGGGTTTCTGAGGAGCAGCTGGTGGGTTTGAACCACCAGCTTTGTGGTTAACAGTCCAGTGCCTATCCCCTAAATGATGTTAACCCATGAAAATCTAACCCAAATTCCAACATGTCCAGAAAATCTTCCGTGAAAATTCCAACTCACACACTGCTACCTATTTTCTCTGAAGTCCTACAAACATTTAACTATCTGCTTATTCATCTAAGATATACTGAGTAACTACTATGTGCAAGGAGTCCTGGTGTAGCACTGCGGGTTAATGCGTTGGCCTGCAAGGCCAGTTTGAACCTCAAGGTTGGCGGTTCAAGCTCACTAGCTGCTCCTTGGAAACCCTATACAGGCTTGCTATGAATCAGTACCAATTCAATGGCACTTAATAACAACAACTATGTGCAAAGTGAAGTGTTATGATAAGTAGTACTATAGAAAAAGTTAACCAAACTCTCATTTTGTCTTCATGTATAATGAAGTAAGGGAGATAGTCTCTGTAGATAAATGGCCATCAAAAAGTAAAAATAATGCATTTCAGGGAATAATGTATAGTGGAAGTTTGTGGGGAAAGAGTATGAACATTTTGAGAAGGGGAAATTTCAAGGAAGAAATAATACAGCAGCCAACATCTGACTCAAGTTTTGAAATATTTGGGTCTGTAAGTTAAAGTAAAGAAAAAAAACACAGGTAGATAAAATTATTGCATAAGAAAGCAGGTATTGCAACAGTGTTGCAATACTGACTGCTCTCCAATATAGAATATGTAAAGATCTATTGTCCACCTATTGCTTTATCAATTACAAATCACTGATCAACTGGAAATTTCATCACTAAGAATCAGGCTTGAGGACAATGGCCAACAAACTCTCTAAAATCATGCAGCCTTAACATTTAAGGGCAACATTAAAGGTCACCATCTAACTTCCTATCCATGGCTATCCCTTCATGGTCCTCTATGATCTGAACACACAATGGAGACCTCGTTTGGGAGGTTGGTCATTGAGATATTCTCTAATTGAGACATCCTCCTGCTCTAACAGAGGGTCCAATGAGGTGCGTGTTACCCACTGGAACTGTGGGTCAGGCTGTAATTACTGGCTGGAGTACAGGAGGAGTTTGTGGAGGAGAGGTTCTGCATAATCTAGAAGGGCTGTTTGACTTGTAAGTCTGTAAAGAGAAAAGGCAATAAAGAGGGAAACAAGAAGCTGTCGCCACACCTTCCAAGGTGCAAAGATATTGGAGGGTCTCCATCCTGATGACCATTAAAGTCACCTGGGAAGTTTTAATTACACATCTATGCACAGGTGCCACCCCAAACCAATTAAATCAGAATGTGTGGGATATGGCCTGGGCATGAGTATTTTCATCTGAATGTTTCCCTGGCTGACTAGTCTAACAGAGGGTAAGGAATTGCTGCTGGAAACACTGACAACCAGAGTTGTGTTGTTGTTGTTAAGTGTCATTGAGTCAGTTGTGACTCACAGCAACCCTGTATAGGATTTCCAAGGAGGATCTGGTGGGTTTGAACCACCAGTCTTGTGGTTAGCAGTCTAGTGCTTCTCCTACAGTGCCATATTGGGACTCCTTTGTAAGATGTATTAAGTTTCTGAAACTTTTCTCGTTATAATTTTTTTAAATTATTGCCTCTTCTCCCCTTAGGAATATCAAGAAAATAAAATAGAGATAAATGCTTGTTTAAAAGTTAAGGGCATAGAAGGGAATGATAGGGTTGTTGTTGTTAAGTGCCATTGAGTCGAGTCTGACCCATAGCGACCCTGTATAGGGTTTCCAAAGAGCAGCTGGTGAGCTTGAACCACCGACCTTGCAGTTCAAGCAACTTTGCTATCTGACACATTAGCCCACAGTGCCATGCTTATCCAATTAGTGACATCCTAAGAAGGTAGTGACCCACTGGAATTACCTCGGGAATTTTAAGAAGCTGGCGATGCCTGGGCCCATCCTTGGAAATGTTATTTTAATTGACCTGGTTTGGAGCTCAGACATTAAGATTTGTTTAAGTCCCCAGGCAATCCTAATGTGCAGCCAAGGTTGAGACCCACTAGAGTAGAGCATAAAGAGGTATGAATGGCAGACCGATTCCCTACAGTCTTTGAAAAAAAATGAAAGCATAAAGCAATAAAGTTGTGTCTAAGAAGTGCCTGATGCTTTTTAACTGCCACCGCATCCATGTGGCTATCCTTTGACATTTGTATTCAAGTCACAGTGGTATTCAAGACCACAGTGGCACAGATTTGGTGACTGGAGAAAAGACACACACACATTTCAGGGTATCAGAAGAAATGCACTTGCTGGCTAGTTAAGGGGACCTAGTCACAAGAAATAGAGTTGGTTGATAGAAGTAAAACTGAGTGGGGCAGCTGCTAACTACTCCCACAACACACCCAGTCCTGTCCAACAGTATGGACAGAAGCTGTCGCATTTTGTAAGGCAAGGGACTCAGATTTGCAAGGATAACCATGGAGAGGGTAGAATTCAGTCGTTCATTAAAATGTACATTTATTATTAGTATTAAAATAACAAATTATTTTAAAAATTAATAATACTCAAATGGAAAAACAAAAATATACTATAGTATTACCACTGTTTGAAAACCACTGGACATTAAATAAGGAAGGCTGAAGAAGAATTGATGCATTTGAATTATGGTTTTGGTGAGGAATGTGGAATACACCTTGGACTGCCAGAAGAATAAACAAATTTGTCTTGGAAGAAGTACAACCAAAATGTTCCTTACAGTGAGAATGGGGAGACTTTGTTTCATTTACTTTGGACATGTTATCAGGGGGCACTAGTGCCTAGAGGAGGACAGTATGCTGGGAAAATAGAGGGTCCAAGAAAGAGAGACCCTGAACAACATGGATTGACATAGTGCCTCACCATCTAGTAATGATTGTGAGGAAGGAACAGGATCAGGCAGTGTCTCATTCTGTGGTACATAGGGTCACAATGAGTTGGAACTGACCCAACAGCAAGCAAAAACAACAGCAATGTTGCTCCTTGTACTTACTTTGTGTATTTCTGAATTTGTGTGTATGTTTTAGAATGGAGGTCAACTTAATATATGGTTTCACATTCTTTTTTTATTTACTTAACATCTTTTAAAAGTCCTCTTGCTTTTTGAAGATGTTTTTGGTGATGCGGAATTTTTTTAATTTGTGCTTTCTAGTTTATTACAGTTAATATGTAAGAACATGTATTGTTATATACATATACTTTTTATATTGCAATTTTCTTTTACCTTTTATACTTTAAGGCAACTGCAGTTCTACCCATCACATTGATGTTGTTGTTAAGTACCACAGAGTCAGTTCTGACACATAGCTGCCTTGTATAGGGTTTCCGATGAGCAGCTGGTGAGCTCTAACCACCGACCTTGAGGTTCAAACCTACTTTGCAGTTCAGCGCATTAACCCACAGTGCCACACCAGGACTCCAGCCATCACATCACACTGGTGGTTATGGTACTTATGTGCCGTGGAGTCGGTTCCGACTCATAGCTACCCTGTATAGGGTTTCAGAGGCTGTAAGTCTTTACAGGAACAGAAAGCCTCATCTTTCTCCAGAGAAATGGCTGGTAGTTTCGAACTAGTCACCTTGAGGTTAGCAGTCGAACTTGTAACCACTATGCTGCCATCATATTAGGGATGATTTAATTAAATGTTTGATCAACTCTAGCAGGCTAATATTTAAGATGATAATTTTGTATGGCCTGCAAATAATGTTATAAATATCCAAATGGTCCTTGGCAGAAAAAGGGTTCCCCACTCCTGCTTTAAGGGATTTTCAGTTCTTTACTGTGCAGATTTAAAAAATAATTTTTCCAAATATATATTAGTCAAACTTCTAGAGTATCTCTGATCCCTGGGACCTCCATAACACTCTTGCCCCTGAATTTCAACTTTCCAGGTCAGACCCTCATGCCCTTTTCTGTCTGTTAGAATTACTTGATGGAACAACTGCTTCTCTTCCTGTTCTGTGCAAGGGAATTACATTTTTTTTTTTTTTTAATTCCAGTCCTACTTATTCCAAAGACAATAGAGTAACATTAATACTTTTAGATCTGGAGCTTTAGATAAAATCAGAAAGACAGTTCAATCTGACTTCCTAAGTACATGCTTGCTTCAATGGAGGGAGTCTCTCCTTAGACACTTTGGTCAAGAGCAAGTTGAAAGCCATTGCTGTTGCTGGCTGTAAATTACTCCGATTGATAGAGAAGCTATGGGGCAGAGTAGACCTGCCCATAGAGTTTCCAAGGCGGTAATAGTTACAGAAGTAGTCTGTCAATCCTCCTCCTATGGTACAGCTGGTAGATTCCAACCATTGACTTTTCAGTTAGCAGCTGAGCTCTCTGAACCACTATTTCACCAGGGCTCCTTAGTGGAAGGTCAGTGGGTACAAAATGCAGAAATCCAACTGTACCTAGCAGCAACCATCTCACAGGTTGTGATTAGAACTCTTATTTTAGGAGGTGACAGAAAATATGAACAGAATCAATGACTAAAAAATTAAATTAGTATCCAAAATCCATTGTAAGAACTGGATTAAAAAATAAGAATGCTAGGGATTTTGAATGCGTATTTCAGAGTATGTCCCTCACCTAAAACAAGTGTCATTGATGGGTCCTTCTAAAACCTATAGACTGTGCGTATCTTCTTTCACATTATTGCCATCCATTCAATTTATCTTCACTCTGTTTTGGAGCCTTCAAATATACTTTATGTTTTCTTCTTTCGTTGGAAATATAACTAATTTTTCTATTAGTTTGGATTATTCCTCAAGGGAAAAAAGGGGTTGGGATTCCATCTTGATATATTCAAAACCCCTTTTTTCTTAATTTATTTTCCTAAAAAATTTGTAAACTTCAGATATAAGAAGGTGGAAGGTACAAAGTAGTGGTGGATCTGGACATTTCAGTTGAGAGAGCAGATATAAAGCATTGAGGGGTTGAGGAGGTGTGGCCTGGGAAATGAGAAAGTATTTACACAGACAACTGGGAGCTTGTCATAGATAGTGCTTGGTACATGGTGGTTATGTGCCGTGCAGTCGGTTCCAACTCATAAGGACCCTGTACAGGGTTTTTGAGCAGAAAGCCTCATCTTTCTCCCACAGAACAGCTGGTAGTTTAGAACTCCTGACCTTGTGGTTCGCAGCTCAATTCATAACCACTACGCTACCAGAGTTCCTTAGGGCTTTGTACATAAAAGGTTTAAAATATTTATGCTGAAATAAATAAATTGAGAGGACTGATACCTCCACTGTTGGGATATTTTCTTACAGGCATTCATGGAGTCAGAAACTGGCATCAACAAAACAGCTCTTACTGAATTCATACTGCTAGGCCTAGTAGAATCAGAACAATTGCAGCCTTTGGTCTTTGTACTCTTCCTGTTTGCCTATGTGGTCACAGTCGGGGGCAACCTCAGCATCCTGGCAGCCATCTTGGTGGAACCCAAACTCCACACCCCCATGTACTTCTTCCTGGGGAACCTGTCAGTGCTGGATGTTGGATGTATCACTGTCACGGTTCCTCCTATGTTGAATCGTCTCCTCTCCCACAAACGTGCAATTTCCTATGAAGCCTGCCTCTCACAACTTTTCTTCTTCCACCTTCTGGCTGGGATGGACTGCTTCCTGTTGACAGCCATGGCCTATGACCGTTTCCTGGCCATCTGTCGGCCCCTCACCTATAGCACCCGCATGAGCCAGGAAATCCAGATTATATTGGTGGTTGTGTCTTGGGTTTGTTCTTTCAGCAATGCACTGACCCACACTGTTGCCTTCTCTACTCTCAACTTCTGTGGTCCCAATGAGGTCAATCATTTCTACTGTGACCTACCACAGCTCTTCCCGCTCTCCTGCTCTAGCACCCAACTCAATGAGCTGGTGCTCTTTGTTGCTGGGTTCATAATGGCAGGTACTTTTCTGTTTCTCATCATCATCTCGTACATCCACGTGGCAGCTGCAGTTCTACGAATCCGTTCAGTGGAGGGCAGGAAGAAGGCTTTCTCCACATGTGGCTCCCACCTCACTGTAGTTTGCCTCTTCTATGGCACAGGTATCTTCAACTACATGCGCTTAAGTTCAGAGGAGGCTTCAGACAAGGATAAAGGTGTTGGGATTTTCAACACTGTCATCAACCCCATGCTGAACCCACTCATCTACAGTCTCAGAAACCCTGATGTTAAGGGTGCTCTGTGGCGAGTACTCATGGGGAAGCGATCGCTGACCTGAGGGGTGACAGGGTCCCTCTTTCCTGACTGTTTTTGGACAAAAAAAAAAAAAAGTGAAAACAAGAAAAATTGTCTATTGACATTTTTTTCTTTTCTGTCTTCTGGTTTCTCGTGGTTTGTGTTAAATTCTTGTCCTACAAGGAAACATTATTTCTTTCTTTCAACAAATATTTATTGAATTACTTATATAACCCAGACACTTTTCTAGGACATTGGCTACAGAGGAATGAGGAAAATACACAAAAGTCGTTGCCTTCGTGCAGCTCCTATTTAATAAAAGGAAACAACATAATCGAAACAAGTAGCATCATGTACAGCATATCACGTGGTGATAAGAGCAAAACAAATTAGGGGGATATATAGTTAGGTTTGCTAAGCTAGCTTCCTGTGTACATAACCACATGCAGGGCTCACTGTCTGGCTAGAGTTGAAGGCTTAGCAACCCTGTAGGCTTCTGCAGAAATGTCCTACAGAGAAAGACAATTTTGTTAGGCACAGACTAAGTCCCCAGAATATTACTGCAAATTTCATTCTGGTGAGGACATGAGATTTCCTCCAGATTAGATGGCATTTAGGAGGTTCATTTTATTCCACTGTCCACCTTTGATTCATATGAAAACCTCTTCTTATCTTCACTATGATGCATGAATCCCACAGCATACTTGTAGAGAACAGGGCCTATAAGAGAAAAACCCCACCACACCCCTGCCGTTGAGTCAATTCCAACTCATAGTGACGTTATAGGACAGAGTACACTGCTCCCTGCGGTCTCCAAGGCTGTAAATCTTTATGGAAGTGGACAGCCTTATCATTGGGGGGATTCATACTGCCATCCTTTCATTGAGAAGCCCACTTCTTAACCTACTGTAATGCCACGGCTCCTTACTGGGAGAGAACAGAACCCACTAAATAAAGTCTACATGAATACATACATGGCATGTCTTAATATCAAAAAGCAGTGCTCCAGCTTCATTCCCTCTGTATT
>NW_006408572.1:4037271-4049490 GCF_000296735.1 Chrysochloris asiatica | reverse complement strand
GAGACAATCTCAAGAACAGATTTGATGCATTAGACATTAATGACCAAAGACCAGAAGAGTTGATGGGTGACATCAAGAGTATCATACAGGAAGAAAACAAAAGGTCATTAAAAAGGGAAGAAAGAAAAGACCAAAATGGATGTCAGAAGAGACTATAAAACTTTCTCTTGAGCATAGAGAAGCTAAAGCCAATGGAAGAAAAAGAATGTAAAGGAGCTGAACAGAAAAGTTCACAGTGCAGCTAGACAACATAAAAGTACTATAATGAAATGTGCAAAGGCTGCCTTGGAGTTAGAAAACCAAAAGGGAAGAACACACTCAGCATTTCTCAAGCTGAAAAAACTGAAGGGAAAAAATATCAAGCCTTTCCTTACAACATTGAAGAATTCTATGGGCAAAATATTGAATGATGCAGAAAGCTTAAAAAGATGATGAAAGGTATGCACAGTATGGATTGTACCTCCGTGTAAAGAAAACAGAAGTCCTCATAACTGGATCAATAAATAACATCATGATAAATGAAGCAAAGACTGAAGTTGTCAAAGACTTCATTTTACTTGGATCCACAATCACCACTCATGGAAGCCGCAGTTAAGAAAATCAGATGATATATTAGGCATCTCTGTTGCACAAGACCTCTTAAAAGTGTTCAAGAGCAAAGATACCAGTTTGAGGACTAAGGTGCACCTGACGCAAGCAATGGTATTTTCAATCACCTCATGTGCATGTGAAAATTGAACAACGAATAAGGAAGATCGTAAAAAAAACTAATGCATTGAATTATGGTGTTGGAGACGAGTATTAAAAGTACTAGGGACTGCCAGATGAACAAACAAATCAGTCTTGAAGAAAGTACAGCCAGAATGCTCCGTAAAATTAGGATGGTGAGACTTTATCTCTCATACTTTGGACAGGTTTCAGGAGGGACCAGTCTCTGGAGAAGAACATCATGCTTGGTCAAGTGGAAGGTCAGCAAAAAAAGAGTAAAGCCCCTAATGAGAAGAACGGACATTGTGGCAGCAGAAATGAGCTCAAACGTAACAATTATGAGGATAGGGCAGGACTAGGCAGTGTTTCATTTTATAGTGCATTGAATCGCTGAGTTGGAACCAACTCCACAGCACCTAACTACGTTTTATGTAGGCTTTTTTAGTCATATTTGTAAATTAAATTGTTCTACGATTGCTTTTTATGTGTGCCATCCTTGTCAATGTTTTGGTATGATTTGGCTTGCATTAGCATCTATGTTAAATTTGCATCGATTGCTTATCAATTTTTACTATTTGGTATTTGTTGAAATTTCTTCCGTATCCTGTTGTTATGTGCCATCGAGTCAGTTCCAACTCAAAGCAGCCCTGTCTAGGGTTTCTGAGGTTTTTTCAATCTTTGCAGAAGCAGAAAGTCTTATCTTTCTCCCGCAGAGCGGCTGGTAGGGTCAAACGGCTTATCACTTTTAAAGATATTCCAGGGATTTCTTTTTCCAAATAAAAACAGCCTTTTATTATATTGCAATCTATTTTTTGTTTGTTTTAATTTTTCAGTGTGAATGATTCAGGCAACATAAAAAATGAATTGAAAGAAATTAAATATCACCCCAAATTCTGCTAGCGCAACCCTGCTAACATTTTGGCAAACATACTTTCAGCTTTTCATTCACTCATTTTATTCCCTCAAGAATATACTGAGGAACTTTCTCATTTATTTCCTAGATTTTTCTCAGTGAGTGTTTTTATTTTTCTGCATGTATGTATGTTTTTCAATTCTTAACATGTAAAAATTTACCAAGCTCTATTCAGTGATATTTTTCCTTCATTGATATATTTGATGTAGAGTGTCTTTTACAATCTTTGAGTTCCTTCAGTTTAGAATTTTTCTTTCATTCAGATTTATTTCCATCTCTTAGAATTTATACTATAACTACATTAGATCTAGAATTAACATCTTGTTTTAGCGAATTCTTCCCCATCCCATCCAAAGCAAAAAAGATATCCTATTACAAATGCCAACCTGTCTCTTTGAAAATGAACAGATTAAAATACTGATTACTGGAGCAGACTCCATCATCTGAAAGAAAAAAAATCACTCTAAGTAATCAGGCAAACAATCCTCTGATGCAGAAGACTTGCTTTACGACCAAATCCCAAACCCAAATGGACTCACTGTCATGAGTCTGACCCTGACTCATAGTAACTCTATAGGACAAAGCCGAACTGCTCGTAGGGTCTCCAAGGCTGCAAATCTTTATGGAAATGGACTGCCACATCTTTCTGCTGCAGAGCCACTAGTGGGTTCAAATCACCAGTTGTAGGTTAACATTCAAGCACCTGACCACTGTCCCACAAGTGCTTCTTTTTATGAAAAAGGTGAAACCAATACTAATTTAATTTTGGGCGGATATTATATCCATTAAATAAACTAAACCACTATCAAGTTTGTTTTGGGATGCAAAAAATTATCACAAAATTTTAAAACATGATGAAGAACAATTTGGTTAGTGCAGCAAGAAATAAGATCAATCACTCAGAAGATGTTATTGCTGTTAAGCTCCTTGAAGTTGATTGTGACTCACAGCGACCCTGTACAGGGTTTCTGAGGAGTGGCTCATGGGTTTGAACCACTGGCCTTGTGGTTAGCAGTCCAGTGCTTATCCTACAGTACACACCAGGACATGTCCCAAAAGCTCTCCAAGGAAAAGAATAAAGACGTAAAGAAGATGAATGAAGAGATATGAAATGGAATGGCACAAAGGAGAAACTGGAGACCAGGTATTAGGGAATCCATGCCTATACTAGTTTCCTCCTTGCCTCCCTTTAGTGCATTGACTGGGCCTGAATTCCTCCCGGTAAGCACTGCACCTGTTCTCTGTCTGGCCCTTTACTTTTCTCAGCTCCTCGTTTTCTCTCTTAAAGAGAATCATGGGATAAAAGTTGCAGCCAATTCCTTCTTACTAAGCACCCCAGGGCCATTCCTAGAACATTTCAGGCTGCCCTTCCCTCTTGTCCCCATGCCCTGCTGCTCCCCACTTGTTGGTTTTTAAGACCTTGTTGAGGAGAATCACCCACTTTCTCCTTTGAAAAAGTCCCATCTTTGCCTGTTCTCAGTCCACAAGCTCTTTGACACCTTCTAGCCAGTGACTCAATCCAATTCCATTTCTCTATTTCCATGACATCTGAAAATTCCTCAAAGTTCCTGACCTATAATATCACCTGTTCCTGCTTAGCATGGTTGTGTTTTTAATTATTTTTATATTTGCCATGGGATTTAAAAAATATATCTATCACCTTTGTGTGGTTTTTTATACATTAACTCTCAGAGAGAAAGACACACACATAAGTCAGAGATAACATACACATATGTATAATCTTGTTGCAGGGAAGTTCCTCATAAGAAGAGTATCACAATTCGAAATTTTAATTTTAAAATTCTATGTTTCAATTCATAAAAATTAAATCATTTTCTGTATCACAAAACAAATAAAAAGCGACAAAGCAGAAATAATACTGCATATGTAGCATTATATGCATACTAATAACATATGTTTTCTTGAAAATAGTTACACATAGATTTGAACATGGTTTGAGGAGGTTCCATGCACAGGGATCTTGGGGTCCAAAGGATGCACAATACTTCTGGCTCTTTTTTCTTTATGGTAGTGAGATTCCCCTGGCCCTGCTTCTGAGATGGTTCATTTTCTACCCACACTAGAGTTCCCAGTTTTTATAATCAAGTTAGCCCTGTTAACAATCGTTCACATTGAATCATATCATTTTACCAGTAACTTCTCCTACTGTCTTTTACCTAGACCCAGCAGGAAAAAGTCGTTTGGTGGAAGTTTACAAACACTATAACTAGAGTCATTAAAAACTTTACTGTACGACACATATGTTAGTAATTTTTATTATTTACTTCAAAGAATTCTTTTTACTTTAAACATATTAACTTTTTGTCTAACATATGCTATTATTTTTGTTGTTAAGTGCCATGAAGTCAATTCCGACCCATAGCGACCCTGTATAGGGTTTACACGGAGCAGCTGGTGAGCTTGAATCACCGACCTTGTAGTTCAAATGACTTTGCATTCTGACGCATTAACCCACAGTGCCACATCAGGACTCCAGCATATGCTATTGTTGTTGTTGTCAGGTGCCATCAAGTCGGAACCGACTCATAGCTACCCCATGCACAGCAGAACGAAACAATGTCCCATCCTGGGCCAACCTCACTACCACCACCACACTTGATGCCATCAATGATGTCACCTGGCTGATCCATCTCATTGGGTGTCTTCCTCTTTTTCTCTGATCCTCCACCTTACCCAGCATGACATCCTTCTCCAGAGACTGTTCTCTCCGGACAATGTGTCCAAAGTATGAGAGATGAAGCCTAGCCATCTTGGCCTCCAAGGAGCACTCAGGTTACACTTCTTCCAAAACAGATCTGTTGCTTCTTTTGGCAGTCCATGGCACTTTCAATATTCTCCTCCAACACCATAACTCAAATGCATCAATTCTTCTACGGTCTTCCTTATTCACTGTCCAGATGTCACATGCATATGGAGTTATTGAAAATACCATGGCTTGGGTCAGGTGTACCTTAGTCCTCAAGCTGACATCTTTGCTCTTCAACACTTTAAAAAGGTCTTGTGCAGCAGATTTGCCTAATGCAATATGTTGTTTGATTTATTGACTGTTTCAACCTATGTTGAAGTGCCATCGAGTCCATTCTGACCCATAGTGACCCTGTATAGGGTTTCCCAGGAGCAGCTGGTGAGCTTGAACTGCCCACCTTGCAGTTCAATTGGCTTTGCAGTCTGACGCATTAACCCACAGTGCCATACCAGGACTCCTGTAGCCACCCAATGAAGGATTCCCAAGGAGCAACTGGTGAGTTTGAACCGCCGACCTTGTAGTTCAAACCAACCTTAAGGTTGAGTGTTTATCCCACTGTGCCTCACAACAGAACTCTATTATGTTGTTGTTGTTAAGTGCCATCGAGCTGGTTTCAACTCATATTGATTTTGTATAGGGTTTCTGAGGAGCTGTTGGTAAGTCTGAACTGCCAACCTTGCTATTTAAACTGACCTCTCGGTCTAGTGCTTATCCTACAGTCCCACACCAGTGGTTGCAGCAATTATCTCAGAATACTCAATAACTTCCATCTTCCCTATTTTCTGACCTCACCTCCAACTTAGAACCAATCGGAAAAATCAAATATGTTCTCTGAGCATAGAATCTCTACTGCTGGTTAGATGGCCTCGAGCTTTCCCATGTTTGTAACCTCTAGCCTGAACCCATCCCCTTTTTTCACTATAAAGCTTTCCCACTCCCATGCCTGCCCTTGAGTTTCTGCCAAATACAAGTAGTGATGGCTGACTGAATTGTAGCAAGCTCAGAATAAGCAGCCTGTTTGTTTTCACAGATCGTCTTCATTTATTTCCACAGAATGCTTGCCTTTTCAGGACTCTAGCAGAGCTAGGAGAACACACAACAATCCTTAGTGTGAAGGGAAAACCAGTGACATTTATTTGCAATAAGATCTAGATGGGAGCTCATAAGTTACACTTGACACCTAGGGTAGTGAGACTGGAAGGTGCTTTGTACATCTTGTTCAAAATCCTGTTTGTGACTACAACAATGTAGAGAAGATACTTCAGCTGATAAGAACCAGCTGCAGGTATATGGCGTTTTAAATCCTAGACTCTGCTGCCAAGGCCACCTATATTTTTGCACCAACACTGCCACTTTAGGGTCTTGATGTGGTACTGTAACTGGTACCTGACTGCTAACCACAAATTCAGTGGTTCAAACCCACAATTTCCTTGAAAACCCAAAATAGTGTCTCTATGAGTCAGAACTGACTTTATGGCACACAAAAACAGCAACACTGTCACTTTACTAGTGGGGTGACTTTGGGCAGGTTATTAATCTGTTAGAGTCTCAGTTTCTTCCTGGCTACAATAGGAACAATAATAGCACCCATTTCAATTTGTGCATTAAATAAAGTGTTTCAAATAAGTCCTTAGCAAAATGCCTGTTATAGAGGAATTACTCAATAAATGTTAGTTGCTGCTATTAGATATTGAAATATTCTTTTTGACAATGAATGTGACATCATTTCTCTTGAATTTGTCATTCCTGGCATAGTAAACAGCATAATTATCTGATTCAAAATGGTCAGTACCTGTCTATTTCAGCTCACTAATGCAACCGCTTCAAGAGATAGCATATGATCAAGAGTCGGTGATCCTGGAGGAAGAAATCCAAGGTGCATTGACGGCATTGGCAAAGAACAAGGCACAGGGAATAGATGGAATACAAATTGAAATCTTTCAACAAACTGGAGGCACTCACTTGTCTATGCCAAGAAATTTGGAAGACAATTACCTGGCCAATTGACTGGAAGAGATCCATATTTGTGCCCATTCCAAAGAGAGGTGACCCAACAGAATGCAGAAATTATCGAACAATATCTTTGGTATCCCATGCAAGTAAAGTTTTACTAAAGATAATACAAAAACAGCTGCAACCATACATTAACAGAGAACTTTCAGAGGTTCAAGTCAGATTCAGAAGAAGATGTGGAACGAGGGATATCATTGCTGATGTCAGATGGGTTTTGGCTGAAAGCAAAGAATACCAGAAAGATGCTTACCTGTGCTTTATTGACTATACAAAGGCTTTCATTTGTGTGGATCATGACAACCTACGGACAACATTGTGAAGAATGAGTATTTCAGAACACTTGTGTTCATGAGGAACATGTACATAGAATAAGAGACAGTTGTTCAAATAGAACAAGGGAACACTGAATGGTTTAAAATTAGATGTGCACCAGAGTTGGATTCTTTCACTGTACTTATTTAATCTGTATGCTGAGCAAATAATCCAAGAATCTGGATTATATGAAGAAAAATATGACATCAGAATTGGAGGAAGATTCATTAACAACCTGCAATAAGTAGATGATACAACCTTGCTTGCTGAAAGTGATCAGGACTTAAAATAATTACTGATGAAGATCAAAGACCATACCTTTCATTATGGATTGCATCTCAATGTAAAGAAAATAAAAATCCTCACCACTGGAACAATAAATAATATCCATATAAATGGAGAATCGGGCTGCTCTCTTCAATGCTTGTCATACCAGACACCAATCTTCATGGAGAGAGTGAAAAGAAGGATGGGGAAGTGTTATGGTTCCATTGTTTGGATTTCTGCTCTCTCAGGGTGTTGTTGTTGTTGTTAAGTGCCATGGAGTCGGTTCCGACCCATAGCGACCCTGTACAGGGTTTCCGAGGGTGTAAATCCTTATGGGAGTAGAAAGCCTCATCTTTCTCCCGCGGTGCGGCTGGTAGTTTCGAACCGCTGACTTTAAGGTTCGCAGCCCAATTTGTAACCACTACGCTACCAGAGCTCCCTCTCTGGGTGTAGAGTTAAGTAAATGTTATACCTCACTTCATGGCTCATTATCACCATTTATTGTTGTTGTTAAGTGCCATGGAGTCGATTCTGACTCAGCAACCTGGTATCATGTTTCCAAGGACTAACTGGTGGGACCTAGCTCTTAGCAGTTCAGGACTCCCATTATTACTACTGTTCCTTACAAATTGCCTCTGGTTTTATTGTCTTTTATTAACTCCAATTTCTATTCCCATTTCTCTCCATCAATACAACAACCATTTCATACATATATACTCTTATATATGCAGACATCCTGGTGTGGTATTGTAGGTTAAGCCCTGGACTGCTAACCACAAGGTCAGTGGGTCAAACTCACCAGCTGCTCCTTGGAAACCCTATACAGGTTGCTATGAGTCAGAACCAGCTCAATGGCACTTAACAGCAACAAAAGGACCTTATTTCCAAAAATTCGTTCTTCACCATATACTTTTAAGACTCTTGCCTGCATAGGCCCAAAAATAAATGCATAAGAAAGGTCATTTTGGCATTGTTTATACTAAGGGGGGAAAACACCAAAAATAACCTAAATATCTACCAATAGGAGAATGGATAAGCAAACTGTTGTTGTTAAATGCTATAGAGCCAGTTCTGACTCATAGCCACCCTGTCTATGCACAACAGAATGAAACATTTACTCTTTCTTCCATGGAGCACCTAGGGTATTCGAACTGTTAAACCTGTGGGCAGTAGCCCAAAATATAACCTACTGCGCTACCATGATGCCTAATGAAATCTGCTTTAGGCAACTCCAGAAGATACGTTTCTCCCCTCAGCCTTTACAACTAACAAAACAAAAAATCATCATCATCATCTAAAAATAAAGTTTTATGTCCGATGTCCTTTCATTCTTTCTCTTACAAAATCTCATGCTTCCATGACTCTGGGGTCATTGTAATGAATCCCCTTCTGACATCAGCTGGGGACCATGTCTGATTTCCTCTGACTCCATAAGGAGGAAAGAGAGCCAAACTCAAAGGCTGATTTCTGTGAAGCAGAGGTCAAACATGCCACCCACCCTATATCTTCTATACTAATTTTAATTTTAATTAATATATGTTTGTCTTTGTTTATAAGGTGTGTCTCTTGTAGACACTATATTGAAGAATCCTATTTTCTTATCCATTCTGCTATTCTCTGTCTGTTGACTATTATATTTTATTCATTGATGTTCAGTATAATTATCAATAGGTATGAATTGTTTACAGTCATTTTGATGTGTGTGTGTGTGTGTGTGTGTGTGTGTGTGTGTGTTTTTGTGGTGTTGCTGGTTTCTTTGTTCCACGTTTTTCCTGTACTGAGTAGATCTTTTGTATGTGTGCATTTTCTTGTCAATTTCTTCATTGTTTTAATGTTTACAAAATCTTCATAGATTTTCCTTTTCTTGATTTCATGTGAAGGTATATTAAATTTCTTTGAAATTTATGTATTTATTTCTTCTTGTAATTTATTCCCCAATTTAAAAGTTGTTTTATCTTGAAATCTACTTCACTTCCTCCCCATTTGGAATTCCATAATTAAACTTTTCCCTCTTTTTGCTTTGTAGTTATCTTCATTATAAGTTGGTATCTCTGATTCCCTACTTTCAGTCTTGTAGTCTGTTTTTCTTTGGATATATCTTTATCTGGATTGAATTCTGAATGGTGTTGCCATGTACGTCAATCTTTGGCTGTTGTCTACTGTTGTTTTTTCTCAGTCCAAAGGACTCCCTATAGTATTTCTAAAATTGGCTTGGTTTTTACAAATTCATTGAATTTCTGTTTATTTGGAAATGTTCTAATTTTGCCATCATATTTGAGGGACAGTTTTGCTGGGTATCTGATTCTTGGTTGGCAGTTTTTTCTTTCAGAGTTTGTATATGTCTTCCCATTGCCTTCTTGCCTGCTTGGTTTCTGCTGGGTAACCAGCACTTAATCTTACTGGTTTTCCTTGTAGGTAACATTTCGTTTTTCCAAAGCTGTTTTCAGGATTCTATCCTTGTCTTTTATCTTATTTTGTTGTTGTTGTTAGGTGTCATCAAGTAGATACCAACTCATAGTGACCCTATCACATAGTGGCCAACCTCACAATTGTTGCCAGACTTGAGCCCAATGATGCTGCCACTTTATCAATACATCTCACTGGGGGTCTTCTTCTTTTTCTCTGGCCCTCCACCCTACCAAACATGATATCCTTCTCCAGTGACTGGTCCCTCCTGACAATATGTCTGAAGTATGAGAGGCAAAATTTGACCATCCTGGCCTCCAAGGAGCACTCTGGCTGCACTTCTTTCTGAACAGATCTATTGGTTCTTTTGGCAGCCCATGGCACTTTGAATATTCTCCTCCAAAACCATAACTCAAATGCATCAATTCTTCTATGGTCTTCCTTATTAACTCTCCAGCTTTTGCATGCATATGAGGTTATTGAAAATACCATAGCTTGGGTCAGACACATCTTAGTCCTCAAGCTGACATTTTTGTTCTTCAACACTTTAAAAGATCTATAAGATCTTTGATCTTGTAGAGTTTGATTATAATATGTCTTGATGATTTTCTTTTGAGTTTATCCTATTAGAGGGTTAATTTGGCTTCTTGAATGCTTATAGTCTCATCTTTTATGATGTTTTGTTGTTGTTGTGAAGTGCCGTCAAGTCAATTCTGACCCATAGCAACCCTGTATAGGGTTTCCAAGGAGCAGCTGATGAGCTTGAACCACCGACCTTGCAGTTCAAACGACTTTGCAGTCTGATGCATTAGCCCACAGCACCACTAGGGAACTTTTATTCCGGTGGCTCTTCAACTACCTTTTCTGTGCTTTTCTTTGTCTCTTCCTGTTCTAGAATTCGGATCACCCATAAGTTATTCTTCTTCATGTTATCCCACATGAATTTTAGGCTTTCTTCAGATTTGTTCATTCTTTTTTCTGATTTTTCTTCTAGTTTACTAGTATTAAGAGATTTACCTTCAAGCTTGCTAATTCTGGCTTCCACTGATTCAAATCTACTCCTTTGCCCTTTCAATGTGTTATCCGTTTCTGATATCTTAGTATTAATTTTCTGTATTTCTGTTTGCAGGTTTTATATTGTCTCCAATCCTTTATCTATTTTTTTTTTTTTTTATTGTTCCTGTAGTGCTTTTCTGAATTTTTCCTTGTTTTTCTCTGCCTTTCTTTCAATCATTTGGAGGTACCTAAATATCATTCTCCTGAATTTTTTTTTTCAGGTAGTCCAATGCCTTTTATTCCTCGAAACATTTTCTAGCTCTGCCTCTTGATCATTTGTTTGAGTTACTCTGTTTTATTTATTCATGTTAACAGAAATTATATGCTGCTTTCAAGACATCATGGTGGTATATTTGTATTAAGTTGATGAAAGTGTGTTATTATATTCTTAGGCACTCACCAACTACCTCCTGATGGGTGTTGTCAGGACATAACCTTGTGTACCATTCTTGGTTTGCTGTTCATGTGATGTTGATGATTTAGCTGTCATTGGTTGTTGTCATTGATCTGGTTTATAGCTTCTGGTATTGGCTCTTGCCCAATTGATGTGGTCGTAGAGGATATAACTGTGACTGGGGCTTGAGATGTATGGCCACAGTGGCTGTCTCCTTTCAGGTGAGGCAAGAAGAAGAAACACACACACAAGAGAGAAGGAAAGCAAACAAACAAACCAGCAAACACAAAAATAGAAAATAGTAATGGAATAAGAAGGAAAAAAAAAGTTTTTTTAACTGGCAACAGCTTTCTCTCCACCAATAAGAGGTTTGCCTCTGTGTCTCTGTGTGTAAAGTAATCAGTCTTTCACAGTCAGCTATGGAAATTCAAGATGGCCATGCTGCTCCTGGCTCATCCATACAGTCTTTCTTCCTTCCTTTCTTTCTTTTTTTTGTCTATACTACACATCTGTTCAGCTGCTTCTCCTATGAGAGCTAGTCCAGGGCTGGCCTGGGCCGAATTTGCAGACAGCTCCTCCCTTCTTCAGTGGCACTCACCTCCATGCAACTTAGGCCATGTGGAGTGTGGGAGCTTCCCCGGGGGTGTACACTGGTGGAGGCTGGTATCACAGTTGAGAATATTTCTGGGTTCTTTCTTTTGTTCCATGTGGGCCCTCTCTTTTGTTCTACTTGGTATGTGCTTATCCCTCCACCAAACAAAGTATAAGCATCTTAATCATTTGTCTCAATTTGTTTGTTTTCTTGTAGTTTCCTTGTGATTTTTTACATAGACAATCATGTTATCTTCCAATAGAGACAGTTTTCTTTTTCCTTTTAGCTTGTATGCTTTTTATTTCTTTTTCTTATCTTATTGCTCTAGTTATTTCTAGTATGATAGTGGATGGAAGTGGTAAGAGAAGGCATCTTGCCTTGTTCCTAATCTAAAGGTTAAAGTAATTGATCTTTCATCATTAAGTATAATATTAACTGTAGGGTGTTTTTAGATGCTCTTCATCAGGTCTATTCCTGGTATGCTTTGAATTATTTTCATGAATGAATAATGAATTTTATCAAATTTTTTTCTGCATCTATGAGGATAATCTGTTGGCATACTATATATTTCTTTTAAGTGAGGTCTTGTGAAGGAATTGATCTGTGTCATCTAACTTGTTGAAATTATGTGCATACAGTTGAGAGTATTTCCTCATTATATGCCAGTGTCTCTGAGATCTATGTCATGTCTTCCTTTGATCTTTAAAAATGGTAATTTCACCTTTTCTAATTTCATGACCAGTCTTTTCAGAAATATATTTATTTTATTATTCTTTTCAGACATCTTCTTT
>NW_006408572.1:4021575-4037153 GCF_000296735.1 Chrysochloris asiatica | reverse complement strand
TTTCTCTGTTGCTCTTTCTCCTATTTATCAAGTTGAATACTTAGACTATTTGTTTTCAGCTGCACTTTCCTGATAAATCTATTTAAACTATAAATATTTCTAGTTAAAACTATGTTGCTGTAATGATTAATTGCAACTGTCATTACTGTAAAGGAAGAAATTTTGTAACAAAAACGGGGGAGCAGTTTATCTGATGGTCCAGAAACAGAGGACCCTAAGACCATCAAGGGAGAGGAGCACAAGTGGAATGTGGGACCCTATCCAGAGAAGCAGCGACACCAGAGATGGAGGCAGAGATGAGGACATGGAGAGAGGGAGCAGCTGAGGACTCTAGATTCATGGAAAGAGAAAGACTGAATGTTGGTGGCCAGGAGGCAGGCTTGGAATGTGCCCTTTGGTTGCTTAAATGATTATATATTCCTGAGTGTTTTTGTATACATTGCCCCCACCAAAACAAAACAAAAAAACAGAGAGAATAGAAGCAAATACTGTTGAATGATGATCCACGAAGGAGATTGTAATCATTGCAAGGAAACGATGGTGTAAAACTGATGTTCTCCCATGTAAACTATCATTCAAGTCACAATAAAAAAGGTAAAAAAACAAAACAAAACAAACTATGTTGCTGTAGTTGGTTTTAGGTGCCATCGAGTTGGTTCTGACTCATAATGCTCCTATTCATAATGGAGCAAAACAATTCCCAGTCCTTTGCTATCCTCACAAATGTTGCTATGTTTGAGCCCATTGTTGCTGCCACTGCATCAATCTACCTTGTTGGCAGTCTTCCTCTTTTTCATTGATGCTCCACTTTACCAAGCATAATGTTCTTCTCCAGGGACTTATCCCTCCTTACAACATGTCCCAAGAATGAGAGATGAAGTCTCACCTGCCTCATTTCTAAGGAATATTTTGACTACAGTACTATCAAGATTAAATACAAATATTTCTTGTATTCAAACAGTCTTGATGGCTTAAAAGTACATGAACATCTTATCAGCTTATGGGTATTTACTACTTACTGTACTTGATTGTGTAGCTGATTAATACCCATCTGAGGAACATCATGGTCTAGAAGCCAAATAAAATCTCTGCCCTCTCATGTTAGAATATGCACTAAAGGTGTCTTTTCTAAAAAAAATAAAAATAATAAAAGATCATAGATAATTTCTGTATTTTTGAGAGACTTCTTTTAATAGTAGCAAAAATAATTTTTTCTTTAAATCATGACCATGAAGTCATAGTGGTTTTATTATGATATGTTTTTATAAGAGAAAAAACTATTTTTTTACTTCAAGTTGGAAGCTCTTTGCCATACTTCATAGCCTTATTTGCTAGTAGTTTTATCATTCGCCCACTTCCATTAGATCACTAATCAAGTTTTGATACACTAGCATGAAAGTCTGTACAAATTATCAGAAGTATTAATATTGCAAAAGATTCTCTTCTTTGTGGAAAACTATTTTACAAGTAAAAGAAATGAGGGAGTCTAACAGATAAACTTTAAAGCACAATGCAAATTTTTGTTTTCCTCAACACTACAAATTCATGACAGGGTGTCAGGGAGTGGGTGTGGTAAAAATTTCTCTGAAGTCCCTTAATGGAAGGCATGGACACCTGCAGTTTCTCTGCAGAAATCACTGGCCCAATGAGAAGGAGACTTTGCCCCTAAGAAGTCTTCCGAGTGCACCCTTCATGTCCTTGTTCCTCAGGCTGTAAATGAAGGGGTTCAGCAGGGGAGTCACCACTGTGTACATGACAGCAGCAGCTGTGTCCTCTGCTACTGAACTGGAGGAAGAGGACGAGGGGCACAGATAGGCCCTGACCACCGTCCCAAAGAACAGGGCAACAACAGCAAGGTGGGAGCCACAGGTGGAGAAAGCTTTGCGTCTTCCCTGGGCAGAGGGGACTCTGAGGACGGCTGAAGCGATGCAAATGTAGGAAACCAGGATGAGCGTAAGAGGAATTAAAATGACCGCTCCTCCCAAGAAGAGGAGCACAAGCTTATTGACCTGGGTATTAGAACAAGACACCTTCATCAGGGGTCCCAGATCACAGAAGAAGTCAGGAATGACCTTCTTAGAGCAGAAGGAAAGTCGAAATATGAGGAAGGTGTGGGTCATGGCAACAAGATTGGTAAGGGTCCAGCAGACAGTCACCATGAGGGTGCAGCGCCGTAGGCTCATGATCATCATGTAGTGGAGAGGGTGGCAGATGGCCACATAACGGTCATAGGCCATGGTAGCTAGGAGAAAGATGTCCATGTCTCCAAAGGTCAAGAAGAAATAGAGTTGAACCATGCACCCTGCATATGAGATGGACCTGCTCTGGGTTTGGATGTTCACCAGGGCCTTGGGCACGGTGGTAGTGGTGAAAAGGATGTCTGCACAGGACAAGCTGGCCAGGAAGAAGTACATGGGAGTGTGGAGATGCTTGTTGGTGCCAATGGCCAAGACAATGAGTAGGTTTCCAGCCACAGTGAACACATACATCCACAGGAACAGCAGGAAAAGGATGTGCTGTTGCTCGGGCCGCTCTGATAGTCCCCAGAGGAGGAACTCAAAGACGCTGGTCCGATTCCTTCCTGCCATGAGCTTGGAGGCCAAAGAAAGAGACCTCAAGTGACAAACATAAAAATTTTCTAAACATATTTTATCTAATTGGTGAGATAATTGTCATTCTCTTAACTCTAGAATAAAAGGAAGAAAGAATGAGCTTAACTCGTTTGTACTGACCACCTACTATGCTCACTGTGAACTTTTATTGAAACTTACTAAAGATACAATGCTAATAAGTGTAGAAGACACAATTTTAACAAGTTAAACTAAACTCCTTGTTTGCTTTCTCTATATTCCTTTCTGTCCCAATTTCTTTACTTGTATTTCTTTTTCTGTACTGTCCAGTAGTTCAAGATGCTTTCATTCATTCATTCATTCATTCATTCAACAGATATGAAGTAACAACTGTGTGTTTGGCACATTGCTAAGTAAATGAACACCCTCAAACTCAGAGAATCGCAATCTACTAGAAAGACGTAACTACCTATATTAAAATCCTATGAAATAGGTGGTTCCATGTCCTCCACAAAAATGCCTGTTGTCCCTGCATCAAAATTCCACAAGATTTTGTCCTCAGATTTTTTGTAAGCGAGGTAGGAGAACAAGGCAGGGTCTGGGATTTGAGGGACTTTGTACACTTAACTGAAGAGTCATGGTCTTCTTCTATGCAGAGTGGAATGCTCTTAAAGGTTATTTTAAAATACTTTCTTGTGGGTTAGGTAAAAGCTTACACAGCAAATTAGATTCCCATGCAACAACTCCTACACAAATCTCTCCATGACATTGGTTGCAGTCCCTATAATATATCAACACTCTCACCATTGCCACCCCATCTGCCCCTTTCCCATCCATCCAGTTTCCCTGCCCCTCATCACCTTCTTGTCTTTGCTTTGAGGTAAATGTTGATCATTTGATGTTGTATAATTGATTGTTTAAAGGAGCACATTCCTCACAGGTGGTTTTGTTTATTTATAATCCCATCTATTACTTGGCTGCAAAGTATTCTCTGGAGTAGCCTCAATCCCAGGCTAAAAGGTGTATCTTTGGGATCCTCATGTCTTTATCACTGCATTAAGTGTGACCTTTTTTATAAATTTGAATTTTGTTCTACATCTTTCTCCCGTTCTAACCAAGACCTTCTATTGTGTCCCTAGTCAAAATGGTCACTAATGGTAGCTGGGCACCCTCTAATTCTTCTAGTGTTAAGCTAGAGGAGACTGTGGTTCACTTTGGCCATTAGTCCTATGAATTTATTTTTCCTGGGGTTCATCTGGACCATCAATCATACAGGAAGAGACCAATAGTCTCATATAGATGGTTACTTGCAAATATTTAAGATCCCAGATGCTACTCACCAAAGTAGGAGTTAAAACATTATCTTAACAAACTAAGTTATGACAGTTGACCTAGATGTCCCATGAGACTATGGTCCTGAGCCTTCAAACCCAGTAAATCGATCCTACAATGTATTTGGCTCCATCTGGGAAGTATCCAAAGCTGTGTCCACTATGTACTTTATTATATATATCGAATGCATATGAAGCACATACAAACATGTATCTATACACAGGCCCACAAATATACCTGTATAGGTATGTACATCTCCTCCCACACAACTCCCCACATCCATATCGCATATAATGCCACTTATGTAACCAGTCACAAATTTTGCTTATTATTACTGTTGTTACAAAATTGTATATGCTATAGCATTTACCATTGTTGTTGTTGTTAAGTGCCATTGAGTTGACTCTGACCCGTAGCAATCCTCTACCATTGTTGTCCTTCATTCTTGTGTACCTATCAGTGTCTTCATTTACTTTAGCAAAGTTGTGCTGGTTTCCCCCCATATTGTGTATTACCACTCCCATCACCAGAACTAACATTTATCTACTTTAGAATCACTATTCTCCCCCCCACTTCCCATCCCTTCTTGTTGTTGTTGTTAAGTGCCATCGAGTTGGTTCTGAAACATAACGACCCTGTATAGTTTTCCAAGGAGTGGCTGGTAAGCCTGAACCATCCACTTTGTGATTCAAACTGACTTTGCAGTCTAGCGCATTAACCCATAGCGCCACACCAGGACTCCCTGGTAACTGTCAGAGAATGTTGCTTTCTGTGTATAAACTTATTCTTGATTTTTTTTAAAAAGTGGATTCATACAGTATGAATCCTTTTATGATTGACATATTGCACTCAGCATGGTGGTGGTGGTATTGTATTGTGGAGTCTGCAAATACAGTTTTGCTAACACCATTTGTTAAAGATACTGTTGTTGTTGTTAAGTTATCATGGAGTTGGTTCCGACTCATAGTGACCCTGCACAGGGTTTCCAAGGCTGTAAATCTTTACTGGAGCAGAACACCTCATTTTTCTCCAGCGGAAGCACTGGTAGTTTCAAACTGCTGACCTTGAGGTGGGCAGCCTGACTTGTAACAATCCCATTAAAAGGACTTCAACCCTTCAGTCAATCAGTGCTCCTCATAACCTACCCAACAACAATCAGGAAACTGCTAAGGAAAGAAATTCATGTTGCCTTCAGTCATGACAACAGCATTCAATGCCAGAAAACAATAAAAGAACACCTTCAAGAAATAAAAAATGCTAGGGAATACACACAGGGTAGTTTGTGTGCTAGGGAGGGAGGCAATACACAAGAAAGGGGAGAGGAATGGAATAACAAAGCAGATGGGAAAACAATTAGGCAGGTTTGCATGGGCTAAGTGGGACAGAGGTAAAGAATAATGTATGCACAACCTTGGAACAACAGGGCTCTGGGATACAGGGATTGAGACATGGTTGGAATGGGAAAACAGGGGGAAATAATGTTAAGATGCTTGGTTGTCTTTTGAATCTTGGTTTCCCTGGCATACCATTATAAAATAGACACTTAAGGGGTAAAGAAAGGAATAGCAAGAAATATCACCATAGAAAGCTTGTAAGTTCGTTTTCTGCCTATAACTTATGGAAATACCTAAATGGGGCTACAATGTGCCCAATGAAGGAGGCTTCCTGTGGAGTCTCTGCATTACATAAGACCATAGGAGGAATCCTGAACCCCATCCAGAATCTTCTGAAGTGGGAAATTTCCACTTGAAAGGATAAGCAGACCAGCCTGGAGCAGCTAGAAGAACAGAAGACATATTTCTTGAAAGACCAACAGAAAAAATACAAAATAATCACAGCAGTCTGACTGATTACTACAAGAACAAGCAAGTTGCTTGCCCAGGAGACATCAAGGCAAATGGTCTGGTCCCCTCAGGGCAAACCCCCTTCCAAGACTAAGACTCAATGGTAATACATGCTCTGATTGGTGAACACGTTGGTCACTTATAAAGGGAAATGAGGGAAAAACAGCAATGAAGCTGTGAGCTAAGCCCTACCACGTTCAATAGACTCTTGTGAACACGGGTGGAGACCTGGTTGGCCAGCAGTGTGGCAAGACCTGGGGACTCTTGGGCCCAGAGTCAGTGACATAGCCACAGAGGACTAGAGTGGAGAGTGAAGCATCCAGATGATAAGAAGAGAGGGATATGCATAAGAACACCCACACTTGCAGATAATACCCACTTGACCTGGCTTCAATGACTGGATGGTTAGAGCTCAACTATAAGAAGAAAGAAGAGGATAAAAAGAGTAATCTGATACAATTTGATAAACTTGACCTACACCTATGGATGCAGTAGCTCAAAAAAGGAAACAATTCTTTACAGCGAGGATCATTCCCACCCCTCCATACACAGAGTAGACAGGGATGGGCAACTTGGACATTGACACCCAAAATGGGGGGGGGGGGCACAAAGGCAAGAAGTGACTGGCTTACAAGATTTCAAGAGGGAACCTAGATACAGAGGGCATAGAGGAAGGTGGAATCTCCACTGAGTAGTATCCAGTCTGTCTGTGTGGGGCTGATGAAAGGAAATGTGGATAGGTCTCTTGTGATACAATAATGAATAATTGTTATCAGGACTGATTGTGTGGGTTGGAAATGTAAAGGTAGACATTTTGTAGCAAAGGAGGGGAGTGATTGACTATTCAGTCTAGGAGCGGAGGTCCCTGGGACCATCAAGGGAGAAGAGTGGAGAGTGGGACCCTACCCAGAGAAGCAGTGATGCCAGAGATGGAGGCAGAGATGATGATGTGGAAAGAAGAAGTGGCTGGAGACTTTTGACCCAGTGAGGGAGAGAGGCTGTGCGCTGATGACCGGGGGGCAGTCTTGCAGGGTATACCCTTTGGTTGGTTGATGATTCATGGAGGGGATTGTAACCATGGCAATGAAATGATATATGATACAATGAATGTAAAGCTAATGTTCTCCCATGTAAACTATCACATAATTCACAATAAAACATTAAAAAAAGAAAAGAAACTAAAAAACGCAAAGTGTGAGCCAAGGATTTTATATACAGCCAAGCTGTACTTTAAACTTAAAGATGATATGCAAAGAGCTTTGAACATGAAATCCAGAGCATATTGTTCCTATGAACTTCCCCTGGGGACTCTTCTAAGGATGAGCTTCAGATAATCAAGGAGGGCTGGAATAACCTCAGGAAAAAGACGAGTGATGAGCATTGAACGTAAACATATATACATATATATTCACTGCAGAGTTAAAATCAGAATGTAGAGATTAAGATGACAGAATGGCATATAAACTCAGTCGTCTCTAATGATATGGATTAACTAAGCAATAAAAGGGAGGAGTAGGAGGAAGACAGTAGAAAGTATAAAAAATTCATTATTCTGTCTTAGCAAGTTACAAGAAAAGGAATATCATGTTAATAGAAGGTTAAGTGTGGTGCTGTGGGATAATGCACTGGACTGCAAGGTTAGTTTGAACTGCAAGGTCTGTGGTTCAAATTCACTAGGCTGTCCTCGGAAACCCTATACAGGGTTGCTTTAAGTTGGAACTGACTCGATGGCAATTAACAACAACAACAGCTTATTAAAGAAGACAAAGATAAATTAAGGAAGATAATATGATTGATGAAACAGTATCATTAAATAGTGGAAAAGATGTAGGGAAAAAGGTTGCACGTTAATCTAATTGTTGCTAATAATAAAGAACAAAAGACACTGTTTGAAGAAAGAAGAGACTAAAGGTAACATACATATTAAAGTATTAGCATAACAGAAAACTTGCTATGAAGAGTGAGAAAGACACACCTGCCCTGTTCCCACAGAAACCTAGATGGGGTGCCTGTGCAAGCAATGGCCTTGTTTCAGTTTTTCCATCTGTACAATGAGAATCTTGACTGTGACTGTCCCTTGGACACATTCAAAGTCTGATGGATGTTCTTATCAACCATTTGCCAGTGGAGTCACTTCCAACTCATGACTACTCTATCTGTGTGCCAGAGTAGAACTGTGTTCCACAGGGGGTTCCAATGAATGATTTTTTTGGAAGCAGATCACCAGGCCTTTCTTCAGAAGCACCTCTGGGCCAACCTGAAATGCTCTGCCATTCCTACTCTATCCCCATGGTCAGTTATAGACCAAACCACTGTGATCCATTGAGTTTTCATTAGCTGATATTCAGAGGGAGATCACTAGGCACGCCTTCTGAATCTGTCATAATCCGGAAGCTTCACTGAAATCAACCCAGTAAATAGCACAGGCAAATCTCCACAAATGGGCGGTGCCTGCACAGGAAGTGCATTGGCCAGGAATCAAACCCAAGTCTGCAGGATGGAAAGCGAGTATTCTACCACTGAACCACCATGGCCCTGTTAAAATGTAGACAATCTCTTTTTCCATTCAAAGTAAAGAAAAAAAAAAATTTTCCCAAATACCTTTTTATAACGCAAGTACAAAATTGAATTTAAAGCCTGGTAAATACTACACATATTAATCTTCAATTCAATCCACTATAATTTATGTTATTTAGTTCATTAAATCCACCTTCACCACCAGACTGAAAGCTTTAGGAAGTCAGGGCCCCTTTGTGTTCTGCTCACCACAGTGATTGCCCAGTTCCTATGATAATGCCTGGAACAAAAGGGACATTCAGAATGAATGATGGCAGACTGGTGGTGGCTGAGGGCTGTCAAGTCATTTCCAATTCATAGCGACTCTGTTTAGGGTTTCCAAGGCTGTAAATCATTATAGGAGCAGAGAGCCTCATGTTTGTCCCAAGGAGCACCTGGTGCACTAGAACTGTGGACCTTGCAATTAGCAGTCCAACAGGTAACCCACTATGCCACTTGTTGTTGTTGTTGTTGTTAAGTGCCACTAGGGCTCCTTAATGAAGGTAGGAACACTGGAAAATGCAAAATCCAACCATTTTACAGTCAGGAAACTATGGAAGTGAAAGAATTGCAAAGGACCATAGAACGAAGAGCTGGTTTCCCTGAATTCTTGTGCACACGCACACATGTATGTGTTGTGGACAACCTTGCACACACATTTCCCACCTAGCCCATCTGCCTAGAAATCTAAAATCTTTGTACTGGACTGCTCTGTACCTTGATATAGTGAAATAATTGTTGGGTTTCTTTGATATAGAGCAAGAAATTAGTTGACATTTTACCTTCCCACCTTGGTGTAAATAATCAATCCATTAGAAATAATTTCTCAAATGAAGCACAGGCACCCTTTTCAGGATGCCCAATTTTCTGGGTCTCCCCACTTTGGCTAGAGTCTGAAATTCAAGGCTATCATAAAATCTTCACTCTGGGATTTTCTGTGTTAAGGAAAACACTTATTTTTTAAACAGTGGGTCTGGCCTAAATCATCCAAACCCTAGCCTACCCAAACACTCTCTTGTCCACTTTCCCCCGACCCATCACCTATTTTCTGTACCCCTCGCTGACTGACTCTCATAGACTGCCTTGGGAAGTCTTCTGGTTGGAAAGACAGAGTTTGTATTGCTCTTCCTTCCCCACAGTGCAAGTATCAAGTTTTTGTCATTCTTTAATTGTCAAACGCTTAAGTCTTTTCTTCCCTATGTGATTGGATTCTTTGGAAAGAAGACCTTATCTTAATTAGAAGCATATTCCTCACAGCTCCTAGGCCATGCTGGGCCAATATTTGCTGTTGGGAACAAGGGCTGCGTCAGTGCTTGTAGCCTTATTTGTTCAGTTATAAGGCTTACCTGGTTGCCTATGCCCACTTTAACCACCATCACCAATGACCTGGTGCCTCTTCTTCGGTTCTCTACATCAATGGCAATTAACATGGAAAAGCTGTCTGGGTAGTCAAAGGCTATCCCTCCCTTGAGCAAAAAGCATAGTTGCGGGCTCATGGCTGACCAGCCTGCCTCAACTGCATCAAGTCTTTTTTACTCCAAGGTAGCTGGGCTGCAGATAAGAGTTTTGTGCTCATTAACATCAGGACCTCTGGAACAACCCTTAGGGTCCCCAGACCTGGGTTATAAGAAGATGTGCCTATCTATTTATTTCCCAGGTAGCCTTGCTATGAACACTCTGGGTATCCTGTGGGAGACTGGTGCTTAGTAATTGTTCTATGCCCCAAACATTCCCTTAGGACCAGTTTCTGGGGAGGTGGAAAGAATGTGGTCCAGCAGTATTTGGCTTTTCTCCAAGCAATATTATTAACTACTTGTCTCTTTGCTTGAACTAGAAAGTCTACCTTGTCCATCCAAAAATATCTTGTTTGGTCCTTGATATCTGAAATGATGTTCTTTTAAAAAAAATTTATGGTAGAAATATGTAAAATTTTTCATTTTAACCATTTAAGTGTGTGATTTGAGAGCATTAATCACATCCACAATATTGTGCAACTGACATCACTACGTATTTCCAAAACCTTCTTTAACACCCCAAACAGAAACTCCGTCCATAAGCAGCAATTCCCCATTCCCCCAGCCCTGGTAATCACGAGTCTACTTTCTGTCTCTATGCATTGCCTATGCTCAGTATTCCTTCTAAGTGGAATCATACAGTCGTTGTCATTTGTGTCTGGCTTATTTCATTAAAGCACTGAATTTTTAACATTTGTCCATGTTTCAGGACTTCATTTGTTTTTATGGTTTAATAGTATTTTATTGCATGTATATACATTTTGTTTACCCATTTGGGAATTGTGAATAATATTGTCTTAAACACTGGCAGATTAAATGATAGATTCTCTTTTGATGAAGCCACCAAAGACCTCTCTAAAATTGGAATTTTGTGTGTGGAGGGAATCACTCATTGATATGGAAGACAATGTATCACGCCATGATTAGTCTCATTTCAGTACTGATTAGTCCTCCAATTTCTTATGAGGATATCCATTTAACCATGGAGGCAAAATAAGGAGAGTGACACAATAGTTTATGAGACACCATCCAGAAGAAGACTAAGGGGCACCAAGGGTAGTAGATAACAGAAAACTCCAAACTCTGGACATGCTTGCTGCTCTACCTGCAAATCCTTAATGTAAATCAGATCCTGGCTCACTGGCAGCTGACCTCAGCATTTGCTCTCTAAATGCAGTTACTGCAATAGTGATCAGAGTTAAAAGCCAGGATAAGCCTGCCCCACCTGCATCTCTGTGGCCATTGCTCTCCTTGCTCTCCCTCCAGGAAAGCACTGGAAAAGCTCAATTGTTCACCACTGTGAAAAATAAGTAACCAGAGTGTATTTGTATACAGTTCATACTGTGTTAAAAAATTATTTGTGTTAGTTCTCCCTACCCTGTCATTGTGGTTATGTTGTTCATTTGAAACACAGTGCAGGTATAAAGCATACTAGATACAGATGATAGAGATACAGGTATAGATATAGGTTAGGTAGATAGATAGATAGATAGATAGATAGATAGATAGATAGATAGATAGACAGATAGACAGATAGACAGATACAGATATACAACCAACAAGAACAGAAGAAAACAGATTTAGATGGAATGTGATCAGAAACAATAAACCGAACTCTAATTCAAATGAAGGACAGAACCATACTGAAAGGTGGAGAGAGCATGCCATTCTTGAATACAGTTTTGTGTCTATGATCAAATGAAATGCAAATAAATGTTGTATTCTAATTATTGGTTTGTTTTGTTGTAGAGAAAAAAAAATCTCTAACCCTGTTTAAAGGCAATTAAAGAAATTTATTGAAGCCAAAATGTCATTTGAATGAGGGAGCATGAAAATATCAGGGTTTGAAGCTCATGGATTGATTACAGTAAGTAAGGTGAGTCAATGGTGGGACAAAGCAAAACATGACCTTTAACATTATTGGCTACATGAATACAAATGGACACACAGTAAAACACATATAATTACAGATGTTTGTAATTTCGAAGGGCTCATATGACTGTCTCAAAGCAATGGCATGCTGATGACATGTTTGATGGCTACTGTTGTGAACAGATTCTTAAATGTTCCCTGACCCAGAACATTATGTCCTGGAAATCTAACACAGAGATTGACAAACTTTGGTTATGGATTTACAGTCGTCGCCTAACCATAAAACATTAATAATATGTTTGATTCCTAAACAACAATCTGGAATCTATGGGAAAATTAAAAAATCTATGTGTAAAATTAATTCAGCCACTCCTATTTTAGATCAGATACCTCTTTTTTATTTTATATCTCATATTATTCCTTCATCTTAATTGGGGAATTTGCAGAGCATCCTCTGATCACATTTATAGGCATACTTTCTTTGGTCTGAGTTTGTCAGTGTGCTGCTCGCTGGTGTCCACTCAACTTTAAGCTCCTTTTCCCCCAGTAGCCAAGTACAACTGGTACCTTGGTTGCCAGCCAGGCAACTGCAGGAAGTTCATCATGCTATTGCTGATGATCTCAGTATGGGGAATGGATATGAGATGGCCACACTGAGGACCAACCTGACCTGCTGTCAAATGGTTAATCAAAGTCATGAGGAATCTCTACTTTGGGGCTTCCAAATGCAGTGTTGATATCAGTAAAGTGCACAAATTATATGTTGCTCCGAAGTAGCAGTGTGGGAACAATAAGGTTTACATACGCTAACCAAGCTTCAAAACCACAATTATTACTCAGAGGTAATCTATGTTTAAACTTTTTTCCAATATCAGGCATTATTTCACAAATGAACAGTTCCACTTGACTTTTTCATATAGTAACCTAGCCTGAGATTGTAAAATCTAGAGAGAAGAGTTAAAGTGCTCAGCAGCTAACCCAAAGGTGGGAACTTTGAACCCACCAGCTGCTGCATGGGGGGAAAATGTGGCAGTCACCTTCCATAAAGATCTACAGCCTTGAAAACCCTACAGGACCATTCTACTCCGAGTCTGATAATGTCACAATGAGTAGGAATCAAATCAATGGCAGTGGTGTTGGTTATGGTTTTGGGTTTTAGGGGGAAAGGAGCATGCTATTAAAAATCTTGCTTATACTTAACCATAGGATAAATCTGCTTAGCAATAGAGCAATTCTGTTCTCCTCTGATGGTGCTGAGGATTAAGCATAGGGCTGATAACCACAAGGTTAGCAGTTCAATCCCACCAACCACTCTCTGAGAGAAAGATGAGACTGCTCCCATAAAGACATACAGTCTTAGAAGCCCTACGGAGCTGTTCTCCTCTGTCACTATGAGTTGGAATTGACTCAGTGGCAGTGTGTTTGGTTTGGTTTCATTTTGATTTGAGTTCAATTAAAGCATGGAATTTGGGGGTGTTGTGATAATTCAGGAAAGTCCATGATTTAGCAGGCATGCCTCACTTATAAGTGACACGATCATTAAAGGATAGAGGAGGAACTACGTGATATACCAAAACAGGTGACTGCCTTTGAGTTATGATATTAGAGGAGAATATGGAAAGTGCCATGGGTTGCCAAAAGAACCAATAGATCCATTTTGGGAGAAGTGCAGCCAGAGTGCTTCTTGGAGGCCAAGATGGCCAAACTTCATCTCTCATACTTTGGACATATTGTCAGGAGTGACGAGTCGCTGGAGAAGGATATCATGTTTGGTAAGGTGGAGGGTCAGAGAAAAAGAAGAAGACCCCCAACGAGATGGATTGGCCAAGTGGCAGCATTGATACACACAAGCGTGGCAACAATAGTGAGGTTGACCCAAGAATGAGAAGGTACTGACTCGATGACACCTAACGACAACAACAACAACAGGGGCTGAATTCTTGCACTGATCAAGAGAAGGAGTGACAAATCCACAAAATAGTTAAATTCCTTGTGCTAGCTACTGATTGTGCTAATTTAATGAAGGCATTGTCTTGACAGGCAACAGATGACAGGGAAAGTAGTGGAAACAAAAAAACTGCAATAGAGGTCATTTTGACAAGGGAGTAAAGAGTAAAATTACAAGCCTCTAAAGTGAGTTAAGGCGCTAGACTGCAAAGTAAGTTTGATCCACCAGGTCAACAGTTCAAGTTCACCAGCTGCTCATCAGAAACTCTATACAGGGTTGCTATGGGTCAGAACTGACTCAACTGCACTTAACAAGAACAACAACAAACTAAGTAAGGACTCCTGGTGTGATGCTGTAGAATAAGCAATGGCACTTAAAAAACAAAGTATATATGTGTGTGTGTGTGTGTGTGTAATATATATGTTGTTGTTGTTAAGTGCCGTTGCGTCAGTTCTGACCCATAGCGACCCTATATAGGGTTGCCAGGGAGCAGCTGGTGAGCTTGAACCACCAACCTTCTGGCTCTAAAGACTTTGCAGTCCAGCTAATTAGCCCACAGCACCACACCAGGACTCCCCATATACACACATATAATTTCTCCAGTTGTTGTTGTTAAATGCCGTTGAGTTGGTTCCGACTCATAGCGACCTTGTATAGAGTTTCAGAGGAGCAGCTGGTGAGCTTGAACTGCTGACCTTGAGGTTCAAACGACCTTGC
The DNA here is from genome assembly GCF_000296735.1 of Chrysochloris asiatica. NCBI lineage: Eukaryota > Metazoa > Chordata > Mammalia > Afrosoricida > Chrysochloridae > Chrysochloris > Chrysochloris asiatica. The sequence continues at coordinate 4,022,800 of NW_006408572.1, read as the reverse complement.
AGTCCAGTGCATTAACCCACAGTGCCACACCAGGACTCTACTTTTGGGTTCCACTTTATGCATATCAAAAATATCCTTTGAAACAACAGGGCTCAGTGATACAGGGATCAAGGAAATAATGGTAAGATGCTTGACTGTCTTATGAATACTAATTTCCCTTGCCTACTATTGTAAAATAGGCACTTGAGTGGAATAGAAAGGAATGTAAGGAAACATGATTACAGAAAGCTTGTTAGCCTATCTTCAGCCTATAACTGACTGGAATACCTAAAAAGGGTTCTAGAACTTGCCCAGTGAAAGAGGCTTCTTGTAGAGCCTTTGTAGGGTATAGGACATTAGGTGGAATCCTGAACCCCATCCAGAAGCTTCTGAGGTGGGTCATTCCCACTTGAAAGGACAGGCAGACCAGCCTGGAATACCTAGAGCAACAGAAAATACTTCCTGAAGGAAAGATCAGAAGGAAAAATGAAAAACAAAAATGCAAACTGATTAGCTACTACAAGAATAAGCAAGTTGTTCACCAGGAAGCCATCAAAGCAAGCAATCAAGTCCCTTCAGGACAAAACCCCCTCCAAGACTGAAATTCAAACGGAACACATGAGCAGGCATGTAAGCTCGCTGGCGACCATGTTGGTCTACTGGTGAGTGGAAGAGGGGGAAAGGCAGCAATTAAGATATGGGGTGAGCTCAACCATGTTCCATAGACGCTTGTTAAACTAGAAATGAGAGAGAGAAGAGGAAGGGTTGTTTGATCCAAAGTGTGGTGAAACCTCAGGACTACTGAGACCATGAGCAAGAACATAGTCATGGAAGGCTACAGCTGAGAGTGAAGCATCCAGCTGAATGAAGAGAGGAGAGATGCACAAGAACCCCTAAACTTGCAGATGGTACCCATTTGACCTAGACTCATGGCTTGAGGATCAGACCTAGACTAGAGGAAGATAAACAAAAACAAACTTTGATAAAGGAAACAAGTGTAAATTGCTACAAGTTTATAAACTTGATCTATACTTATGGATGTAGTAGCTAAAAAGATCAATGGAGAGGGAAGGAGACTTCACATCAAGGATCAAGCTTATCCCCTCTCTATATAAGGTACATATGTATGGGCAACTTAGACATTGACTATCGAAAATGAGGGGCAATAAAGGTATGAAGTGACTGGCTTACAAGTTTTCAAAAGGGAGTTTAGTTTAAGAGTGTGGTGGGGGGAGGGTAGAGTCCA
>NW_006408572.1:4019521-4020345 GCF_000296735.1 Chrysochloris asiatica | reverse complement strand
GGACTTCCAGAAGAATGAATAAATCTGCCTTAGAAGATATACACCCAGAATTCTCCTTTGAAGCAAGGATGGCAACACTTCATTTCATATACTATAGGCATCAATCAGGAGGGTCTAGTACCTGTAAAAGGGCATCATACTTGGTTGAGACTCAGCGAAAAAGAGAACAACCAAAGGTTGAATCAAAAACAATTGCAGCAGCAATGGGCTCAAACATGGCAATGACTGTGAGGATGGGTCAGGATGAAGTATGGTTTTGTTCTGTTTTACATATTGGGTCACTATGATTTGGACTGACTCAGCAGCACCTGATACCACCAACATGACCATTTGGGTATCATCTTTTATGATGGACCTTTTAAGTCCTTTGGCCATTTTAATTGGACTGCCTTTTCAGTATCTGACAAACATACTGTTTTTTATTTCTTTTTTTCAATTTTATTAAGATGAAACACATTACATATAATAAAACATGTTAACATCAGTAATTCAGTAACATTTTGTGTATTCACAATTTTGAATAACCACCAAAATATATTCATCATGCCATGAAACAATTGCTCCCCATTTCTCCCTATCCTTAACCTTTGGTAACAACCAATCTGCATTTTGTCTCTATGATAAAATTTTATATAAATAAAATCATACAATATATGGCCACATATTAAGAAAACAAAAATCCTCACCACTGGACTAATACACAGCATTTTTATCAATGGAGAAAAGATTGATGTTGTCAAGGACTTCATTCTTCTTGGATCAACTATCAAAAGATCATGGAAACAGCAGTCAGGAAATCAAACGACGTGTTGCATTAAGCAAAT
>NW_006408572.1:4017667-4018291 GCF_000296735.1 Chrysochloris asiatica | reverse complement strand
TTGAATATTCCTAATGACTTATCATTTTCTACTGACTTACCCACAAAAGCATATGTATTTCTACTTCTCAGTTCATATATGAGTGCTTATATCGAGGTATTTGAAAGCACATTAGTGATGGATACCTTAGGGGATATGAGAACGTTATAGAAACATGTAGAACACCTGCATACTGTTTCAATAAAGATTATAGCAAAGCAATCCCTATGAAGCATTTGTACGATATAGCACATAGGACTACCATGAGCCAGAGGCCAACTCCACAGCTAACAACAGGGTCCAAGTTCATTTGTTTCATCTGGATCCCCTGTTGTCTCAGAATTTCTTTGTTTTAATGTTTTATTGTGAATTATGTGATATATTTACATTGGAGAACATTAGCTTTACCTCATCATATTATATATTGGTTCATTGCCATGGTTACACTCCCCTCCATGCATCATCAACCAATCAAAGGGTATACCCTGTAAGCCTGCCCTATCGTCAGCACACAGACCCTCTTCCTCTCTGGGTCTAGAGTCCCCAGCCATTCCATCTCTCCATGTCATGGTCTCTGCCTCCATCTCTGGCATCAATGCTTCTCTGGGTAGGGTCCCACACTCCGCTCTTCTCCTTTGATGGTCC
>NW_006408572.1:4012439-4015162 GCF_000296735.1 Chrysochloris asiatica | reverse complement strand
TATTGTCAGTCACCCTTAAAAAATCAGGTCTAAGAAATGATCAATACCACTTCCACTACCCAGAACCACCACCCAAACATCCAGGACTTAATCATTTAACAAATAGTTAAGCTTTCATATAAGATTTGATAGACATTTTGTTAGGTCTCCGAAACTAATAGAGTTTATCTATTCATTTATTCAACATGTGTTTAGTAAGCATGTCATCTATGCTAAATAATGTGGTGGAGAAAAGAAGGTGAATAAAGACATGGTCTTTGCCTTCAACTTTACAATTAGTTTAGTTCAGTTAAGTGTCGTTGAGTCACTTCAGGCTCATAGGTTTTCCAAGGAGTGTGGGTTTGAATTGCTGATCTTGTGTTTAGCAGCCCAGTGCTTATCCCACAGCACTACACCAAGACTCCTACAAGTAAATAGAGAAGTCAAAATCACATGATAATTTTATTACATAAAATTATAACAAAAGAACAGCATTTTGGAACCTTTGCCAAAACATACAGGTGCAAGGGGTGTGTCAGTAGAAGGACTAGCCTGTACAATTAGGAACTGATCTACTGAGCAAATTATCTGTGTTAGCATCAGTCCATTATAAATCACAAAGATCACTGAGAGTAGGTTCTAGGTAAAAAACCTAGTAAATTATCCACCCATCCAGGTGGCCCATTTCCAAAATGGATAGGTGTTCTCTCTTTCCAAACCCTTGTTGTTTTTATTAAGTGTCAGTTCCAACCCATAATGACCCTGTACAGGGTTTCTGAGGTGCAGCTAGTGGGTTTGAACCACTGGCCTTGCAGTTTAAACTGACCTTGCAGTCTGGTGCATTAATCTGCAACACCACACAAGGACTCCAAACTCTTTAGTATATGTAATTACAATATTTTTCTTCTTGGTCTTCTCTTTCCTTCCTTCATTATTTCTTCTAGTGACTCATCCGAATCTACAGTGGTTTCAACTACCACCTTGCAATGACTCTGAGCTCTCTGTCTGTAGACTTCATCTGTCTTTCCCATATTTCCACAGTCACTCATTCACCATAAGGACTGACCAACTCTGTACTCTGCATATTCATTCTATTGTATATCGTTTCATTGCCATGGTTACAATCGCCTCCATGCATCATCAACCAACCAAAGGGTATACCCTGCAAGCCTGCCGCCCCAGTCATCAGCACACAGCCCATCTCCCTCTCTGGGTCTAAAGTCCTCAGCTGCTCCATCTCTCCACGACATCATCTCTGCCTCCATCTGTGGCATCACTGCTTCTCTGGGTAGGGTTCCACACTCTGCTCTTCTCCCTTGATGGTCTCAGGGACCTCTGCTCCTAGACTGCAAAGCTAATAACTCCCCTCCTTGCTACAAAACGTCTACCTTTACATTTCCAACCCTCACAATCAGTCCTGATAACAATTATTCACTACTGTATCACAAGAGACCTATCCACATTTACTTCTATCAGCCCCACATAGACAGATTAGATCTTACTCAGTGGAGATTCTACCTTCCTCCACGCCCTCTGTATCTAGGTTCCTTCTTGAAAGCTTGTAAGCCAGTCACTTCTTGCCTTTGTAGTTCCCCCACTTTGGTTAGTCAATGTCCATGTTGCCCATCCCTGTCTACTCTGTGTATGGAGGGGGTGGGAATGATCCTTGCTATAAAGATTTGTTCCCTCTTTTGAGCTATTGCATCCATAGGTGTACGTCAAGTTTATCAAATTGTATCAGATTACTCTTTTTTTTCCTCTTCTTTCTTCTTCTAGTTGAGTTCTGATCATCCAATCGTTGAAGCCAGGTCAAGTTGGTATTATCTGCAAGTGTGGGTGTTCTTGTGCATATGCCCTCTCCTCCCATCAGCTGGAGCATGCAAGATTTTTTGAGGAGAAAAACCACATCACATCTTGTCCTTTTTTATCTCCTCTAGAGAGATTATTGTAGAATACTTTTCATTATTGACACCAATAAGTTTGTAATCAACATTCCTTGAATTGAATCCAGGTTACCCATGGGTTCCTCACATGTGGTGTGCTCACAGGCACATCCACATTGTTCTCCCCTCATCTTTACATCTGATCTTATTGATTCTTCATGTAAAACATATCTTACTTTACTCTATTTTTCTACTGATAGGATCAGTACTTTAGCTTAGACAATCATCATTCTCTATCTGAAATATTGTTGATGTTAAGTGCCTTTGAATTAGTTCTGACGTATAACGACTTTGTATAGGGTTTCTCAGTAGTGGCTGGTGGGTTTGAACCACAGACCTTGCTTCCTAAAAAACAGAGTGCCTCCTCTTGGATCCACCTTGCACTCTGAGACCATAAGAATTGTGGCAGAGACTATTAGCTGCTCACCCAAATCCATGTTACTCACTTCTCTTTTTCCTGGACACTCAGCTAGAATTGTAGTGAGATGTGTTCACGTGACTGAGTTCCAGCTAATTCTTTGTGTGCTGTAGTCATGTGACTGACTATGTTCTAGTTCTAGGCTTCCTCCATGCTCTTTCCCCTTCTGCCAACTGTGTGTATGGCAGAAGACTGAATGGGATAGGGAATCACATGGTGAAATGAGCAATGTTCCTTCTCTGTGTCCAGGAGAGCAAATACCCACTAAGATTATTACAAAAGAAAAATAAACTTTTATTCTGTTTAAATAGTTATATGTTTTGCTGTTCGTTCTTTGTTACTAAGCTATCCTAAGTAATTCACTGGTTTCTCTAAATAGATCT
>NW_006408572.1:4009180-4011079 GCF_000296735.1 Chrysochloris asiatica | reverse complement strand
TCTATCACATGAGCTCATGGAGACATTCATAAGGATGTGTATTACTATATAGAAAGCTTAGAAATGCTCCATCAATTGAAGAATAAACAAGTAAATTCTGACAATTTCTTATTTACAAATTCTGTATAATAGTTAAAATGATTTGTGAAATGAATTAACATGGGTAAATTTAAAGAGCATAATGGAAAAAAGCAAGTTGATGAAAGATAAATACCGGATCACCCAGTACGTGTACATTTACATAATATTTAAAATAATGCAAACTTTTGTGCTAAAAGTATAAATCCTGAATGGGAGTATATTACCAACTCCAAAAATACTAATTCTCTCTGGTGTGATGGATGGGGAGTTGTAGATGAGAATACAGCAGGTTCCAACTGTATCTGTGTTATTTATTTCTTTAAAATTTTTTTGAATAAATAGGGTCAAATGCTGTATTTGTTAAATTTAGACAATGAGTTCATGTTATGAGTTGTCTTGTCTTTCTTTTAACAATATCAAAATAAACAAATTTAATTTAAAATAAATTTAAAATAAATAATTCATGTTTCACTGAGGGTAGCAAATAGAGAGCTTGTTGAATGTTTGAGAATAAATGAAAGTTTATTGACCCTGGAAAGAGGGAGTAGGGGTCATTATATTACGCTAAAAGAGAAGTATGGAATGGAATAAAGAAGTAGGATAGAGGAAGCAAATGGTAAGTGGATGCAAGCAGGAATCGATTTTTAACAATTTTTGCTAATATTATTTAATTGTTTAACCTACTTCTCCCAGCACATCATTTTCTGTACATCTCCTCTTTACCCAATGTTAACCTTGGTGCTTAAGCTCTTAATTGCATCTCAGATTGTCAACTCAGTTGTGGCACCAAGGTCACCCACCCTTCAACAAAATCTCAACCCAAAGACAATCTGTCACCATCAGTTGGAAACAATCTGTTTGCAACTAGCTAAGTAGCTCAAACAGTTAATGCACTTGACTGTTCACTGAAATGTTGGAGACTGAAGTCCACCAAGAGGCATCTCAGACCTGGTAATCTACTTCCAAAAAATTAGTCCTTAAAAACCCTATGGAGTACAGTTCTACTCCGACACACATAGGTCAGAATGGACTCTACAAGAACCAGTCTTACTGATTATTCCTGGGTAGTAAACAGTAGAGAAATCACATAAACCTGGGTCTAGAATTCATGATGCTCAGTACCATTTGGACTCTCAGCACACTTCAGCAAACCCCTGTCTTCACATTATCCATGGCAATCCTTGAAACCTTTACCACTCTCCTCAAACCCATCACAACACCCTACATTAAATCTTTCCCAGAAAACTGGGTGCTACTTCCCTATTTCCTGAGTAAGTTAAACCCTTAAGGGAAGAATTCCTCAATATTCTACCCTGCATTTAATTTTCATACTCATATTTCCATTATGCTCTCTCACACACACACCTCAAGACTCAAAATAAAAGTACATATCCAGTCCTGGTGTGGCACTGTAGGATAAATGCTGGACTACTAACTACAAGGGAGGCAGTTCAAATGCATCAACCACTCCTCAGAAACCCTATGTTTTGCCATTAAGTGTCATTGACTTGGTTCTGACTCATAATGACCCTGTATAGGGTTTATGAGAAGTATCTGGTGGTTTTGAACTGCCAGCCTTGTGGTTAACAGCACAGTGCTTATCCTACAGCGCTACACCAGGAGTCCTGGGCTCCATTAGGTATAAAGAATTAATATAGCAGATGTGGGCTGTGCTAGCCATTTCTAGTAATAGAAGTAAGCAACCTTTAATGTAGGCATTTGGACCAACAGCACAATATTTTAGAGTGACAGTCTGGTGCAAAGTAAACACAAGGTGATTTTTTAAGAGAAAAAAAGTTAAATAATGCTTAAACTTTT
>NW_006408572.1:4008478-4009080 GCF_000296735.1 Chrysochloris asiatica | reverse complement strand
ATCTATTGACCATAGATGAACAAGTTTAGTTATGGACTTTCAATTCTATTTTATTACTTTACTTTGTCTATCTCCTTTTGCCAGTGCAACATGTTTTGAAAGCTGTACTTTGTAGTAAGTTTTAAAATCAAGAAGTATATTGATTTAAAGTTTTGTTTTGTTTTTTTATATTATATATCTAAGAGATTCTTTGTCTTATATATGTATTGTGAAGATCTCTTCCCACTTTATAAATCGTCTATGACAGAGACAGGGCAGAAATTATTATTCCCAATACATAGATATGGAAACCAAGAATCATACTTTGGCAACTTTACTCAACTACTCAGTGTTCTGTGCTGACACTATGCCTAAAGGAGCAATAATGTATGAAAAGTAAAGTTTTCAAAATTTCACATGGTGTCTTATAAAACTGTTGCAAGATCTACAAGAAGAGGATTTTATGGTTAGAAAGATAACAATGTCTTCTTAGAAGGGATAATATTATTTCTGGACTCAGAAATGGCCATTAATGGTGACTGCTATACCAAGTGTGGGAGTGCAGTGGTTCTGTAGGATCAGCACAAGATTGCGGACAACAAGTTCAGCAGTTCAAGGCCACC
>NW_006408572.1:3998385-3998830 GCF_000296735.1 Chrysochloris asiatica | reverse complement strand
TAATATATACAAAGCAAAGTTTTCAAAATTTCACAAAGGTGTCTTATAAAACTGTTGCAAGATTTACATGAAGAGGTTTTTATGGTTAGAAAGATTTATAATGTCTTCTTAATAGGGATAACACTATGTCTGGACTCTGAAATGGCCATTAATGGTGACTGCTATCCGAAGTGTGAGAGTGTGGTGGCTCTGTAGGATCAGCACTAGGCTACAGACCACAAGTTCAGCAGTTCAAGGCCACCAGCTGCCCTGCAGAAGAAACCTGAGGTTTTCTGCTCCCACAAAGATATAAAACTTCAGAGGCCCTATACAGAGTCACTATGAGTTAGAACCAATTCCTAGACACTTAACAGCAACACCATCCTCACATTGGTTATGAGGGAATTCTCTTGCTGAAGAGCTTCCCCAAGGCAGCCTTCATGTCCCGGTTCCTCAGACTGTAGAT
>NW_006408572.1:3996791-3997806 GCF_000296735.1 Chrysochloris asiatica | reverse complement strand
TTGTTCACCACTTTTAACTCAATCATAGATCATTAACTAAAACCAGACTGCCAATAGTGAGGAGGTTCATGTTGGTTAGAGGGAGTATTGTCAGTCACCCTTAAAAACTCAGTTCTAAGAACTGTTCAATACCACTTCCCCTACTCAGAACCACCACCCAAACATCCAGGAATTAATCATTTAACAAATAGTTAAACCTTCATATAAGATTTGATAGACATTTTGTTAGGTCTCCGAAACTAACAGAGTTTATCTATTCACTTATTCAACATGTTTTTATTAAGTATGCCATCTTTGCCAAGTAGTGTGGTGGAGAAAAGAAGGTGAATGAAGACACATTATTCTTCCCTCATCTTTACGAATCTTATCGATTCTTCATGTAAAACATATCTTACTTCGCTCTATTTTTCTACTGATTGGATCAGTACTTTAACTTAGACAATCATCATTCTCTATCTGAAATATTGTTGTTGCTATGTGCCTTTGAGTCAGTTCTGACCCATAGTGACTTTGTATAGGGTTTCTGATGCGCGGCTGGTGGGTTTGAACCACAGACCTTGCTTCCTAAACAACAGAGTGCCTCCTCTTGGATCCACCTGGCACTCTGAGACCAAAGGAATTGTGGCAGAGACTATTAGCTGCTCACCCAAATCCATGTTACTCACTTCTCTTTTTCCTGGACACTCAGCTAGAATTGTAGTGAGATGTGGTCATGTGACTGAGTTCCAGCTAATTCTTTGTGTGCTGTAGTCATGTGACTGAATATGTTCTAGTTCTCGGCTTCCTCCATGCTCTTTCCCCTTCTGCCAACTGAGTGTGTATGGCAGAAGACTGAATGGGATCACATGGTGGAATGAGCAATGTTCCTTCTCCATGACCAGGTGAGCAAATACCCACTAAGATTATTACAAAAGAAAAATAAACTTTTATTCTGTTTAAATAGTTATATGTTTTGCTGTTCGTTCTTTGTTACTAAGCTATCCTAAGTAATTCACTGGTTTCTCTAAATAGATCT
>NW_006408572.1:3995526-3996691 GCF_000296735.1 Chrysochloris asiatica | reverse complement strand
TCAATACCACTTCCCCTACTCAGAACCACCACCCAAACATCCAGGACTTAATCATTTAATAAATAGTTAAGCTTTCATATAAGATTTGATAGACATTTTGTTAGGTCTCCAAAACTAATAAAGTTTATCTATTCACTTATTCAACATGTTTTTATTAAGTATGTCATCTTTGCCAAGTAGTGTGGTGGAGAAAAGAAGGTGAATGAAGACATGGTCTTTGCCTTCACCTTTACAATTTAATTCGTTTAGTTCAGTTAAGTGCCGTTGAGTCAGTTCAGATTTATAGGGTTTCCAAGGAGAGTGGGTTTGAACTGGCGACCTTGTGTTTAGCAGCCCAGTGCTTATCCCACAGCGCTACACCAAGACTCCTACAAGTAAATAGATTAGCCAAATTCACATGATAATCTTATTACATAAAATTTTTACATAAGGACAGCCTTCTGGAACCTTTGCCAAAACATCCAGGTGCAAAGGGTGTGTCCATAGAAGGACTAGCCTATACAATTAGGAACTGATCTACTGACCAAATTATCTGTGTTAGCATCAGTACATTATAAATCACAAAGATCACTGAGAGTAAGTTCTAGCTAAACAACCTAGGAAACTATCCACCCGTCCTGGTGGCCAATTTTCAAAATGGACTTTTACCTTCTCCATTGATAGGTGTTCTCTCTTTTCCAAATCCTTGTTGTTTTTATTAAGTGTCATCCAGTCAGTTCCAACCCATAATGACCCTGCACAGGGTTTCCAAGGAGCAGCTAGTGGGTTTGCACCATTGACCTTGCGGTTCAAACTGACCTGGCAGTCCGGTGCATTAACCTGCAGCATCATACCAGGATTCCAAACCCTTAACTATATGTAATTACAATATTTTTCTTCTTGGTCTTCTCTTTCCTTCCTTCATTATTTCTACTTGTGACTCATCCAAATCTACAGAGGTTTCAACTACCACCTTGCAATAACTCTGAGCTCTCTGTCTGTAGACTTCATCTGTCTTTCCCACATTTCCACAGTCACTCATTCACCATAAGAACTGACCAACGCTGTACTCAGCATATCCAACCTAAGTAGCATGCAAGATTTTTTTTTAATGTTTTATTGTGAATTATGTGATAATTTACATGGGAGAACATTAGTTTTACATTCATCCAATCTTATATCATTT
>NW_006408572.1:3994444-3995383 GCF_000296735.1 Chrysochloris asiatica | reverse complement strand
TGGGTTTGTCTACAGAAACAATCCAACAAACTCTCCAGATAAATTCAGAGAGTTCAGCAAGTTTGTTGGCTATAAATCAATATTTGAAAAATGATTAACTCCATACTTTCCTATACTAAAGTAACAATAAAATAGAAAATACAATTTTAAAGACCTCCCCAATTCATGATTGCAACAACTTTAAGGAATACAAAAATAACCCTAACAAAAGAGGTCCATGACCAGTATCAAAAAATTTTATAAATGATGCTTAAGAATAAGAAAGAATACCTAGATAAACGGGAGATATACAATGTTTTTAGGTAGAAAGACTCAATGAAATCAAACTCAATTTATCTATGTGTTTGATGCAATTCTAAAAATATTTTTGTAGTTTTTTTTTTAACTGACTGTTTGTTTTCAATCTCTAGTAAAACTGAACATTCATACACCTCTGACCCAGTAATTCCATGTGGAGATTAGATGACAGAGGAAATCACATGAGCTCAAGCAGACATTCACAAGGATGTGTATTACTATATAGAAATGCTCCATCAATTGAAGAATAAACAAGTAAATTCTGACAATTTCTTATTAACAAATTCTGTATAATAGTTAAAATGATTTGTGAAATGAATTCACATGGGTAAATTTAAAGAGCATAATGGAAAAAAGCAAGTTGATGAAAGATAAATACCGGATCATGCAGTACGTACACATTTACGTAATATTTAAAATAATGCAAACTTTTGTGCTAAAAGTATAAATCCTGAATGAGAGTATATACCAATGCCAAAAATACAAATTCTATCTGGTGTGAGGGATGGGGAGTTGTAGATGAGAATACGGCAGGTTCCAACTGTATCTGTACTATTAATTTCTTTAAATCTTTTGGAATAAATAGGATCAAATGCTGTATTTGTTAAATCTAGACAATGAGTTCTTGTTATGAGTTATCTT
>NW_006408572.1:3993047-3994344 GCF_000296735.1 Chrysochloris asiatica | reverse complement strand
CTCTTCTCCCTTGATGTTCCCAGGGAGCTCCGATCCTAGACTGCAAAGTTAATCACTCCCCTCCTTGCTACAAAAAGTCTAACTTTACATTTCCAACCCTCACAATCAGTCCTGATAACTAACAATTATTCACTATTATATCACAAGAGACCTATCCGCATTTCCTTTCATCAGCCCCACCTAGACAGATTGGACACAACTCTGTGGAAATACTACCTTCCTCCACACCCTCTGGATCCAGGTTCCCTTCTTAAAAGCTTGCAAGCCAGTCACTTCTTGCCTTTGTAGCCCCCTGTCTACTCTGTGTATGGAGGGGGTGGGAATGATGCTTGCTATAAAGATTTGTTCCCTCTTTTGAGCTATTGCATCCATAGGTGTACGTCAAATTCATCAAATTGTATCAGATTACTCATTTTTTCCTCTTCTTTCTTCTTCTAGTTGAGTTCTGATCATCCAGTCATTGAAGCCAGGTCAAGTGGATATTATCTGCAAGTGTGGGTGTTCTTTTCCATATGCCCTCTCCTGCCATCAGCTGGAGCATGCAAGATTTTTTGAGGAGAAAAACCACATCACATCTTGTTCATTTTTATCTCCTCTAGAGAGATTATTGTAGAATACTTTTCATTATTGACACCAATAAGTTTGTAATCAACGTTCCTTGAGTTGAATCCAGGTTACCCATGGGTTCTTCACATGTGGTGTGCTCACAGGCACATCTACATTGTTCTCCCCTCATGTTTACGTCTGATCTTATTGATTCTTCATGTAAAACATATCTTACTTCTCTCTATTTTTCTACTGATTGTGTCAGTGCTTTAGCTTAGACAATCATCATTCTCTATCTGAAATATTGTTGTTGATAAGTGCCTTTGAGTCAGTTTGAACTCATAGTGGCTTTGTATCGGGTTTCTGATGAGCGGCTGGTGGGTTTGAAGCACCGACCTTGCTTCCTAAACGACAGAGTGCCTCCTCTTGGATCCACCTTGCACTCTGAGACCATAGGAATTGTGACAGAGACTATTAGCTGCTCACCCAAATCCATGTTACTCACTTCTCTTTTTCCTGGACACTCAGCTAGAATTGTAGTGAGATGTGGTCAAGTGACTGAGTTCCAGCTAATTCTTTGTGTGCTGTGGTCATGTGACTGAGTATGTTCTAGTTCTAGGCTTTTTCCATGCTCTTTCTCCTTCTGCCAACTGAGTGTGTTTGGCAGAAGACTGAATGAGCAATGTTCTTTCTGTGTGTCCAGGAAAGCAAATACCCACTAAGATTATTACAAAAGAAAAATAAACTTTTA
>NW_006408572.1:3988198-3989852 GCF_000296735.1 Chrysochloris asiatica | reverse complement strand
AGTCTTACTGATTATTCCTGGGTAGTAAACAGTAGAGAAATCACATAAACCTGGGTCTAGAATTCATGATGCTCAGTACCATTTGAACTCTCAGCACACTTCAGCAAACCCCTGTCTTCACATTATCCATGGCAATCCTTGAAACCTTTACCACTCTCCTCAAACCCATCACAACAGCCAACATTAAATCTCTCCCAGAAAACTGGGTGCTACTTTCCTATTTCCTGAGTAAGTTAAACCCTTAAGAGAGGATTCCTCAATATTATACCTTACATTTAATTTTCATACTCATAATTCCATTCTGCTCTCACACGCACACACACCCAAAGACTCAAAATAAAAGTGCATATCCAGTCCTGGTGTGGCACTGTAGGATAAATGCTGGACTACTAACTACAAGGGAGGCAGTTCAAATGCACCACCCACTCCTAAGAAACCCTATGTTTTGCCATTAAGTGTCATTGACTTGGTTCCGACTCATAATGACCATGCATAGGGTTTATGAGAAGCATCTGGTGGGTTTGAACGGCCAGCATTGCAGTTAGCAGCACAGTGCTTATCCTACAGCACTACACCAGGAGTCCTGGGCTCCATTAGGTATAAAGAATTAATATAGTAGATGTGGGCTGTGCTAGCCATTTCTAGTAATAGAAGTAAGCAACCTTTAATGCAGGCATTTGGACCAACAGCACAATATTTTAGAGTGACAATCTGGTGCAAGAGTAAACACAAGGTGATTTCTAAGAAAAAAAAAGTTAAATAATGCTTAAACTTTTTAAAAAACATGTTCAACTTATCTTCAGGGTTTGGGGAAGGTCAAAGGAAATAGTGTATGTAATACTGTTGCTGCATGTGTAGCAAGTTCTCAGTTAAAAGCTAGCTATTCCTTGATGATGTGAAAGACTTTCAGCAATGTAAGGCAAGTGGTTGATATCATCAATGTGAGAATTGAAGAAACAGAAAAAAGCAGAGGCAAGAGTTTTCTGAGCACCTAAATTTCTGGTTAGAGACCCACAATGCTGGATGTCAGAGGGTCTTCATGGGGATACATGATTTTTGAAACCCTAGAGAAAGAGGTAAAAGAAATGTATACTTAGCTCCAGGGATAGGAGCTAATATGTGCATTAACATGGATACTAGGGGCAGAGTGAGAGTCTTGAGTTTACCAAACTGAAGCTAGAATCCCAAGTAATGCCAGGACATCAAAATTCACGCATGCTCTGAGGGTTATTATGAGTGTGATGGTACCTAGAACAGTTTCCGAAGGACAACAGAGATCAAGTGTTTTCCCTTGGCATGTGGGGGCATCAGCTAAGACCAACGACAAGTCCTCTGATCTTTGAGATTTCCCTGAAGCAGCCAGTGCATTGAAAACAAAATAAGATTATTTTCTGAAGGGGTTCCTTAACAGGCACTATGAAAATGGCAAATGGAGGTGTTGTTGTAGCTTCTCTTTAAGGCAGTGTGCTTATGTGTGTGCATGCATGTTCTCACACACTCACGCATGGACACACACAATCCCTAATACACACCCATAATATTACTTCAGGAAGACAGATTGGGTCTAAGGAACCAAACAGAACTATCCCTTCCTTATCCCCCTTTCATTGCCAAAAACCCAAGGAGAAGAACTGTCACATAAAATCTAGAGTCC
>NW_006408572.1:3983853-3988098 GCF_000296735.1 Chrysochloris asiatica | reverse complement strand
TAAGGATGAGGGTCTAGTTATCTTTCCCCCAAAAGTCAAGTATTTTCTTACTTCTGTATCTAAAGGAATTTGGTTTCTGTTCCTGAAATGTCCTTTCCATCTTCATTCAGATTATATATATCTAAAGGTTGGAAGGAGTCAGTAATGCTGGAGGTGTCAGGGACTGTGGTTAGCACATACAGTACAGGAACATACCATTTCAGAGGTGGGGCTTCTGGCAACATGACAGAATAAACTGATGTCAATAGGTCTCGTTTTTATAAAAATACATAGAAATTCTAGAAAAATTATAAAAGTAAAACTAAAGCAAAAAAGAACATAGCTAAAAATCAAAAGAAAAAAATGGGAATGTCTACGTATGGGAAACAAAAGAAACTTAGTGCAAGACTTATTCACTGATATTGGTCACTGGCAGAGTCACTCTGCTTAACTAGATGGGTCAGAAATTTAATCTGGTGTAACAAATGAAACAGACACATAATAGACTATGTAATCCTATGGTAGGATTGATATGAAGTTGAAGCAATTGATGTTTTGAGAACATTATATATGCAACTGTAGTGGTCCTTAAGGTTTCCTACCAGGAATTAGGTCCTAAAGGCTGGAATCTGGCAGGTTAATGTCCCTTTGGTAACAAGAGATTAGTCACAGAGCCACATGAATCAGAGAGGCTTAATTTTTATCACTCTGCTGAAAAACTTAAAGTGTTATGCTGCTTGTAAAAAGTGCACTAGAAAATATTTTGGTATATAAGTACTTGAAGGGAAGGAACAAAATGAATAGAAGTCTCAGAAAATGTGTTTGTCTACAAAAACAATACAAGAAAATCTCTAGATAAATTCAGAGAGTTCAGCAAGTTTGTTGGCTATAAATCAATATTTGAAAAATGACGAACTCCACACTTTCATATACTAAAGTAACAATAAAATAGAAAATACAATTTTAAAGACCTCCCCGATTCATGAGAGCAACAACTTTAAGGAATGCAAAAATAATCCTAACTAAAGAGGTCCAAGACCAGTATCAAAATTTTTTTAAATGTTGCTTAAGAATAAGAAAGAATACCTAAGTAAATGGGAGATATGCAATGTTAGTAGGTAGAAAGACTCAATAAAAAACAGACTCAATTAATCTATGAGTTTAATGCAATTCCAATAAAAATTCTGTAGGATTTTTTTTTAACTTCTTGTTTGTTTGTTTTTAATCTCTAGTAAAACTAACCATTCATATACCTCTGACCCAGTAATTCCATGTGGAGATTAGCTCTCAGAGAAACTCTATAACATAAGCTCAAGGAGACATTCAAAAAGATGTGTATTACTATATAGAAAGCTTAGAAATGCTCCATTAATTGAAGAATAGACAAATTCTGACAATTTCTCATTTACAAATTCTGTACAATAGTTAAAATGATTTGTGAATATCAATTCACATGGGTAAATTTTAAGAGCATAATGGAAAAAAGCAAGTTGATGAAAGATAAATACTGGATCACCCAGTACGTGTACATTTATGTAATATTTGAAATAATTAAAACTTTTGTGGTAAAAGTATAAATCCTGAATGGGAGTATATACGAACTCCAAAAATACTAATTCTCTCTGGAGTGACAGATGGGGAGTTGTAGATGAAAATACAGCAGATGTATCTGTACTATTTAAAATAGAATCAAACACTGTGTTTGTTAAATCTAGACAATGAGTTCTTGGTATGAACTGTTTTACCTTTCTGACTTTTTAATAATATCAAAATACACAAATTTAATTTAAAATAAATATTTCACAAGCTTGGATGATAACATTCATGTTTCACTGAGGATAACAAATAGAGAGTGTGTCGCTTGTAGAAAGTTTGAGAATAAATGAAAGTTTATTTACACTGGAAAGAGGGACTAGGGGCCATTATATCATGCTAAAAGAGAAGTATGGAATGGAATAAACATGTAGGATAGAGGATGCAAATGGTAAGTGGATGCAAGCAGGAATTGATTTTTAACAGTTTTTGCTAATATTATTTAATTGTTTGACCTACTTTCCCAGCACATCATTTTCTGTACATCTCCTCTTTACCCAATGTTAGCCTTGGTGTCTTAGGCTCTTAATTGCATCTCAGATTTTCAACTCAGTTTTGGCACCAAGGTCACCCACCCCTCAACAAAACCTCAACCCAAAGACAATCTGTGACCATAAGTTGGAAACAATTTGTTAGCAACTAGTCTTAGAGTTGCTAAGTAGGGCAAACACTTAATGCATTTGACTGTTCACTGAAATGTTTGAGATGCCAAGAGGTATCTCAGACTTGGTGATCTACTTCCAAAAAATTAGTCCTTAAAAACCCTATGGAGTACAGTTCTACTCCGACACACATAGGTCAGAATGGACTCTACAAGAACCAGTCTTACTGATTATTCCTGGGTAGTAAACAGTAGAGAAATCACATAAACCTGGGTCTAGAATTCATGATGCTCAGTGCCATTTGGACTCTCAGCACACTTCAGTCAGCCCCTGTCTCCACATTCTCCATGGCAATCCGTAAAACCTTTGTCACTCTCCAGAAACCCATCACAACACCCTACATTACATCTCTCCCAGAAAACTGGGTGCTACTTTCCTATTTCCTGAGTAAGTTAAACCCTTAAGGGAAGAATTCCTCAATATTCTACCCTGCATTTAATTTTCATGCTCATATTTCCATTCTGCCTCTCACACACACACCCCAAGACTCAAAATAAAAGTGCATATCCAGTCCTGGTGCGGCACTGTAGGATAAATGCTGGACTACTAACTACAAGGGAGGCAGTTCAAAAGCACCACCCACTCCTCAGAAACCCTGTTTTGCTGTTAAGTGTCATTGACTTGGTTCCGACTAATAACTACCTTGTATAGTTTTGATGAGAAGCATCTGGTGGGTTTGCCTTATGGATACCAGTGCAGTGCTTATCCTACAGCGCTGCACCAGAAGTCCTGGGCTCCATTAGGGATAAAGAATTAATATAGCAGATGTGGGCTGTGCTAGCCATTTCTAGCAATAGAAATAAGCAACATTTAATGTAGGCATTTGGACCAATAGCACAATATTTTAGAGTGACAATCTGGTGCAAGAGTAAACACAAGGTGATTTTTAAGGGAAAAAAAAGTTAAATAATGCTTAAACTTTTTTAAAAACTTGTTCAAGTTATCTCTCAGAGTTTGGGGAAGGTCAAAGGAAATAGTGTATGTAATACTGTTGCTGCATGTGTAGCAAGTTCTCAATTAAAAGCTAGCTATTCCTTGATGATGTGAAAGACTTTCACCAACATAAGGCAAGAGGTTGATATCATCAATGCAAGAACTGAAGAAACAGAAAGAAGTAGAGGCAAGAGTTTTCTGAGCACCTAAATTTGTTGTTAGTGACCCACAATGCTAGATATCAGAGGGTCTTCATGGGGATACATGATTTTTGCTAAAACCCTAGAGAAGGAGGTAAAAGAAATGTATACTCACTCCAAGGATAGGAGCTAATATGTGCATTAACATGGATGCTAGGGGCAGAGTGAGATTTTGAGTTTACCAAACTGAAGCTAGAGTCCCAAGTAATGCCAGGACATCAAAATTCACTCATGCTCTGAGGTTTCTTATGAGTGTGATGGTACCTAGGACAGTTTCCGAAAGACAACAGAGATCAGGTGTTTCCCCTTGGCATGTAGGGGCATCAGCTAAGACCAACGACAAGTCCTCTGATCTTTGAGATTTCCCTGAAGCAACCAGTGCATGGAAAACAAAATAATATTATTTTCTGAAGGGATTCCTTAACAGGCACTATGAAAATGGCAAATGGAGGTGTTGTTGTAGCTTCTCTTTAAGGCAGTGTGCTTATGTGTGTGCATGCATGTTCTCACACATTCACGCATGCACACACACAATCCCTAATACACACCCATAATATTACTTCAGGAGGACAGATTTGTTCTAAGGTACCAAACAGAGCTATCACTTCCTTATCCCCCTTTCATTGCCAAAAACCCAAGGAGAAGAATTGTCACATAAAATCTAAAGTCCGTTTTTCTGGTTTTTCATTGTTATCATTGCCAGTGCAGGACTGTATATGGAAGAGGAAACACAGGACGCACTAAGGAGGAGAAGCGAAGGAGGGCTGTCACTCTCTCTCTCTGTTTCCCTTGCTTGTGTTTATCCCCATCTCTTCTCCCTTTGAGAACTGGGGTTCTGTAGTCAGGCCAGTATTGAGTCCTAGATTTATCACTATGTC
>NW_006408572.1:3979910-3982543 GCF_000296735.1 Chrysochloris asiatica | reverse complement strand
TTGTCTCACAATCTAAGCATACCTCCCAGGAAATCCTAAAAGAAACATCCTTAAAACAAGGCATTAAGAAACATATTAATGAGAGGCCACCACTATCCTGGACGAACTTCAAAGTGGGTGTCTTCTGTAGGCCAGATATGACATTGAGGTGGTTTGTAACACAATAAGGGCTAGATTAAAAATAAAAATAAAAAAGCTAGCGATCATCTTGTCATTTTTTTCCTTTTTACTTTTCACACTAGAAGTCCTGGTGTAGTCCTGCAGGATAATGCGCTGGACTGTTAGGTCAGCTTGAGCCACAAGGCCGGTGGTTCAAACCACCAGCCGCTTCTGGGAAACACTAAATATACATGGTCACTATAGTCAGAACAAACTCAATGGCACTTAACAAATACAACAAAAAGAATGTTAAGTTAATTTAAAATTAGAAAATCAATCAGTATAATTCTCAATTCACAAAATAAGGCAGAATAAGATTCGATATCCATTTACAACAAAAATTTTCAGCAAACTAGGAATAGAAAAGAACTTCTTTCATCATTCTTTCATCTACAAAGAGCCTTCAAATTCACTTCATACTTAATGGTGAAATGTTGAATAGTTTCCCCTTAGTCAGAAAGAACAGAATGATGTCCACTATTACCACTTCTGAGTCCTGATGTGATGCTGCAGTATAATGCACTGGGCCACAAGGTCAGTGTGAACCACAAGATCAGTATTTTAAACACAACAACTGCTCCTCAGAAACCCTACACAGGAGCACTGAGTCAGAACCAACTCAATGGCACTTAACAACATCAGCGAGTGCCATTTTTATTTGGCATTGTCTGAACTAATTACAGAATGCGGGGGAGACAGTAAAGGAATATTGAAAAATAGAAGAAGAAATAAAGGTGGCATTATTCACATATGATATAATTGTGTGCATTTTTGTTGTAGGTGCCATCGAGTTGGTACCAACTCATAGCAACTCTATTCACAACATAACAAAACACTGCCTGGTCCTGCACCAAACTCACAATCTTTGCTACTCCTGAGCCCATTGCTTCTGCCACTGTGCCAATCAATCTAGTTGGGGGGTCTACCTATTTTCCTGTGACCCTCCACTTTACCAAACATGATATCCTTCTCCAGGGACTAGACTCTCCTGACAATATACCTGAAGTATGAAAGACAAAGTCTAGTCATCCTGGCTTCCAAGGAGCCTTCTGTTTGTACTTCTTCCAACACAGATTGGTTTGTTCTTTTGGTACTTGTAATATTCTCCTCAAACACCATAACTCCAATGCATCAATTCTTCTACAGTCTTCCTTATTCACTGTCCAACTTTTCAATGCATATGAAGTTGCTGAAAATACCATGGCTTGGGTCAGGTACTCTTTAGTCCTCAAACTGACATCTTTGCTCTTCAACACTCTACAGAGGTCTTGTACAGCAGATTTGTCTAATGCAATATGTCATTTTATCTCTTGACTGCTGCTTCCATGAGTATTGTTAGTTGATCAAAGCAAAATGAAGTCTTTGACAAATTCAATCTTTTCTCCATTTGGTGGTGGTTGTGGGGTGTGCTGTGGAATCAGTTCCGACTCATAGCAACCCTACATTGGGTTTCTGAACCTTTCAATCCTGATGGAATCAGAAAGCCTCTTCTTTCTCCCATGGAATGACTGGTAGTAGTTTCGAACTGTTGACCTTGAAGTTAGCAGCCCGACTCAAAACCACTATGCTACCATAGCTCCTTTTTCTCTATTTATCATGAAGTTATTTGTTGCTCCAATGGTGAGGATTTTTATTTTCTTTACATTGAGGTGCAAGCCATACTGAAGGCTGTGGTCTTTGATCTTCAACAGTAAGTATTTTAAGTTCTCTTAGTTATCAGCAAGCATGTTTGTATCATATGCATATCACAGGTTGTTAATGAGTCTTTCTCCAGTTCTGATGCCATGTTTTTCTTCATACTGTCCAGCTTCTCAGATTATGTACTCAGCATACAGACTGAACAACTATAGTGAAAGAATACAACCCTGGCTCACACTTCTTGGATTTTAAATTATTCGGTGTCCAAACTGACCAATATACAGGTTCCTCATGAGCACAATTAAGTGTTCTGGAATATTCATTCTCCTCAATGTCATCCATAGCTTGTCATGATCCACATAGTATATAAAGCAACGGTAAATATCTTTCATGAATTCTCTGATTTCAGCCGAGTTCCATCTGACGTAGCAAGGACATCCCTTGTTCCACATCCTCATCTCAATCAGGCTTGAACCTCTCACAACTCCCTCTCAATGTACTGTTGCAGCGATTTTTAAATTATTTTTAGCAAAATTTTACTTGCATGTGCTATTAATGATATTGTCAGAAGATTTCTGTTGGATCAACTCTTTGGAATAGACACAAATATGGATCTCTTACAATCAGTTGACCAGGTAGCTGTCTTACAAATTTCTTGGCATAGTTAAGTGAGTGTTTTCAGTGCTGCTTCAGTTTGTTGCAAGATTTCAATTTGTATTCCATCAATTCCTGGAGCCCTTTGCCAACACCTTCACCTTGGACTTCTTTCAATACCATTGGCTATCTCTTGAAATGGTTGAACATCGACCATTCTTTTTGGTAAAGGGACTCTCTGT
>NW_006408572.1:3977648-3978900 GCF_000296735.1 Chrysochloris asiatica | reverse complement strand
ACCCTGCTGTATAGGGTTTCTTTGGATAAAATATTGAATAATGCAGAAAGCATCAAAAGGAGCAGCTGGTGAGCTTGAACTGCCGGCCTTACTGTTCAAGCCAACCTTGCATTCAGGCACATTAACCCATACCACCACACTAGAACTATCACCGGAGGCATTGTAATGTACGAAAGATCTTGAAATATTCTTTTTGATAATGAATGTGACTCCATTCCTCTTTAATTTGTCATTCCAGGCATGATAAAGCATGTGATTATCAGATTAAAGAAGGCTAGTACCAGTCCATTTCAGTTCACTTAATGCTTAGGAGATCGATGACTATGCATTCCATTTAATTTCTGACAACTTCCAATTTTCCTAGATTAATACGTCATTTATTCCATGTTCCAATTATTAATGGATGTCTGCAGCTGTTTTTCCTCATTTTGAGATGTGATCCGTCCACAAATGAAGATCCAAGAAAGCTTTACTCCTTTCACGTCATCATGGTCAACCCTACTTTGAGGACGCAACTGTTCCTCAGTCATATTTTGAGTCCCTTCCAACCTGAGGGGCTCATCTTCTAGCACTATATCTGACAATATACTTGCTCTAGTCATCATATTTCAATATTCTGATGCTATCTGACATTGTTTCACTGCTATTCATAAGGCTTTCAATAGCTAATCATTCAGAAATTATCCACCTCTCCTTCTTCCGTGTCTGTCTTTGTCTGGAAGTTCAGCTAAAACCTGTCCACCTTGGGTGACCCTGCCAACATTCCAAACACCAATGACATAACTTCCAGCATCACAGCAACTCATAGTGACCCTGTATAGTGTTTCTAAGGAGCAACTGGTGGGTTTGAACTGCTGACTTGTGGTTAGCAGTCCAGTGCTTATTCTACAGCACTACTGGAAGGGGAAAAAATCACTCAGGCTTTAAATGAATATTCAGAGGATTTATTCAGCATTAGAGAGACATCAGATGAGCGAATCACCAAAATACATGAGTGAAAACATGTCACTAGACATAGGGCAAGAAATGAAGAGATTACAATATAATCATTGATTGGTTCATCTTTGATTAAAGTCACAAAGGGGATGGTTAAATAACTGGGGAAAGGCTTTCTTTGAATACAAATGCCAAGCTATGTTTATGTGCACCATAAAGATTTACAATAATAATTAAAGAATGCTTATAGTGCACACTTTTTAGAACAGGTTATAAAAGTATCTAGGTTGGTGTAAAACATTTCTTGGTCTGGAAA
>NW_006408572.1:3973656-3977548 GCF_000296735.1 Chrysochloris asiatica | reverse complement strand
CAATAACCAATAATTATCAATATATCTTGATTGCATGTTTGATCATTTTCAGATTGAAGAGCTTGGTAGAATTCTTCAATTTCATCATCACTGGCTTCAGTGGTTGGGGCATAAATTTGAATAATAGTGGTATTAACTGGGCTTCTTTGTATTGTTGTTGTTGTTACATGTTGTCAAGTTGTTTCCAACCCATAGCGACCCTGCTGTATAGGGTTTCTTTGGATAAAATATTGAATAATGCAGAAAGCATCAAAAGGAGCAGCTGGTGAGCTTGAACTGCCGGCCTTACTGTTCAAGCCAACCTTGCATTCAGGCACATTAACCCATACCACCACACCAGAACTATCATCGGAGGCATTGTAATTTAAGAAAGATCTTAAAATATTCTTTTTGATAATGAATGTGACTCCATTCCTCTTTAATTTGTCATTCCAGGCATAATAAAGCATGTGATTATCAGATTAAAGAAGGCTAGTACCAGTCCATTTCAGTTCACTTAATGCTTAGGAGATCGATGACTATGCATTCCGTTTAATTTCTGACAACTTCCAATTTTCCTAGATTCATATGTCATTTATTCCATGTTCCAATTATTAATGGATGTCTGCAGCTGTTTTTCCTCATTTTGAGTTGTGCCCTCTCCACAAATGAAGGTCCAAGAAAGCTTTACTCCTTTCACGTCATCATGGTCAACCCTACTTTGAGGGCACAACTATTCCCCAGTCATATTTTGAGTGCCTTCCAACCTGAGGGGCTCATCTTCTAGCACTATATCTGACAATAAGCTTGTTCTATTCAACATATTTCAATATTCAATATTCTGGTGCTTTCTGACAGTGTTTCACTGCTATTCATAAGGCTTTCAATAGCTAAACATTCAGAAATTGTCCACCTCTCCTTCTTCCGTGTCTGTCTTAGTCTGGAAGTTCAGCTAAAACCTGTCCACCATGGGTGACCCTGCCAATGTTCCAAACACCAGTAGCATAACTTCCAGCATCACAGCAACTCATAGTGACCCTGTATAGTGTTTCTAAGGAGCAGCTGGTGGGTTTGAACTGTTGACTTGTGGTTAGCAGTCCAGTGCTTATCTTATAGCACTATTGGAGGGGGAAAGATCACTAAGGCTTTAAACGAATATTCAGAGGATTTATTCAGCATTAGAGAGACATCAGATGAGCGAATCACCAAAATACATAAGTGAAAACATGTCACTAGACATAGGGCAAGAAATGAAGAGATTACAATACAATCATTGATTGGTTCATCTTTGATCAAGGCCACAAAAGGGATGGTTAAATAATTGGGGAAAGGCTTTCTGTGAATACAAATGCCAAGCTATGTTTATGTGCACCATAAAGATTTACAATAATAATTAAAGAATGCTTATAGTGCACACTTTTTAGAACAGGTTATAAAAGTATCTAGGTTGGTGTAAAACATTTCTTGGTCTGGAAATGGTGATAAGAATTAACAGCTGAAGAATGTGACATCAGCAAAGATATCCCTTGTTTCATGTCCTTTTCTGAATCCGGCTTAAACTTCTTCAGGTTCTCTGTCAATGTGCTGTTGAGGCCATTTTAAAATTATCTTTAGCTAAATTTTACTTGAATTTCTGGTATGCTATTGGACTGTAAAGTTGATTTGAACTACAAAGTCGGCAGTTCAGGCTCACCAGCCGCTCTGCTCCTTAGAAACCTTACACACAGGGTTGCTATGGTTTGGAACGGACTCAACAGCACTTAACAAGAAAAACAACCACAATTTTACTTGCATGTGATATTAACAATACTGTACAATAATTTCTGCATTCCATTGTATTGTCAGCCTTTTTTTTTTTTTTTTGGTATGGTGACTCTGTATTCTTTTCATGCTTTCTGCATATCGTTCAATATATTGTCCAGAGAATCACCCAATTTTGCAAGTCTAGGTTTCAATTATGTATATATATATCCTCCCAAAGGGATTCTATACATTTATTAATATTTATTAACTATTCTACACCTTGCTTGGAATCCTGGTGTGGCACAATAGAATAGACACTTGACTGATAACTGCAGGGTTGACTGTTCAAACCTACCATCTGCTCCTTGGAAACTCTATACCAGGTCACCACAAGTCTGTACTGCCTTGGTGGCACTTAACAACAACAACTGCATCTTGTTTATTTCACTTAATAGTGGATATGAGCAATTGTTCTTTGTCAGTACATTTACACGGTACACTTAGCCCCACCCTGGATACAGTGAACTTGGCAGCAGATATGACCTTTGCAGATGAGGAGTGGGAGACACAGACAGGAGAACAAAACCTAACCATGGAAGGTTCCTGGGCAGCACAGTTTGCACCTGGCTTTTGGTTTTGCACCAAAAGTTTGAATCCATCCAGTGGCGGGTAGTGATAGTTGTGTGCCATGGAGTCCATTCAATATCCTTCATGAACATAGATGCAAAAATTCTCAATCTTAGCCAATAGAATTCAACAATATATCATTAAAAAAAACAATACATCATGACCAAGTCAGATTCATACCAAGTATGCAGAGATTGTTCAATATTATAAAAACAATCAGTGTAATCCACCACATACATAAAACACAGGAAAAGAACCACATGTTCATATTGATTGATGCAGAAAATGCATTTGACAAAATCCAACATCCATTCCTGATTTAAAAAAAACATTCAACAAAATAGGAATAGAATGGAAATTCCTATACATAATTAAGGGCATGTTTACAAATCCAGCAGCCAACGTTATTCTAAATGTTAAATAAACTGAAACCATTCCCTTTTTGAACAGGAACCAAAAAGGATGCCCTTCATCACTACATCTATTCAATATTGTGCTGGAAGTCTTAACCAGAGCTATTAAGTCGAGAAGGGGAAATTAAAGGCATCCAAATTGGTTAAGAAGAAGTAAAACTCTATTTGCAGAGGATTTGGTCCTATTCATAGACAATCTCAAAGACTCTTCAAGAAAATTATTGGAACTCATTGAAAGATTCTGCAAAGTAGCAAGGTACAAGAACAACATACAAAAATCAGCTAGATTCCTTTACACTAATAAAGACAGCTCTGAAAAAAAAACAAAAAACAATCAGGAAAGCAATACCATTTATAATAGCGACCTGAAAGATGAAATACTTAGGAATAAAACTAACTGGAAAACAAAAGACCTATACAAAGAAAACTACAAACCACTACTACAAGAAACCAAGAGAAACTTACAAAAGTGGAAGAATATACCTTGTTCATGGGTAGAAAGACTTAACATTGTGAAAATGTCAACAATTCCCAAAGCAATCTAGAGATATAACACAATGCCAATCCAGATTCCAATATCATTCTTTAAAGAGATAGAAAAACTTATCAGTAACTTTATATGTAAAGGAATGAATCTATGATAAGCAAAGCATTACTTAATGAGAAAAACAAAGTTGGAGGTCTCTCACTTTCTGATCTCAAAATCAACAACACAGTCATAGTGATCAAAACAGCCTGATACTGGTAAAACAAAAGATGCATAGATCTACCTGGAAGCCATCAGGGCAAACAATCAAGTTCCTTCAGGACAATGCCCCCTCTAAGACTGAAACTCAAAGGGAACACATGAGCAGGCATGTAAGCTTGCTGACAAGCACAATGGTCTACTGTGAGTGGGAGAGAGGGAAAGGAAGCGATGAAGAAATAGGATGAGTTCAACCATGTTCCATAGACTCCCTTTGACCTGGAGATTAGAGAAAGAAGAGGAAGCACTGCTTGGTCGAAAGTATAATAAGACCTGGGGACACCTGAGCCCATGGACAATGACATAGCCACACAGAGCTAGAGCTGAGAGTGAAGCATCCAGCTGATACAAAGTGAGGGGAGACACATAAGAACACCCAAACTTG
>NW_006408572.1:3971651-3972170 GCF_000296735.1 Chrysochloris asiatica | reverse complement strand
AAAAAACACACACACAACTAGTTTCTAAAGTCTATTGAAAACTACAATACCTCTACAAGAAAAAGACAAATACCCAATTTAAAAATGGGCAGCTTTATGAAAGGCATTTACCAAAGACATGCAGGTAGCCAACAAACAGATGAAGAAATTTTCATGATCATTAGGCATTTGTTGTAGTTGCTGTTAAGTGCTGTCGAGTCTGTTCCGAAGCATAGGGACCCCATATAGGGTTTCCAAGGAGCAGCTGATGAGCTTGAACCACCAGCCTTGCAGTTCAAATGACTTTGCAGTCTGGTGTATTAACCCACAGGAACACACAAGGCATTGTTGTTGTAGTTGTTAGGTGTCATCAATAGGTACAGACTCATAGCAACCTTATGCACAGCAGAACATAAAACTGTCCAATGCTGGGCCAACCTCACTACTGTTACAACATTTGAGTCCATCAATGTTGCCATTTGGCCAATCCATCCCATTAGGGGTCTTCCTCTTTTTCTCTGACCCTCCACCTTACCAAAC
>NW_006408572.1:3943696-3945221 GCF_000296735.1 Chrysochloris asiatica | reverse complement strand
GTGTCTCACAAGATGAACCAGTCTCCTCTTGACCCATCCCCACCTTTCCAAGAATTAGATCTCAATATAGTGCAGATGGGGAGGTAGAAACCCTACCTCTGAGGAGACAGAAGCTAGAGTCTGAAGAGCATGCGCAGAAGCAAATTCTAAGTGTGAAAGACCAAGGAGAATGAAATATAAGACTCAGAAAATCCAAACTCATTTACATAGTTACACTCACCCAGAATTGTAGAGATTTTGTGTAGCTGAAGTGACTGGGACAGCATTAACAGTCTTCAGACTGGCCAATTGATTAGTCTATAGTCAATGTGTTTAAACTGCTATAATGCCTCTTGCATTCTGTACCAAAAGGAAGCCAAAGGGAAACAGAACTATTGGAATCAATTTATTAATAAATAAACTTGTCTCACAATCTAAGCATACCTCCCAGGAAATCCTAAAAGAAACATCCTTAAAACAAGGCATTAAGAAAGATATTAATGAGAGGCCACCACTATCCTGGACGAACTTCAAAGTGGGTGTCTTCTGTAGGCCAGATATGACATTGAGGTGGTTTGTAACACAATAAGGGCTAGATTAAAAGAAAAAGCTAACGATCATATTGTTGTTGTTTTTTTTTAACTTTTCACACTAGAAGTCCTGGTATAGTGCTGCAGGAAAATGTGCTGGACTGCAAGGTCAGCTTGAGCCGCAAGGTTGGTGGTGCAAACCCACCAGCTGTTCCTCAGAATCATTATAAGTCACAACCAACTCAATGGCACTTTACAACAACAACAATTGCCACTTGTATTTGGCATTTCCTAAACAGTTATAGAAGGTAAGGGAGGGAGGGGAATAAAAGGAATTAACACTGAAAAATAGAAGAAGAA
The DNA here is from genome assembly GCF_000296735.1 of Chrysochloris asiatica. Classification (NCBI taxonomy): domain Eukaryota; kingdom Metazoa; phylum Chordata; class Mammalia; order Afrosoricida; family Chrysochloridae; genus Chrysochloris; species Chrysochloris asiatica. Next base: position 3,944,352 of record NW_006408572.1, on the reverse strand, counting down.
ATAAAGGTGGCATTATTCACGTATGATATTATTGTGTGCATTGTTGTTGTTAGGTGCCATCTAGTTGGTATCAACCCACAGCGATGCTATGTACAACAGAACAACACACTGCCCGATCCTGCACCAAACTCACAATCTTTGCTACACATGAGCTCATTGCTGCTGCCACTATGCCAATCAATCTAGTTGGGGGTCTACCTATTTCCTCTGACCCTCCACTTTACCAAACATGATATCCTTCTCCAGGGACTGGTCCCTCCTGAGAATATGTCTGAGGTATGAGAGATGAAGTTTGGCCATCCTGGCCTCCAAGAAGTATACAGGCTGTACTTCTTCCAACACAGATTGGTTTGTTCTTCTGATGCTTTTAATATTCTCCTCAAACACCATAACTCAAATACATCAATTCTTCTACCGTCTTCCTTATCCACCGTCCAACTTTCACATGCATATGAGGTTGTTGAGAAGCTAAAGCAAATGGAAGAATTGAAGAGGTCCAAGAGTTGAACAGAAAATTTCAAAGATCAGCTCCAGAAGATAAAACCAAATACTATAATAAAATATGCAAAGATTTGGAGTTAGAAAACCAAAAGGGAAGAACACGGTCAGCATTTCTCAAGCTGGGGGAACTGAAAAAAAAATTCAAGCCTTGACTT
>NW_006408572.1:3934797-3942401 GCF_000296735.1 Chrysochloris asiatica | reverse complement strand
TAGATCTGTTTTGGAAGAGTGCTCCTTGGAGGCCAGGATGGCTAAGCTTCGTCTCTCATACTTTGGACATATTGTCCGGAGGGAACAGTCACTGGAGAAGGATGTCAAGCTGGGTAAGGTGGAGGGTCAGAGAAAAAGAGGAAGACCCCCAATGAGATGGATTGGCCAGGTGGCATCAGTGATGGACTCAAGTGTGGCAGCAGTAGTGAGGTTGGCCCAGGATCGGACATTTTTTTGTTCTGCTGTGCATGGGGTCTCTATGAGTTGGTTCTGACTCGATGGCACCTGACAACAACAACAACAACATGATGTTGTTGAAAATACCATGGCTTGAGTCAGGTACACTTTAGTCCTCAAACTGATATTTTTGCTCTTCAACACTCTGGAGAGGTCTTGTACAGCAGATTTGCCTTATGAAATACATCATTTGATCTCTTGACTGCTGCTTCCATGAGTGTTGTTGGTTGATCTGAGCAAAATGAAGTCTTTGACAACTTCAATCTTTTCTCCATTTGGTGGTGGTAGTAGTGGTGTGCTGTGGAATCAGTTCCAATTCATACTGATGCTGCATAAGGGTTTCCAAAGTTTTGAATCTTGACAGATGCAGAAAGCCTCATCTTTCTCCCATGGAATGGCTGGTAGTTTCGAACTGCTGACCTTGAGGTTAGCAGCTCAACTTGTAACCACTATGCTACCAGAACTCCTTTTTCTCTATTTACCATGCTGTTATTTCTTACGCCAATGGTGAGGATTTTTTTTATTTTCTTTACATTGAGGTGTAACCCATAGTGAAGGCTGTGGTCTTTGATCTTTAACAGTATTTTAAGTCCTCTTTGTTTTCAGCAAGCAAGTCTGTATCATCTGCATATCACAGGTTGTTAAAGAGTCTTTCTCCAGTTCTGATGCCATGTTTTTCTTCATACTGTCCAGCTTCTCAGATTATGGACTCCTCACCACTGGACCAAAGACAACATCCATATAAGTAGAGAGAAGACTGAAGTTGTCAAAGATTTCATTTTGCTCAGATCAACCATCAACACTCATGGGAGCAGATGTCAAGATATCAAATGACGTATTGCATTAGGCAAATCTGTTACACAAGACCTCTTTAAAATGTTGAAGAGCAAAAATGTCAGTTTGAGGAGTAAACTGTGCTTGACCCAAGCCATGGTATTTTCAATAACCTCATATGCATATGAAAGTTGGACAGTGAATAAGGAAGACAATAGAAGAACTGATGCATTTGAGTTACTGTGTTGGAGGAGAATATTGAAAGTACCATGGACTACTAAAAGATCAAACAGATCTGGGTTGGAAGAAGTACAGCCACATTGCTCCCTGGAAGCCAGGATGGTCAAACTTCATCTCTCATATTTTGGACATTTTATCAAGAGGGACCAGTCCCTGGAGAAGGATATCATGTTTGATACAATGGAGGGCTGGAGAAAGAGAGGAAGATCCCCAGTGATGTGGATTGACACAGTGGCAGCAGCAATGGGGTCAGGTATAGCAAAGATTGTGAGTTTGATGTAGGACTGGGCAGGATTTCATTCTGTTACACATAGAGTCACTGTGAGTGGGTACTGACATGATGGCACTTAACAACAACATAGTATTCAAGGTAGTAAATGATGATGAGTTAAATGAAAGGACTGAGACTATCATAGAAGCTCCAGTTAAGCTATTGAGTAACAGAGTAAAATTGAAAATATCTGGCCTAAGTTACCATGTCTACATATTAGGAATAATAATCATCCCTGTCTTGCTTTAACACAGGTGTGAAAAATCACATACTCTCATGCTCTGAAGGATATAAATCATTACTGAAATGTCTATTTTCATTGCAGTTATGTTTAATCATCCCTATGAAGGAGCTCTGGTAGCATAGTGGTTACGAATCGGGCTGCAAACCTTAAGGTCAGTAGTTCGAAACTACCAGTCACTCCACTGGAGAAAGATGGGGCTTTCTGCTCCTGTAAAGATTTACAGCCTCGGAAACCCCGTACAGGGTTGCTATGGGTCGGAACCGACTCGACGGCACTTAACAACAACAACAACATGCTTATACCGTTGTTGTTGTTAAGTGCCAAGTCAGTTCCAACCCACAGCAACCCTGTATAGGGTTTCCAAGGAGCCACTGGTGAGCTTGAACTGCAGTCAAGCGCATTAACACACAGCACCACTCTCCTTGTCTAACTCTAAGTTTGTTACTGTTAACTACCATCGAGTAGGTTCTGACTCATAGCGATCCTGTATAGGGTTTCCAAGGAGTCACTGGTACATTTGAGCTGCTGACCTTGCAGTTCAAACTGACCTTTTGGTCCACTGCATTAGCCTACAGCGCCACACCAGAACTCCACCTTTAGTTAGACAGGAATAATGTGAGGTTGATACAGCAGTTAATGGTAGGAAGCTTTCCTAAGGATATTCATTCTTCCCCTCTTCCGTTATACTGCCCTCAGTGGCACATATTGGTTCCTGGTGTGGCACTGTGGGCTAATGGGTCAGACTGAAAAGTCATTTGAGCTGTAAGGTCAGAGGTTCAAGTTCCCCAGCTGCTCCTTGGAAACCCTATACAGGGTCTCTGTGGGTTAGAATTGACTCGACGACACTTAACAACAACAACAACATGGCACATGTCATTTCACTACGTGAGATTACAATAATCATGAGCACCTGTATGTCTATTTTTGGTTTTAGCTGCTATAAGAACCACTGATCCTGTATGTCAGTGTGGTACTGTGGGTTAATGCACTAGACTGCAAAGTCGGTTTGAACTGCATGGTTGGCGGTTCAAGCTCATCAGCCGCTCCTCATAAACCTTATACAGGGTTGCTATGGGTCGAAACCAACTCAGCAGCACTTAGTAACAACAACAGTATGCCGGTTAATTATTACTTGCCTCAGACATCTTCTGTTGAATCTAACATCCTGAGTGATTTTCTAAAAATAATTTCATATTTTTAAGTAATTTAAGATTCAAATAAAGTTGTGAAAATAGTACAGAAAAATTTCATGTACCTTTCATCTAGTTTCCGCAAGAATAATATATTATGTAAACTGTAGTAAATTGTCAAAACCAGGAAATTAGTTTTGGTAAAACACTATTAACTGAGGTAAAAAGGTAGAGAAATCATTTGGATGTCACCATTTTCGCATGCACTTGTGTCTGTGTTTGTGTGCTTCTATGTACTTCTACCACATCTGTTAATTCAGAAAACTATAACCTCAGTCAAGGTATGAAACCGTTCAGTCACCACAAAGGCAGAGACCTGGTGTGGCACTGTGGGTTAATGCACCAGACGGCAAAGTCATTTGAATTGCAAGGTTGGTGGTTCAAGCTCACCAATCGCTCCTTGGAAACCCTATACAGGGTCACTATGAGTTGGAATCAACTCGACGGCACTTAACAACAACAACCACAACCACAAAGGAACTACTTTGTGTGACCCCCTTAATAGCCACACCTTTCCCTGACCGCTTAATTACTATCAAGTCAGTTATGACTCATAATGACTCTTTGTTCAGGGTTTCCAAGGAATGGCTGGTGAATCTGAACCATTGACCTTGTGATTAGTAGTACAGTGCTTATCTTACAGCACATTGCCAGGACTCTATTGTTAAGTACTGTTGATTTGGTTCCATCTCATAGTGACCCTGCATAGGGTTTCCCAGGAGCTGCGGGTGCATTTGTACTGCCAACCTTGTGGTTAGCAGTCCAGTGCTTATCCTACAGTACCACACCAAGATTCAGGGGATCCATTAGTTAAAAAGAATTAATATAGCAGATATGGGTGGTTGTAGCCATTTCTAGTAATTGTTGTTATTGTTAAGTGCCATCAAGTCAGTTCCGACTCCTAGCAACCCTGAATAGAGTGTCTAAAGAGCAGCTGGTGGGTTTGAACTGCTGATCTTGTGATTCACAGTCCAGTAATGATCCTACAGTGACACATTAGGAGTCCATTCCCTGACCATACTGATATGTATTTGCATCATTATAATATTGTCACTGAACAAATGTCATATAAATGGAATCATAGACTATGTAACCTTTAAGATTGGCTTCTTTTTCACTTAGCATAATGTCCCAGGAAGTCCTGGTGTGGCAAGGTTGGTTTGAATCTCAGTCAGCAGTTCAAATTCACCAGCCACTCCTCAGAAACCCTATAGATGGTTGTTAGGAGTCAGAACCAACTTGATAGCACACACCAACAACAACAACAATGACCCTGGGTGGCTGCACTTATCAGCAATGCATTCTTTTTTTATTGCTGGCTAGTATTCTATTGGAGTCCTTGTGTGGCATTGTGGGCTAATGCACTGGACTGCAAAGTCAGTTTGAATCGCAGGTTGGCAGTTCAACCTCACCAGTTGCTCCTCAGAAACCCTTTAAAATGTTACTATGGGTCAGAATCGACAAGACAGCACTTAACAACAACAACAGTATTCTATTGTGCCACCACTCATCTGCCAGTTTGTCACAGTGTGGTTACTTGTATGGTGCTGTGAAGCTGGAAACTATGCCCCTGGTATTTTGACTGCTTGCAGGGTCACCCAGGGTGGACAGGTTCCAGACTAAGAATAGGAAGGAGAGTCGGACCACTTCCAAATGTGTAGCCACAGAAAACCTTATAAATAGCAGTGGGACACTGTCAGATAGAACCAGAATATTGAATACTGAAACATGATGAATAGCACCAGAATATTGTCAGATATATGAGTTCTGGTGTGGCTCTGTAAGGTGAATCATTGGACCCCAAGGTCAGTTTGAACCACAAAATCAGTGATTCAAATTTACCAGACACTCCTTGAAAACCCTATACAGGGTCGCCATGAGTCAGAACCAACTCAATGACACTTCACAACAACATCCACAATTGTCAGATATAGTGCTGGAAGATGAGTCAAAATACAACAGGGGGAAGAGCTGCCTTTACAAAGTAGAGTTGACTGTGATGATGTGAATGGAGTAAAGCTTTCAGGACCTTCATTTGCTGATGGGGCACAACACAAAATGAGAGGAAACAGCTGCAGATATCCATTAATAATTGAAATATGGAATGCATGAAGTATGAATCTGGGAAAATTGGAAGTTGTCAAAAATGAAAAGGAATGCATAAAGATCGATAACCTAGGCATTAGTTAGCTGAAATAGACTGGTATTGGTCATTTTGAATCTGACAATCACACAATTTACTATGCTGGGAATGACAAATTGAAGAGGAATGGTATTGCAGTCATTATCAAAAAGAACAAATCAAGGTCTATCCTGAAGTATCATGCTGTCTGTGATAGGATAATATTCATATGCCTATGGAAGACCAGTTAATACCACTATTATTCAAATTTATGCACCAACCACTAAAGCCAGTGATGATGAAATTGAAGACTTCTACCAATTTCCTCAGTCTGAAATTGATCAAATATGTAATCAAGATGTATTGATAATTACTGGTGATTGAAATGCAAAGGTTGGAAACAAAGAGGAATCAGTCATTGGAAAATACGGCCTTGGTGATAGAAATGATGCTGGAGATTTCATGATAGAATTTTGCAAGACCAGTGACATCTTCATTGCAAATATCTTTTTTAAAGAACATAAATGATGACTGTACACATGGAACTCACCAGATGGAATACACAGAAATCAAATTGACCATATCTGTGGAAAGAAACAATGGAAACGATGCATATCATCAGCCAAAACAAGATCAGAGGCTGCCTGAGGAATAGACCATCAATTGCTCATATGCAATTTCTGGCTGAAGCTGAAAAAAATTAAAGCAAGTACTTGAGCATCAAAATATGACCTTAAACATAGTCCACATGATGTTAGAGATCATCTTAAGAACAGATCTGATGCATTAGTCACTAATGACAAAAAGACCAAAAAAAAGGGGGGGTTGTGGGGAGACATCAAGAACATCATACAGGACAGGACCTTAGTAGAATCCTGAGCCTCATCTAGAACCATCTAAGGTGGGACATTCCCATTAGAAAGGATAAGCAGACCAGTTTAGAACAGCTAAAGCAATATAAGATACATCTTTAAAGAAAGATCAGCAGGAAAATCCAAAACAAAAATGGTATTATGATTGTCTACTACAAGAACAAGCAAGTTGTTCACTGGGGAGCCATCAAGGCAAGCAATCAAGTCCCTTCAGGACAAACCCCTCACCCAGACTGAAACTCAAAGGGAACACATGAGCAAGCATGTAAGTTTTCTGGCAACCATGATGGTCTACTGGTGAGTGGAAGTGGGGGAAAGACAGCAATGAAGATATGGTATGAGTTCAACCACAGTCCATTGACCCCCATAGACCTGGGGATGAGCGAGAGAAGAGGAAGGGCTAGTTGGTCCGAAGTATGGTGAGATCTGGGGACATAGCCACGAGGGCTAGAGCTGAGAGTGAAGCATCCAGCTGATATGAAGTGAGGGAAGATGCACAAGAACTCCCAAACTTGCAGATAGTACCCATGTGATGTAGCTTTAATGGCTTGATGATTACAACTCAAGTAGAAGAAGGTTAAAAAAAATTGATAAAGGAAACAAGTATAAATTGCTACAATCAGATGAACTTGACCTATACTTATGGATATAGTAGCTCAGAATACCAACTGAAAGGGAAGGAGTCTTCATCGTATCCTCTCTGTATGCAGGGTTGTTAGGGATGGGCAACTTAGACACTGGTTACCTAAAACAGGTGGGGGAGCTATAAAGGCACAAAGTGACTGGCTTACAAGTTTCAAGAGGGAGTTTAATTTCAGAGTGTGCGGGGGGGAAAGTAGAGTCCCCACTGAATAGTTTTCATCTTGTCTAGATGGGTGTGGTAAATGGAGATGGGGATAAGATTCTTATGATTCAATAGTGAGTAATTGTTATCATGACTAATTGTCACTGTCATACAGTAAAGGTAGAAGTTTTGTAACATAAAGGGGGGAGTAGTTAATCTTTCATCACAGGAACAGAGGACCCTACGTCCATCAAGGGAGAAGAACACCAGCCAAATATGGAACTATATCCAGAGAAGCAGTGACACCAGAGATGGACACAGAGATGAGGACATGGAGAGAGAAAGCATCTGAGGACTCTAGACTCACGGAAAGAGACATGCTGTGTGCTGGGAGTCAAGAGGCAGGCTTGCAGAATGTGCCCTTTGGTTGTTTAAGTGACTATGTATTCTTCAGTGTTTTTGTATACATTCAAAAACAATCAACAAGAATATACAGGAAAAAAGCAAAAGTCATTCAAAAGAAAAGGAAGAAAGAAAAGACCAAAATTAATATCAGATAAGACTCTGAAACCTGATCTCCATTATAGATGTGCTAAATCAAATGAAAGAAGAGAAGAGGTAAAAGTACTGAAAAAAATTTTCAAAGGGCAGCTTGAGCAGACAAAGTAAAATATTATTGTGAAATTTGCAAAGATCTGGAATTAGAAAGTTAAAAGGAAAGAGCATGCTAAGCATTTCTCAAGCTGAAAGAACTAAGGAAAAATTCAAACCTCAACTTGAAAGATTGAAAGATTCTTTGGGCAAAATGTTGAATGATGCAGAAAGCAGGAAAAGAAAATGTAAGAAATACACAGAGGCACTGTACCAAAA
>NW_006408572.1:3910687-3933585 GCF_000296735.1 Chrysochloris asiatica | reverse complement strand
GGAGGGGAGTGATTGACTTTGCAGTCTAAGAGCGGAGGTTCCTGGAACCATCAAGGGAGAAGGGCAAAGAGTGGGACCCTACCCAGAGAAGTTGTGACGCCAGAGATGGAGGCAGAGACTATGACGTGAAGAGATGGAGCAGCTGGGGACTTTAGACCCAGAGAGGGAAAGTGGCTATGCACTGATGACAGGAGGGCAGGCTTGCAGGGTATACCCTTTGGTTGGTTGATGATTTATGTAGGGGATTGTAACCCTGGCAATAAAACAATATACAATAGGATGAATGTAAAGCTAATGTTCTCCCATGTACACTATCATATAATTCACAACAGAACATTTTTTTTTAATAATGAATAAATAAATGAGAAGGTACAAAAAAAAAAAAGTTACATGACATATTGCATTAAGCAACTCTGCTGCACAAAACCTATTTAAAGTGTTCAAGAGCAAAGATATCAGTTTGAGGACTAAAGGTGTGCCTTACCCAGGCCATGGTATTTTCAACAGCCTTATATACATGTGAAAGTTGAATAATGAATAAGGAAGACTGCAGTATAATTGATGCATTTGAGTTATGGTGTTAGAGAAGAATATTTAAAGTACCATGGACTGCCAGAAGAACTAACAAATCTGCATTGGAAGAAGTACAACCAGAATGCTCCTTAGAAGTCAAGAGATGGCCTGACTTCATCTCTCATACTCGAACATATTATTAGGAGGGACCAGTCCCTGGAGAAGGACATCATGCTTGGTACATTAGAGAGTCAGCAAAAAAGAGGGAGACCCCCAACAAGATGGATTGGCACAGCAATAGGCCCAAACATAGGAGCAATTGTGAGGCTGGTGCAGGACCAGGTGGTATTTTGGTCTGTTGTACATAGAGTCGCTAAGGGTGGCAACTGACTCTATGGCACCTAACAACAACAGCTACGTATTCTGTTGTTTGGATGTCCCACACTTTGCTTATCCATTCACCCATTAAAGGACATCTGGCTTGTTTCCAGTTTTTGACAATTACGAATAAAGCTGTTACAAGCATTCGTGTGCAGCACATTTACTGTACTCAGTGTCATCATACTACAGATTCTTCTTCAGCTTGCTAACATTTCTTGATAGGTTTAGGCCAAATGTAAATCCTCAAAGATTGTTACTGGTACCTTTTTAATGAGGTTATAAACAACTGAGAGGTACAATTTGGGGAAACATATATAGATACAATAAAAGTGAACAAAAAGCAAGGGAGAATAAATTAGCACAGGATATCAGATGAAAGGATACACAAGAAGGGAGAGTCAGGGTAATGGAATTGAGAGGACCATGCAGTTGTTGTTGTTGTTGTTAAGTGCCGTCAAGTCGGTTCCAACCCATAGCGACTTTACATAAAGTTTATTACTAAAGTCTTATTTTTAAAGTCTAAAAGTTAGGTAGTGAGTTCATGGATGTTTATAATTTTATTATAGATAGATAGAAAATAGATGAAGAGAGATGATAGAGAGAGAGAGAGAGAGAGATGATCTGCATAAAACAATGGTGAGAGTTCATCTGAAACCAAAGATTGGAAAGAGAGAGATGGGTAAGGAATAGTGGTGGTAAAGAAACCAAGAACTCGATTAGACAGTTCTTAGAACAATCTAGCCAAGAGTGACGATATACACAAAGGATTTAGTGTAAAATAATGTATAAAAGATCACTTTTATGATAGTAGCAATTAAGGAGATGAACAGGTCTACAAGATTTGGAAGTTGAGCCTCTAAGAGAAAAAGTATGCCTTTTAATGAAAATTGTGACTAAGATGATACTTTTTAAAAATAAAATAAGTTCCATTTTCAATGCGTTACCAAAGGTTCCTGTGGGACACATTCAGGGAAGTCCTCAGTTAAATAGTAGAATGAAGATATAAAACTTTGGAGCAAAATTAAAAGAGTACAGATTGAAGTGAACTTGATAAAGTTATGGAGATCAATGAAATTATTTATAAGACTGTAAATCTTGTAAAATAAATAAATGAGTGAATGTAAAATGAATAGATGAATAAATCTTTAGAAGAATGGGTGGGAATGGCAGTCAAAGATTGCTTTGATAAGCTAAATAAAGCAGTTCACAGATAATATTAACAAATAATTGAGGGTTTAATTTTCCTCATAGTTTCCTTACATGTTGTTGCTAAGTGCTGTCAAGACAGTTCTGACTCACAGAGACCTTGTATGGGATTTCCAAGGGGCATCTGGTGTATTTGAAGCATGGACCTTGCACTTAGCAGTCCAGTGCTTATCCTATACTGCCACACCAGAACTCTGCTTCTATATCATCAAACAATCCCTTGGCCCTCATGGATACCCAGTACACAACCCATGAAAGTATAAAATAGTCGGACAAGGACACTAAAAGCAAAATGTGATTATTGATTATATATATATATGTATTTATCATTGAATGTCATCTTATCCGTGTCTGGGGAGGTCTTGTCTTGGAAACTAGAGCATGTATCTGAATCTAATAATCTAAAAATGTAGGACACATACACTAGAAACAACAACAACAACAACACTAGAAAAGCTTTAGCATGAGCTGGAAGACAGACCAAGAGGTTGATTATACCATACTCCTTTAGTTCCCGGCTTGTGCTGGACCACAGAGGAGAGGGGCCCACATTCCAACAAAGATCCTAGAATAGCTCATCCTAGAGTTTGGACTCTGAAGACAAGCCCTCTTGAAAACTTTCTCACCAATTCTTACATCTAGAAAGAACTCTGGGAACAAGGACTCTTGGGAGTCACTGTATCCCCTCTGGGCATAGATGTAGGCATGTGTAAATGAGTCTCAACAATTAATGTGGCTTTGGCCTGAATGAAGACCTAGGGGAGTTATGTTTCAAGAGCCTTTATAACCTAGTGAATAATTCCAAACAGTCTCTATGCTATGATCCCTGCTGCTTCCTTGAGGAGGAAACTAGAGGACTCATCTTCAGGGTCTGTCCAGCACAAGCCACACTGGCTTTGTCCACCTCTTCTGCTCCAAGGTGGGGAAACTCAGGGCTCCTGTTTCTATACCAGCCTGGCTCTGTTTCCTCGGGAGTGTAAGACCAGGGACTTGCTGTCCAAACCCTCTATTGACCCTTCTCCATCATTCTCCCAAAAAGCAATGTTGAAAGAAACTAGACCGCCTGACTGTAAATTTTCCATTTGTGGAGGGGTGTGAAGGCCAGAGGGCCAGGACCCTAGCTCAGCACAGATGACTCAGGAAGGACTATGTATGTTGGAGAAGATGGTCTGTATGCCATCAAGGGATGGCTAGCTTTTAACTGAGCAGTTATTTTGTGCCAACAGCTGCATTTCATGCAGTATCTTCATTGACCCTCATAAACCTCCAACAGGTAAGTAGAGCTATTGTGTTATACTTATCAGGTTGATGGGAAAAAATATTGAAACAAATTGTCTAAACTAACAGAGAAGTAATGGCAAAACTATGTCTAGAATCCTAGCCTGACTCCAGAACCAATGTTCTCAAAGATGGACACTATTGTTAAGTGCCATCAAGCTGGTTCTCACTCATAGCGACCCTTTATAGGGTATCCCAGGAGTGGCTGGTGAGTTTGAACCACTGATGTTGTGGCTAGCAATCTAGTGCTGATCCTACAGTGCCACCCCAGGAACTCCAAAGAAGGGAGAGATAGGGATAACCACAAAGCAGAGAGAAAGCATACACATCCTACCCTTCCTTTATCCTCTGTCAGAGCCTCCTGCTTTGCCTCTTTCATATACAACACAGCATCATTAACCACAATAATGAACCTAAAGACACAGAAGACAAGACTTTGCAGTCTGACAACTCTAATGTGATCAATAAGGGGTAGTTCTGCTTGGTTTCTCAGTCCTAAACTGTACCTCCTGAAGTACTATTATATCCATGTCTGTATCTGTGTAGAAACACACAGTTTAAATATCACCTTGTAGTCATCCTTCCACCAGATTGTCCCTTCAAAATGTTGCCCTATGGAGGAGGATAGGTTGTCACTCCAAAATGTTGCCAAGAATTTAATTTATATATCCAAAATATCTGCAATAATGCTAACATATCCCTATTTCCCCCTTCAAAAAAAACTAATGAACCCATTTCCAATTTATGAATTCATAGCACCTTATGAATAAAGTACAAAAGTCCTTGCTTTGGATCAAAATCTTCCAAAATATAAACCCAAACTTCTCCTTCAGGCTGATTTCTTCCTTCTCCACTACCTGGACCCTCTACTCCTGATAAGGAGAGCCAACATACCTTTGTCTGAATTTACACACTGTTACCTGAAATCTTTGTCCTAGGGTTTTTCTCCATGATAAGGAACTTGGATTTTATCTCTTAGACGGGAGACAAGGAATGATTTTTTTTTTTTTTTAAGAGTCAGATCCATTGCATTTGAATTCTGTACATATAAATTTGGATCCAGTAAGCAGAGGTCTCTGTAAAGAAGCCTGACTGGGAAAAACGAAGCAGAGTGGAGTGGTATATAGAAAGGGTTAAAAGATACAGGATGACTTTTTTAATGGCTAACTAGTTGCCATGGTGTCTATTCTAACTCAAGGAGACCCTATGCTTTCAGAGTAGAATTGCACTCAATAGGTTTTTCATGACTATTTTCAGAAGCAGATTGCCAGGGCTCTCTTCTGAGATGACTCTGGTTGGGTTTAAGCAGCCAGTTTTTCTAGTACTAGCCCAGTGCTTAACCACCCGAAGCCCAGCCTCCTCACCTTAAAAAAAACAAAAAACAAAAAAACACTCTACCATTGAGTCATTTCCGACTCAAAGCAACGCTATAGGATAGAGTAGAACTGCTCCATAGGGCTTCTTTATGGAAGTAGATTACCTCATTTTGTACCTGCAGAGCAGTAAATGGATTCAAACTGCTGACTTTTCTGTCCCAATGCTTAATTCACTGCGTCACCAGGGCTCCTTTTATGCCACCTCAAGACTATTCAATGACTAAAAAGGCTATCATAAGTTTACTAACCAGTGGAAAAGAGCAAGTGTCAATGGAGATATTAGAGAGAGAAAACATAGTAAATGAAAGAATTAGTGGAGAAATATTGCTGAAGAAAAAGAAAGGAATAAAATGAGGCCATATATATGAATACACCATTTTATTTTTGAGTCCTGGGAGAATACGAGCAGCATGAAGTATGTGTATGGATTACGTGCAGGGGAGAATATTATGGAAATATTCCTGTATGGGCTTCATTTTCTCAGTAAGCAGGAAGTGACATCCAGATTTCTGGAAGAGTATTGATGTAGGGTGTTGAGAATTTGAGGACAGTGGTAACAGTTTCAGAGAGCTGCCATAGGTAATACGGAAATTTTCACCTTCACTAGCAATTGTTTAATTGTTATCTAAAGTGGTTATACTAAATTCCCATGTCGCTGTTGTTAAGTGCCTTTGAGCCAGTTCTGACTCACAGCAACCCTGTATAGGGTATCTGAGGTGTGACTGATGGGTTTGAACCACCAACCTTGTGGTTAGCAGTCCAGTGCTTATCCTACAGTGCCACACCAGGATTCCATGGTGGTGGTTATGTGCCATGGACTCATTCATTTTAATACCTGATAGGACAATTCCTCTCTCCTTATTCCTTTATTTCAAATTCTTCTATCTATTTTTGACTCTCTTTTCTTCTGTATGATCAGTTTGTAAAATTTCATGCTAAAAAATGAGAGCAACAACAAAAATATCCTGTGGTATTTTGATTAGAATTACATCAAATTCTTAAACTAAATGGAAGATGATTGGCGTTTTTACTACTGTGAGTCCTTATAACTATTATTAACATTGCATACCTCTGCATTTTTTTAGGTGGTCTTTTTTGTACTTCAGTAATACTTTTTTTTTGTACTTTTTTAATACTGTTCTTGGACCTCTTTCATTAGAAGTATTTCTAGATTCCTTAAAATTGTCACTGCTATTGAAATGGGAGTGGTCTTTTAAAAATTTTTAAATGTTACATATTTATTGTTACTTAAATGTAAAACAGTATGGTGGTGGTAGTTGTGTACCTTTGAGTCAATTCTGACTAATAAGGATCTTGTATAGGATTTGAAGCTATAAATCTTTATGGGAACAGAAAGCTTCATCTTTCTCCCATGGAGTAGCCAACAAATTCAAACTGCTGACTTCGCTGTCAACAGCCCAATTCCAAACCCACTAAGCTACCAGGGCCCCTTTAAAACAGTATAGAATAGTATTATCCTTGTTGTTATGTGCCATAGACTAGAATAGTATTAAGTTTTTAAAATATTGATTTATATCCAACAAATTTGCAGAACTCTCTAGTTTGCCAATAGTCCCTTGGATTTCCTGTGTAGATAAGGATATTCTACGAATCCTATATACTTTGTTCTTTCCTTTTTAATCCTCATATGGCATAATATTTTCTAGACTTCAAGTGTTGTATGCAGAGAGCACAAGTTAAGGTCTATCGCTTCATGTGGACCTCCTATTACATAGCGGTATTAATATCCCAATCCAGCCCTTTGGGTCTATATTCTGGTTGGAAACCCCAAAGGGTTTGCAGCTCTTATTCTAAGCATTTTCTTTGTTTCCATACCTAGGTATCCCCATTTTTTTTTTTCTTTTAAGGTTGACTATCTGTATACTTTTTTATTTTCATAATTTTTATAGAATTTACATGTGTTTTAATAGGAATAAGACCTACTGACATGGCTTAGCCTGTCATGTTGCCAAGAACTCCACCTCTAAAATTTTACACTTCCAAACCGTGTAGCTAACTGTGGTCCCTGAGCCCTCCAGTTTTACTGAGTCCTTCCAGCCCTGAAGTATTATGTATGATTCTGAATGAAGATGGAAAAGGACATTACAGGAGAAGAAATAAAATTTCTTTAGAGTCAAAAGTGAGAAAGCACATCACATTTTTTGGGAAAGATAATTACCTACCATATAATTTGCAACTGTACCTAATATATAATTCGCCTGTACTGTCCGAAGACACTAAGAATTGGTCATTGAATTAATTATAGATTGAAGGAAGTATTGAGTAGAGAACTCTTGAGAAAAATGATTTCATTACTTAAGATTGTTGTTGTTGCTGTGCTGTCTAATAGGTTCTGACCCATAGCGACCCTGTATATGGCTTTCAAGGAGCCTCTGGTGAGCTTGAACTGCTGACCTTGTGGTTCAAACCTACTTTGCAGTCCAGCGTATTAGCCCACATTGCCACACCAGGACTCCGTGTCTTAAGATGGCCTGGACCACGGATCCACGTAGCAAATAGATCATAAAATGCATAATGGTTTAAACAGATTTCTCTCTTATGTAACAACCCAAGTGGTTGGATTTGGTGATTAGTAGTTCATCTGAACAGGGAGAAGGAACACAGCTTCATTTCATCATGTGACTCCACTAGTCCATTCACCCCTCTGCCATGCCATATATGTGGCTGGCTGTGTGCCGTGGAGTCAGTTCCGACCCTGTACAGGGTTTCGGAGGCTGACCGCCTCATCTTTTTCCCGCGGAACAGCTGGCAGTTTCGAACTGCTGACCTTGCAAATCGCAGCCCGATTGGTAACCACTATGCTACCAGAACTCCTTATGCCTTATACAGCCACTGACAAAAGAGGAAGGAATAAGGGAGCTCAGAACTGAATTGGCTTGAACTCAGTCACATGACAACACCTCACAGCAAGGGATGCTGGGAAATGTAGTCTAGCTGAGTGTCCAGAAAGACAGGAAGTGCAGCCAGAGTGCTCCCTGGAGGCCACGATGGCCAAACTTGCCTCATACTTCTGACACAGTGTCACAAGGGACCAGTCGCTGGAGAAGAATATCATGTTTGCTAAGGTGGAGGGTTAGAGGAAAAGAGGAAGATCCTCCCAAAGAGATGGATTGGCCAAGTGGCAGGGTCAATGGACTCAAGCGTGGCAACAGTAGTGAAGTTGGCCCAGGATCTGGCAGTGTTTTGTCCTGCTGTGCATAAGGTCGTTATGGGTCGGTACCTACTCGATGGCACCTAACAACAACAATGCATATGGTCTCAAAATGCAAGATGGATCAAAAAGCAGTCAACCGTTATTCAAGCAAATAAGAATAATAATTAAAAAAAAAAAAGATGATGTCTTCATGAAAGTATTGAGATTGTAAGTAGAAAAGTGGAGTTAAGATAAAATCACTTTAAGTGAAGAATCAATAAGATCAGACATAAAGGTTAGTGAAAAACTAGCAAGTGTACTTTTGAGCACCCCATTTATGGGGAACTCATGGACTACACCCGGATTCAACTTTAAAAATATTGAATGCAAACTTATTGCTGTAAACAACGAAAAATACTCTGTAATAATCTCGCTAGAAGAAAAAACACTATATGGTTTTCCTCCTCAAAAGAGTTTGCAGTCTACTTAGATTACACGTGCAGAGTTCGGTTAGACATGTTGGAAGGATGACACTTCATGGATGGAAAAAGAAAGCAAGTCTACAGAGTTGCTGGTAAAGTGATAGTTGAAGCCACTATGGAGCTAAAGGAGTTACCCAAAGAAATGATGAATAAAGAGAAGGGAAGATCAAAGACAAAAGTAGTATGAGGACATAACTGGGAAAGACATAAGACCTATCAAAGAAGATGATAAAATTTTACTTTGAAAATGGGACACCTGGGAGGATGGATAATTCTTAAGGCTTATTTTACTAGGTGATATACTTAGTGGTCCTTGTGATTTACAATTGACTGATGTGGACATAGCGCTCACTTTGAGTTTGGTCAGGGAACCAGCTCCTAAATGTCATATGATTTTCTACAGGCACACCCTTTGCACTGGAATGTTTGGCAAAGATTCTAAAATGTTGTCTTGTTGTAATCATGTGATAAAATTAGCATCTGATTCTGGTTTCTCCACTGAGTTGTAAAGTTGAGGGCAGAGATTATACCTTATTTCACCTTCTTTTCTCCAGCACAGTTACTGGCATACATGGCAAGCTTAATAACTATATGTTGAATCAATGCATGGATAAAATACATTTTCCTTGGAATTGGAAAGCAAAAGGGTCTAGCAAATGGAATATGAAAAGTTCATTATCTGCTAAATTTTTAAGTTTTGGGTGTTCCAGTGATGGTGGTGCTGGGTTGGTGATGAAAGGCAACTCTGACTCCCAAATGCTCACTTCTTATAAAGGAATGTCCAAGAGTGACAATGAATCCCACTGACCAACAAAGATTGTTTTGCCCAAAATATAAGCACTCTTTATATTTAGCAAACCCTGGTAGAAAGAGAGTTGTCCGCTGTAATCAAAAGTGGTGGATAAGGAAGATCATTACACAAAATAACTTCACTAATAATTCTGGATTTTTTTTTTCTCCCTTTCCTGCTAAAGGAGCTATGAGGGAAGAAAACCAGTCCTATATCCTAGATTTCATCCTCCTGGGAATTACGGGTCAGCAACAGCAGGAAGATGTCTTCTTCATCCTCTTCCTGTTTGTTTACCCCATCACACTGATTGGAAATCTGCTCATCATCTTGGCCATTCGCTTTGACGTTCACCTTCACAACCCCATGTACTTTTTCCTTGCCAACCTCTCCTTTGTTGACATCCTTTTCTCATCTGTAACCATTCCTAAGATGCTGACAAACCATCTCTTGAGCAGCAAAGTTATATCCTTTGGAGGATGCATAACACAGATGTATTTTATGATTGCTTTGGGTAACACAGATAGCTATATCTTGGCTGTGATGGCATATGACCGTGCTGTGGCCATTAGCCGTCCTCTTCATTACACAACAATTATGAGCCCAAAGTCTTGTATCCTGCTTATTGTAGGGTCTTGGGTGATTGGAAACACCAATGCTCTTCCCCACGCTCTGTTTACAGCCAGGCTGTCCTTCTGTGGCAACCAGGAAGTGGCCAACTTCTACTGTGACATTACCCCTTTACTCAAGTTGTCCTGCTCTGATATCCACTTTAATGTGAAAATGATGTACCTAGGGGTTACTGTTTTCTCTGTGCCATTAGTATGCATCGTTATCTCCTATGTTCGGGTCTTTGCCACTGTCCTACGGGTCCCATCCACCAAGGGTGTGCTCAAAGCCTTCTCCACCTGTGGCTCCCACCTCACAGTTGTTTCTCTGTATTATGGGACAGTGATGGGCATGTATTTCCGCCCTCTGACCAGTTACAGCCTAAAGGATGCAGTGATAACTGTGATGTACATAGCAGTGACCCCGATGCTCAATCCTTTCATCTACAGTCTGAGGAACCGGGACATGAAGGCTGCCTTGGGGAAGCTCGTCAGCAAGAGAATTCCCTCCTAAGAAGTGTGAATTACAGATATACATAGAATTCAGGTAACCACCATTACAGATATACATAGAATTCAGCCCAATGTCATCCCCTTTCAAGAAACCATTGTTCTTTCCAACCATAAAATTTGTCTTCTCAGTCATTTCATTACAATTAGATGAGACATCTTACTGAAATGATCACTTCACATGGATTATTGTTTCTCTTGGCAGAGTGGCAGCTATGTCCAAGCTTCTGTCATAATGATACTACTAACAGAGTAAAGTTAAGAAAGTTTGAGCTCTGGTTGCCACATGTATGTATTAGGAATGAAAATCTCTGCCTTGTGTCTGTCAAAAGCATGAATGGATCACATGGGTTCATGCTTTGAAATCTATAAATCACTATTGAAATGTGAATTCTTATTGTTCCTCTACTGTGCTTGTATGCCTTTGGGGGCAGGAGCTGACATAACACAACATTGGTCATAGAGAATACATCCAGTAATTATTGGTGGAAGGAAAGATTAATGAATGAAAATGTCTGTCTCTGCCATGTAATCTAACAGTGATAAGACATAATCAGGATGATACGCCACAGGTAAGGCAAATGAGTGACACACTCAGATGCTAACTGAAGGGCTGGCATTTCAAGCCAACCTTGAGGTACCTTGAGAGAAAGGCCTAGTGATTTCCTGAAAAATTAGCCATTGAAAATGCTATGGAGTACAGTTCTACTCTGCCACAGATGGTATTGTCAGGAGTCAGTCAACTAAAACAGGCTTTGTTTTTTGTTTTTTTAATCAGAAAGGAGATTATTGATTTATCTATTAAATTTTTTTTAAATTCTTACTGCATAGTTGCTAAAACTACACTGTCTCTAAATGCCAGAATATTCCCCCTGACATATTGCTAAAATGACACTCATCAGTAAATTTATTGCATGTGAAAGTCAAAAAGACATGACATGCTCTGATTTAATTAGTTATAATATAAAATAAAGCTGAGTTGGCAGGAAACTGGGGTGCCAGATAACAAAGAAAGAAAAAATAGGGTTTTGATCTTAGATGGATAGCCCTGATTGTTGTTGTTGTTGTTATGTGCCGTGGAGTCAGTTCCGACTCATATTGCCCCTGCATAGGGTTTCTGAGGCTGTAAATCTTTACCGGAGTAGAAAGCCTCATCTTCTCCCATGGAACAGCTGGTTGGTAGTTTCGAACTGCTGACTGTGAGATTCGCAGCCTGATTCGTAACCACTACACACTACCAGAGCCCTGATTATGTAGATAATATTCCCCAAAAACAGACCAGTTATCCAGCAGGTCACTAGATACCCATAAAGGAATTCCATTATCAATGATCTGAATCTATTTATGAGAAAATTATCAAACTCTTTCAAACTATTAAAACTAATAAGTGGTCTCACCTTTTCAAACATAGCAATGTATTGAAGAAATGAATTGAGTATATCTTAAAGAAGTTTGATTACCGGTAACAATATAATATGTTTATTTTCTATAGTTAATTCACATTGTCAAGAATTTTTCCATGAAAAGTTGCATGTTTAAAGATGACTGTGATGGTGGTGGTGTGCTGTGGAGTCGGTTCCAACTCACAGTGACCTTGTATACTGTTTCCAAGGCTGTTCATCTTTACAGGAGCAGAAAGCCCACAGAATGGCTGGCAAGGTCAGCAGCCCAACTCATAACCACTATGCTGCCACAGCTCCTTAAAGATGGCTGTACTTACCTGTTCATGCTTTCTGGCACCTAAAACATAAGCAATGAGAACTATCGTAATAATCTCTTTTTTAACCAAAAAAGATTTGATTCCCAATGAATATAAATTTATGTAAATGAATAGGCAAATGACAGAGTGGGTGAAGGCATTTCATTTAGGGAATTTTCAAGGTTAGCCAAAAAAATGTTACTTAAGTCTATTTATTGCCTGTCTTTCCTCTTAAGAATGAGAAAGTCTGGGGTCTGTTCACTACTGTGCCCCTAACACTTGGAACAATGGTAGCACATACTAATTACTCAATACATTTGTCTTAAATGAATAAATGAACCTGCAATATTATGTTTGAAAAATAAATGCATCAAGATTATTTTAGTTGGGTGAACTCAAGACTGCCAAATGTCATGAGCTCTTTCCCATAGTAAAAAAACTAAGTGCCAAGGAGAAGAGTATGAAAGAAGAGCTGAGGAAGCACAGATACTTAGGAAAACTCCATAGCAATTTAACTGCTGTATCAACCTCAGATTACTTCTTCTCTATTGTATATTCTACAATAAACATAAAAATCTATGTATATGTTTGTAATCTTAATTGCAAATAAAAACTTTTGCATGCATAAACCCCAAACCAAATCTACTGCCATCAAGTCATTATAACTCACAGTGACCCTATATAGTGTCCACAGGTGTAAATCTTTACAGGAGAGGACAGCCTTCCAGAGGAGCAACTGGTGTGTTTGAACTGCCAACCTTGTGGTTAGCAGTCCAGTTCTTATCCTTTAGTGCCACCAGTGTTCTTTATTCAATTATTGTTTGCTCAGCAATCTTCCTTTGATTCTGCCAAACATGCCATCCTGAAGTGATTTTTTTTTTTAACTGTAATTTAATTTGTTACACGTACTCTACTTGGTAATTGGGATCATCCCTCTAATCAGTAGAGATAAAACTTCTTTCTGAATGGCCTACAGAATCTCGTACAATTTGGTTGCCTCTTAGCTTGTTGTGTCATTGTTAGGTGCCATCAAGTTGATTCGGACTCACAGTGACCCTTAACAGAATGAAACAGGCATAAGAGAATGAAACCCTGCCAGGTGTCCTTCCAATTGTTATGTATGGGCTTACTGTGTATTGTTACGTATGTTGCTGCCACTGTGTCAATCTATTTTGTTGGAGGTCTTCCTCTTTTCAGTTCTGGTGTGGCATTGCAGGATAGTGCCCTGGACCACAAGATCAGTTTGAGTCGCAAGGTCTGCGGTTCAAACTCACCACCCATTCCTTGGAAATCTTATACAGGGTCACTATGAGTCGAAACCGACAATAACAACCACTTTACCAAGCATGATGTCCTTCTCCAGGGACAAGTTCCTCCTAATCACATGACCAAAGTACCAGAGATGAAGTCTGGCCATCTTTGCTTCTAAGGAACATTCAAGCTTTACTTTTTCCATGATAGATTTGTTTGTTCTTCTGGTAATCCATGTTACTTTCAATATTCTTTGCCAACACCATAACTCAAATGCATCAATTCATCTACAGTGTTAATAACACAACATTACATAGACAAAAATGCAAATCTCCAAAGATTGTTATTGGTAGACCTTTTATAAGGTTATTTTTAAAAAAACCGTAAAACATTAACTTTGGGTAAATACATATTTTGTTGTTGTTGTTGTTGTTAAACACCTTCAAGTCATTTCTGACTCATAGAAACCCTGTAGAGTTTCCGAGGAGCAGCTGGTGAGTTTGAATTGCTGATATTGCAGTTCAAATGACTTTGGAGTCCAATGATTATCCTACAGTACCACATCAGAACTTTATGAATTGGAACCAACTCAATGGCAACAATAACAATAGAACAATCTAAAGAAGAGAGAGTAAAGAGATCGACAAAGGGCTTAGAAGTAAAATTAATGTGAAAACAGAAACAATTGAAAGTAGTAATGATTTGATAGTAGTAAATATGGAGATGATTACATCTTCAAGGTTTTGAGATTGAACCACTAAAAGGAAATGGATGCCTTTAATGAAAATAGTGAACAAGAGGATAATTTAAGAAACTAAGTTTTGTTTTCAGTATGCTGCCAAGAGTTCCTGTGGGCTGCTCCCATGAAGCTATTCAACAAAATAGGAGAATGAAGATATGAAGCTTTAAAACAAAATTAACAGAACATAGATCAGAATGGCAAT
The DNA here is from genome assembly GCF_000296735.1 of Chrysochloris asiatica. Taxonomy (NCBI): domain Eukaryota; kingdom Metazoa; phylum Chordata; class Mammalia; order Afrosoricida; family Chrysochloridae; genus Chrysochloris; species Chrysochloris asiatica. The sequence continues at coordinate 3,919,396 of NW_006408572.1, read as the reverse complement.
GATACATAAAGTTATGGGAATAGATAAAATCATTTGAGTGTAATTTGAGAATCTTGCAAAATGACTAAATTTCTGAAAAGGAGTCCATGGGGAGAATAAGGATTCTAAGGAAAGGGGACGGAACATAAGAAATTGGTACAACTCTGAGACCAGAAGAACTAAATGGTACCCAGCTACCACTACCAACGGCTCTGAAAGGGATCATATTAGTGAGTTCTGGATAGAGTAGGAGAAAACGTGGAACAAAACTCAAAATTATTTAATAATAATAATAAAGACTAGGTTTTCTGGTCAGAAAGATACTGGAGGAACCTGAGACTATGACCCTTGACTGTCCTTCAGGTCTGGAAAGGAACACATCCTCACAGCCCAATTTTCAGTCAAGCAGTAGATAAGTTTACAATTGGGAACAACAACACTAGTAAGGTATGCTCACCATGGGATAGTCAACCATGCAAAATCAAAAGGGTAACATTTACCTAAGGACAAAGTTGAGAAGGGATGAGAAAGTGGGTGCAATGCAAATAGGAGCCACAGGGAAGAATGGGGAAAACTGCTGTTACATAGAGGGATTGCAATCATTGAGATAAAACAAAATGTATGATTTGTTGACTGTAAAGCTGATGATCTTGTCTGTAAACCTTCACTCAATTCACAATAAAAAGTTAAAATTAAAAAAAGAAACTTATACAGTCAAGTTGTTTCCACAAGCCAAACTACTCGTCTGTCTCGGTTTTCTATCAGTCCATGGCAACATAATACTGTGTATTGTCCCTGTTGTTGCGACTGTTGTTGTTAATTGCTGTCAAGTTGGTTCCAACTCATAGCAACCCTGTAAAGGGTTTCTGAGGAATGGCTGGCGAATTTGAACTGCCAACCTCGCAGTTCTAACTGACCTTGAGGCTGAGTGCTTATCTTACGGTGATACACTAGGGCACTCAAATCTTTGTTTCAAGAAAAAAAAATTAAACAATAGCCAACACAAAGGAGTGTGCTGTAAGCATAGTAATTTCAAAGCATGCCATGTAAGCGAAGGGAAAGCAGCTACTTCAGTAAGTATTAAATATAGTCATGTATGTGCATGCACTTACTTACCATTCTCAGAAGAACCCTGTGGAACAGATGGTAATGACACCTAAATTTCTATAAGGTTAAATGACTTGTTCAATGTCTCTTGATTAGTCAGATTCAAATATAAGAGTTCAGCCCATTTTCTCCTGATGAGCTTTCCCTGACTCCTCAGCTGACACATAGAGGAAATATAATAACGAGGGATATTTAAGTCAGGCTTTGTGTAATACCAGAAAGCATGGCTAGAATTGTGACAAGCAGAGCTGGTATTCCAACCACAGCAATGGCATGAGCTCTACAGGAGTAGTGGGACACATGGGCCTTATATGAGGGGCTTCAAAAGTTCATGGAAAAATTCCATCACCATTTAATTCCATTTTCCCATGAAATTTTTGAAGCCCCCTCATATAGTCGTTATCAAACTTTGAATGGGGGCGGTGGTGGCTCAGTGGTGGAATCTCTCCTTCCATGTGAGAGACCTGCATTCCATTCTGGCCAATGTACCTCATACACACCACTACCTGTGGAGGCGTCTGTGTTGCTATGAGGCTGAACAGGTTCAACTGAGCTTTCAGACTAAGACTGAGTAGAAAGAAAGGCCTGGGCATCCCCTTCCAAAAATCAGCCAGCGAAAGCCTGATGGATCACAACAATCTTACTAGGCAGTATGGGTCTGCAATAAGTCGGAGGCCAACTCAGCCACAGTTAAGAACAACCACCTTTGAAGCAGGAGAACGAAATGAACCTTCTAGTCTCTGTTCCTCACCCATATCACCCTCATTCAGTCTACCCAAATATCCAGTGCCTACTGAAGGAGATAGAGTCCTGGTGTAGCACTGGAGGATAAGCACTGGACTGCTAACAGCAAGGTTGGCAGTTCAAACTCATCAGTCACTCCTTGAAAACCTTTACAGGGTCGTATATTTGGAACCAATTCGAAGGCACTTAACAGCAACACTGAAGGAGACACCAAATAATTCCACAGGTGGTGGTGGTGGTGGTGGTGGTGTGCTGTGGAGTCAATTCTGACCCATAGTGACCCTGTATAGGGTTTCCGAAGCTGTAGATCTTTATGGGACCAGAAAGTCTCATCTTTCTCCTATAGAATGGTTAACAGTTTTGAACTGCAAACCTTGAGGTTAGCAACCTGACTCCTAACCACTACACTACCAGAGCTCCTAGCACATGGTAAAAACATAAATGACACCTGTCACACTCCATTTGTGCCTCTTGTTTCCTAGGAAGTCATGGGGAAATTTCAAATGGTATGGCACTAGGCCACATGTTTGGGTGAAAAAACAAATCTGATTTAAAATCAGTACTTTTTAAATGGAAACAACTTGACCAAAAATTTGTCACAGAATTTTGAGACCCATTAAAACAAAGTTTAATGAAAAAAACAAAAAAAAAACCCACAAATCTGAGAAAGAAACCCTTCTGTAAAAGTATGCCTTCTGGATTCCTGAGGAAAGGGACAACAAGACTCTGGTGTCCTCTAAGGACAAATGCTTACTGTCTAGAGTTAATGAGGATTGGTGTGGTAGTCCTATCAGATGGCCCCAGTAAGTTTGGAAAGGTCTCTATATGTTGCCTCAATCCCCATCCTTCCTTATCCCAAGAGCTATGCAATAGGCTCCTTTCTCTGCATGACTCCAACCTTCACCACATCTGGAACATATGTATTTAACAGAAACATATATACTCATAACACTAAACTAGATACCAAACACTTTACAAATATTATCTTCCCTTATGAAGGAGACATTATTGCTGACTCCATTTTACAAATAATGAACTTAAGGCCTAGAGAAATTAAAGAGCCTGCCTGTAGTCCCCCAGTTAGTTAGTGGTAAAATTGTGATTCAAATTGTTTCAACTATCCAGACACTCAGTGACTATGTTTGCTGCCTCACTAGCTCAGGCTAGAAGAGAAAGGTCCCAGGATCCACCATCAACTTCTGGCTGTTCTTCTTCATGTTGTTAAATGTCACTGAATTGGCCCCTGACTAATGGGGACCCCATGTGTTACAGAGTAGAAGGGCTTCTTACGGTTTTCTTGGCTGTAATCATTATGGAAGCAGGTGCCCGGGCCTTCCTTCCATGAAGCCACTAGATGGATTCACACCGCCAACCTTTCGGTTAGCAGCTAATTACAAACAACTTGCACCTTCCAGGTTCCGTAACTTTCCATTAGCTTCAAGCCAATGTGGAGCCAGATTTCTATGAAAGACACAAGCAATGAGTAAGACCTGGGTGGTAGGAGAGGCCATTGGTTCTCTGATACACACATATCCATGCTTTCCCTATCAGTTTTGTTTGAGAACAACAATCACAAAAATATGCAAGGGTTGTGCTGAATATTTGGAACCTGTTCTAAATCTAATTTAGAATATTTATTGCAGTTGTTGTTGTTGTTAAGTGCCATCAAGTTGGTTCCAACTCAGAGCAATCCTGTATAGGGTTTCCAAGGAGTGGTTGGTGGGTTTGAACTGCTGAGCAGTGTTTATCCTACAGGGCCACACTAGGACTCCTTAGAATATTTAAAATTGAACATTCAGCACATTTAATATTTAGACTCTAACAATCATACATTGACAGAGAACTTCCAGAGGCTCAAGCCGAATTCAGAAGAGGCTGTGGAATGAGGAATATCATTGCTGATGTCCGATGGATCTTAGCTAAAAACAGATGTTTCCCTGTGCTTTATTGAATACACAACGGCTTTTGATTGTGTGGATCATGACAAGCTATGGACAACATTGCGAAGTATGAATATTCTAGAACACTTAATTGTGCTCATGAAGAATCTGTACCTGGACCAAGAAGCAGTTGTTCAAACAGAACATTGGAACACTGAATGTTTTAAAATTTTTAAAAGGTGTGCGACAAGGTTGTATTTTTTCACCATGCTTATTCAACCTGTATGCTGAGCAAATAATCCGAGAAGCTGGGTTCTATGAAGAAAAATGTGGCATCAGGATTGGAGGAAGACTCATTAACAACCTGCGATATGCAAATGATACAACCTTGCTTGCTGAAAGTGAAGAGGACTTAAAACATTTACTGATGAAGATCCAAGAGCACAGCGTTTGGTATGGATTGCATCTCAATGTAAAGAAAACAAAAATCCTCACCACTGGATCAATAAACAACATTCTTATCAACAGAGAAAAGATTGAAGTTGTCAAGGACTTCATTCTTCTTAGATCAACTATCAACACTCATGGAAGCAGCAGTCAAGAAATCAGACGATGTATTGCATTAGACAAATCTGCTGCACAAGACCTTTCTGAAGTGTTGAAGAGCAAAGATGTCAGCTTGAAGAGTAAGGTGCACCTGACCCAAGCCATGGTATTTTCAATAACCTCATATGCTTGTGAAAGCTGGACAGTGAACAAGGAAGACCATAGAAGAATTGATGCTTTTGAGTTATGGTGTTGGAGGAGAATATTGAAACTGCCATGGGCTGCCAGAAGAACCAACAGATCTGTGTTGGAAGAAGTGCAGCCAGAGTGCTCTTTGGAGGCCAAGATGGACAAACTTTGTCTCTCATACTGTGGACATATTGTCAGGAGGGATCAGTCACTGGAGAAGGATATCATGTTTGGTAAGGTGGAGGGTCAGAGAAAAAGAGGATGACTCCCAACGAGATGGATTGGCCACGTGGCAGCATCAGTGGACTTAAACATGACAACAGTAGTGAGATTGGCCCAGGATCAGGCAGTGTTTCATTCTGTTGTGCATAAAGTAGCTATGGGTCAGTACCAACTCGATGGCACCTACCAACAAAAACAATATCCAATATCAAAGGGGTTAAGTTTATTCTCTATAGAGCCAGAGGGCAAGTCTATAATTAATTTCACTTCAACTAATACCTTTTTGAAGCCTATTAAGTACCAGACATTGTGTTACATACAGGTTTTTTTATCCATGTTGTTGTTGTTAAGTATTGTTGAGTCAATTCTGACACATAGCAACCCTGTATAGGGTTTCCAAGTAGCAGTTAGTGGGTTTGAACCACCAACCTTATGGTTAGCAGTCCAGTGCTTATCCTACAGCACTACACCAGGACTCCTTCATCCATGTTACAACCAAGCAATGGAAAGTAAAACAGCATACACCTTACCTCCATGTAAAGCAAAATCTCAAGTTATAAATGTGTGGTAAGAGAACAGGCTATCTCACAAAGTAGAAAACTCATTAGGCAAGGACATCACAAGAGAATGTCCTCTCCAGAAAAAAAAAAAAAAAAAAAAGCTCCAGACCCCTGATTTTCAAAGTAGGCTCTGAAGTCCAACAGAACCTGGAACTTTTTAGAGATGCAAAGTGTCAGGTCCACACCACACTGGCTGAATTAGAATCAGCATGTTCACAAGATCCCTAGGTGATTAGTACTCCAGTCAGAAGCACTATTCAAAGTAATATCTGCAGCTACCTCCAACTCACTGTGACATGTGATTAATGAAAAAAAAATTCCCATAAAAATAAAAGGATAGTTGTGATTTCCATGGTGAAACAGTAAGAATTATTGCTTTTATTAACACAAATCCATCTCAAGAATAGTTTTGATGCATTAGACACTGAGGACTGAAAACCAGGAGAGTTGTTGGATGACGTCAAGAACATCACACAGAAAGAAAGCAAAAAGGCCATCAAAAAGACAGGAAAGAAAGAAAAGACCAAAGTGGATATCAGAAGAAACTCAGAAGCTTTCTCTGGAGCCTAGAGAAGCCAAAGCAAAGAAATGAGGAAATAAAAGAGCAGAACAGAAAATTTCAAAGGGCAGCTTGAGAACACCAAGTCAAGTGTTATAATTAAATAAATGAACAAAGACCCAGAGTCAGAAAACATAAAGGGAAGAACATGCTCAGCGTTTCTCAAGCTGAAAGAAAAGATGCAAAACTTCAAGCCTCATTGATTTACAATGCTGAAGGACTCTGGACAAACTATTGAAGGATGCAGAAAGTATCCAAAGAAGATGGAAGGAATACACAGAGTCACTGTACCAAAAGGAAATGTTCACTGCTCAACCATTTCAAGAGGAAATATGATTAAGAACTGATGGTACTAAAGGAAGAAGTCCAAGGGGCACTGAATACATTGGAGAAAAACAAGGCTCCAGGAAATGATGGAATACAAACTGAAATTGTTCAACAAACTGATGCAGCACCAGAGATACTCAGTCATCTGTGCTATAAATGTGGAAGACAGCTACCTGGCCAACTGATTGAAAGAAATCCATATTTGTACCTATTCCAAAGACAAATAACCCAATAGAATGAGGAAATTATTGAACAGTATCATTAAAATCACATGAAAGTAAAATATTGCTGAAGATAATCCAAAAACGATTGCTGCAGTACATTGACAGGGAGCTGCCAGAAATTTAAGCCATATTCAGAAGAGGATGTGGAACAAGAATTATCATATTGACATCAGATCATGACATCACCCATGACTGAAAGCAGAGAATACTGGAAAGAAGAAATACTTGTGTTTTACTGACTATGAAAAAGTTTTCAATGATGTGGTTCATGACACACTATGGATGGGTAATGTGGAAGGAATAGTACTTCTGAAACATTTAATTGTGCTCATGAGAGCCAGTATCAAGAGGCTTGAACAAAACAAGGGATACTGAATAGTTTAAAATCAGGAAATGTGTGCATCAGGGTTATATTTTTTCACCATACTTATTTCATCTGTATGCTGAGCAAACAATCTGATTGGGTGAATTAGATTGGATAGGAAGAAGACTGATTAACAGCCTGTGGTATGCACATGATACACTCTTGCTTGCTATAAGCAAGGAGGACTTACAGTACTGATGAAGGTCAAAAACTAAAGCAAGGTTTCAGGAATTGACGGGATACAAACTGATTTCTTTCAACAAACTGATGCAGCACTGGAGACACTCATTCAGCTATGCCAAGAAATTTGGTAGACAGGTACATGGCCAACCAATTGGAAGAGACCCATATTTGTGCCCATTCTAAGCACAGGTGATCCAACAGTATGCAGAAATTAATGGTATTGTTTGAACAATATATCATTAATACCACATGCAAATAAAATTTTGCTGAAGATAATTCAAAAATGATTGCAACAATTCATTGACAGGGAACTTCCAGAACTTTAAGCTGGATTCAGAAGAGGATGTAAAACTAGGGATATCATTGCTGATGTCAGATGGATTGTGGCTGAAAGCAGAGAATACCAGAAAGATGTTTACTTGTGCTTTATTGACTATGCAAAGGTTTTTAACTGTGTGCATCTTGACAGGCTATGGATAACATTGTTATCAGTTTGAGGACTAAGGTGCTCCCAACTCAAGCCATGATATTTTCAATTACCTCATATGCATATGACAGTTGGACAGTGAATAAGGAAGATCAGAGAAAACTTGATGCATTTGAATTATGGTGTTGGAGAAGACTATTAAAAGTACCATGAACTTCCTAAAGAACAAACAAGAAGTCAGAATAGCAAGGTTTCATCTCTCATATTTCAGGCATATTATCAGGAGGGACCAGTCCCTAGACCAGGACATTATACTTGATAAAGTGAAGGCTCCGTGAACAAGATGAATTAACACAGTGGCAGCAGCAATGGGTTTGAGCGTAACAATTGTGAGGATGGTGCACAATCAGACAGCGTTTCCTTCTGTTGTGAACAGGGTCATTAAGAGTCAGAACTAACTCAAGAGTACCTAACAATAACAACAATCCTGAAATCTACCTCCCATCTAGTTGGCAAACCGTGGTAGCTTGTATGTTTCTATGATGCTGAAAGCTTTGACACTAGTTTTCAAATACTATCAGAGTCATTCATTATTGACAACTTTCAGCAAAGCCTAGAGACTAAGACAAACTTCTTGTTAAATGCCATCAAATCGGTTTCGACTCATAGCAACCATGAATAATAGAGTTTCTGAGAAGCGACTAGTGGGTTTGAACCACCGACCTTCCGGTTAGCAATCCAGTGCTTATTCTATGCTGCCACACCAGGACTCCAAGACAAATTAGGAAGATAGGTTTTGTGATCTATCCCAACAATCAGCAAATGTTGTTGTTGTTGTCAGGTGCCATCGAGTCGGAACCGACTCATTGCGACCGCATGCACAGCAGAACAAAACAATGTCCAATCCTGGGCCAATCTCACTACCGCTGCCACACTTGAGTCCATCAATGATGCCACCTGGCCAATCCATCTCATTGGGGATCTTCCTCTTTTTCTCTGACCCTCCACCTTACCAAGTATGATATCCTTCTCCAGCGACTGTTCCCTCCGGACAATATGTCCAAAATATGAGAGACAAAGTTTAGTCAATCAGCAAATGAGAACCTTATAATTCACAACAGAACATTGTCTGACTCACTGGCTTTGGACATATCATCAGAAAGAGTAGTTTGTGTTTGGTCAAGTAGAGAGCCAGCAAGAAGATGCTACTGTTGCTGTTAGGTGTTGTCAAGTCCATTAAACTCACAGCCACCCTGTGTAGAGCCGAACAAGTCACTGGTCAGTCCTGTGTCATCCTCATAACTCTCACTATTGTTACAGCCACTGAGACAATCCATCTCACTGAGGGGCTTCCTCTTTTTCAATAACCTCATATGGATTCGAAAGCTGGACAGTGAA
>NW_006408572.1:3908605-3910355 GCF_000296735.1 Chrysochloris asiatica | reverse complement strand
CATTGTTTCGTTCTGCTGTGCATGGGGTCGCTGTGAGTTGGTTCCGACTCAATGGCACCTGACAACAACAACAACATACTTTAATCAAGCATGATGTCACCCTGAAAATATGTCCAAAGTGTGATGTCAGTGAGAAAACTGGAAAACAGCTGCAATGATGAACTCAACTATGCTGATGATACGGAGGAGGATGAAAGACTGGGCAATGTTTCTATGTGGGGGCACTATGAGTGGGAGTCAACTCAACAGCAATCATCTATCCTTTAAGGATCTATCTGTTTAATATGTGTACTTAATGTGAAGTTCACATGAAGCCTTTTCTTCTCCATGTTGTCCCTAGGAAAAGTACTGTGTGATTGCTTTGAGTTAAGAGCTAACCTAGCCAGTGTTTTCCTGAAACACTGTTATTGCTGTTACGTGCCATCAGGTTGGTTCTGACTCATAGCAACGAGGTATACTGTTTCTAAGGAGTCGCTGATGGGTTTGAACCACCACTTTACAGTTCAAATTGACCTTTCAGTCCATTCTTATCCTTCAGTGCCACACCAGAACTCCTCTAGAAACACTTTGCTGTTGTTGTTGTTGTTGTTGTTGTTAAGTGCTAACTAGTCAGTTCCAACTCAGAGCAACCCTGTATTGGGTTTCCAAGGAGCAGGTGGATTTAAATCACTGACCTTGCAGTTTAAACTGACCTCTGAGGTACAGTGCTTATCCTACAGTGCCATGCCAGGATTCTACAAGTATTCTGTTCAAAAGGACAACTGACAGGCCAACTATGATGATTCAGACTTGAGAATTTGCAGACATTCTTGAAGATGAAGGATGTAAGCATGTAATTTCAAGGAAAATAAGCAATATGTGTTGCCAGTAATAAACTTCAAACTTCCAAGCAAATATTAGAATTTTTAAACGCCTGTATCTGCCATCACAAACTTGACAGCTTCCCAATACTTACAGACTTGTCTGATGAGAACAGCAATGATGCAAACAAGTGAGACTTTTCTAGATTTTATAATCAAATGTGTGGACATTTGGAAGAGTTGAGCAACTCAGTGAGACAGTATTTTCCATATAATCAACATTAGAAAAACACGAAAAATTCAAGATAGACCAATGGACTTTAATGAAAAAAAGAATTAAAAAGTCACTGATAAGGTATCAGATACCACATCATTCCTAATCTTTTCGAAATTACGTCTTGCCAAGTTTTAGTATAGTACTGAAGAAAAATACCCACAATTATTTGAAAAGGCTCTGCTCTTTTCCAACTATGTGTCCAGATAAGGCCAGATTTCCTTTTTATTCTTAAGTCAAACCAATATCACAACAGACTGAATTCAGAAACAGATAAGAGAATCCAGCTATGTTCTATTTAGATAGAGTATTTTAAAATGCAAAATAATGTCACTTTCTACCCAGAATTTATTTGTTTTGGAAAATACAGTCACTTTCCATAAAAATATATCATTTTTATAGAATAGCATGCATTGATTATTGCTATTGTAGATGAATGAATACTTTAATTTTTCTGTTAATTTTTAGTACAGTAAATGTTGATAAGTATAACCTACATAAACAAAAGTTTTGGAGGTGATGTGGCACTGTAGGATCAGCTCTGGACTGAACCACAAAGTCAATAATTCAAACCCACCAGCTGCACCTCAGAAATCCTATACAGGGTCACTATGAGTCGGAACCGACTCAATGACACTTAACAACAAAAAAATACTTTTTAAGAGTGTACAGGTCA
>NW_006408572.1:3904684-3908207 GCF_000296735.1 Chrysochloris asiatica | reverse complement strand
AGAAAGCCTCATCTTTCTCCCGCGGAGCGGCTGGTAGTTTTGAACCACTGACCTTAAGGTTCGCAGCCCGATTCGTAACCACTACGCTACCAGAGCTCCATTGACTCTAGAACTTACTTAATTTTTTTTTTAAGACATCCACTTCTAGTATTTCACTTTTCTTCTCTCATTCTTTGTTTCTTTCTTCCTTTTGTTTAACATTTTATTATTACTTAGGTGAAGGTGTGGCACTGTAGGCTCAGCACTGGACTACAAACCACAAAGCCAGCAGTTCAAATTCACCAACCGCTCTTCGAATTTTTTCCTTAGTTCTTTTAGCTTAAGAAATGCTGAACATGTTCTCTTTTGGTTTTCTAACTTTAAATCTTTACACATTTCATTATAATATTTGTTTTTATCTTCTCAAGACGCCCTTTGAAATTTTCTGTTCAGCTCTTTTACCTCCTCATTTCTTCCATTTGTTTTAGCTTCTTTACTCTGGAGAGCAAGTTTCTGTGTCTCTTCTGACATCCATTTTGGTCTTTTCTTTCTTCCTTTTCTTCTGAATGACCTTTTGCTTTCTTCCTGTATGATGTTCTAGATGTCATCACACAACTCTTCTCTTTTTTTTCTTTGTCATTAGTGTCTAATGCATCAAATCTATTCTTGAGATTATCTCTAATATCATGTGGGATATGTTCAAGATCATATTTGGGCTCTTGTGAACTTGTTTTAATTTTTTCAACGTCAGCCTGAACTTGCTTACAAGCAATTGATGGTCTGCTCCACAGTCTGCCCTTGGCCTTGTTAATGGCTGATGAGATGGAGCTTTTCTACCATCTTCTCAATGTAGTCAATTTGATTTCAGTGTATTTCATCTGGTGAAGTCCATGTGTATAATCATATTTATGTTGTTTAAAACAGGTATTTGCAGTGAACAAGTCATTGATCTTACAAAATTCTATCATGTGATCTCCAGCATCATTTCTATCATCAAGGCCATATTTTCCAACTACTAATCTTTCCTTTGTTTCCAACCTTTGCATTCCAATCACCAGTAATTATTAGTATATCTTGATTGCATGTTTGATCAATTTTAGACTGAAGAAGTTGATTGTTGTTGTTAGGTGCCATTAAGTTAATCTCATGCACAAAAAATGAATCCCTGCCCAATCCTGCGCCACCCTCACAACTGTTGTTATATTTAAGCCAATCTTTGCAGCCAGTATGCCAACTCATCTCCTTAGGATCGTCATGTTTTTCATTGACCCTCTACTTTACCAAGCATGAAGTCCTCCAGGACTAGTCCCTCTTAACCAAATGTCCAAAGTACAAGGGATGAAGTCTCACCATTCTGGCTTCCAAGGAGTATCTGCCTGCATTTCTTCCAAGGCAGAGTTGTTCGTTCTTATGGCAGTTCATGGTACTTTCAATATTCTTCTCCAATATCATAATTCAAATTTATCAGTTCTTCTACAATCTTCCTTATGTATTGTCCAACTTTCACATGACTATGAGATCATTGAAAATACCATGACTTAGAACAGGAAGACCTTAGTCCTAAAACTGCCATATTTACTCTTTAGCACTTTGTTATTGTTATTGTTAAGCACTGTGGAGTTGATTCTGGCTCATAGCAACCCTGCATAGGGTTTCCAAGGAGTAACTGGTGAGTTTGAACAGCCTACCCTGTGGTTCAAACCAACTTTGCAGTCCAGTGCTTTATCCCACCGTGCCATACCAGGACTCCTTTTAGCACTTTAAAGAAGTCTTTTTCAGAAAATTTGCCTAATGCAATATATCCTTTGATTTCTTGACTGCTGCTTCCATGAGTATCGATTGTGGTCCAAGCAAAATTAAGTCTTGGAAAACTTCATTCTTTTCTCTGTTTATCTTGATGTTATTTATTGGTCCTATTTTAAGGATTTTCATTTTCTTTACATTGAGGTTCAATCCATACTGAAGATTGTAATCTTTGATTTTCATCAGGTCCTGCAAGCAAGGTTGTGTCATCTGCATGTCACAGATTATTAATGAGTTTTCCTTCAATCCTGATACCACATTCTTCTCCACATAATCCAGCTTCTCAGATTATTTGCTTGACATACAGATTAACTAAGAATGGTGAAAGGATGCAACCCTAACACACACCTTTTCTTACTTTAAACCATTCAGTATCCCCTTGTTCTGTTTAAACCATTGCCATCTGGTCTATGTACAGGTTCCCCATGAGCACAAGTGTTCTGGAATATCCATTTATCACAATGTTATTCATAGTTTGTTATGACCTACAAAGTCGAATGCCTCTGCATAATCCATAGAGCACGAGTAAACATCTTTCTGGTATTCTCTGCTTTTTGCCTAGATTCCACTAATAGTCGATGATATCCATAGTTCTACAACCTCTTCTGAATCTTGCTTGAATTTTTGACAGCTCCTTGCCAATGTACTGTTGTAACCATATTTTAATTATCTTCTTCAAAATTTTACTTTCATGTGATAGTAATAATATTCTCTGATGATTTCTGCATTCCCCTGGGTCACCTCTCTTTGAAATGGGCAGAAATATGGATCTCTCCCAATCAGCTGGACAAGTAGCTGTCTTCCAAATTTCTTGGCATAGATAAGTAAGTGTCTCCAGTGCTGCATCAGTTTATTGGAACATTTTAATTTGTATTCCGACAACTCCTGGAGTCTTGTTTTTTGCTAGTGACTTAAGTGCAGCTTGAACTTCTTTCAATATCACTGGTTCTTGATCATAGCTAACTCATTTTTTTAAAAAGTTTTTATTGTGAATTGAGTGATTAGTTTACATGGGGAATATCAGTTTTACACTCATTGTTTCATTACAATGATTACAATCTTCTCTGTGCATCATTATTCAACAGTATTTGTTTCTATTCCCTCTGGGTCTTTTTTGGGTTTTTTTGTTATGCTTTTGGGGGTGGGGAGGATGTACACAAGTTAACTCAGGAATATATAATCATTTAAACAACCAAAGGAACATTCTGCAAGCTTACCCCTGGCCACCAGCACCTGAATGCCAGCACACAGCCTTTCTCTTTCCATGACTCTAGAGTCTTCAGTTGCTCTCTCTGTCCATGCCCTCATCTCTGTCTCCATCTCTGGTGTCACTGCTTCTTTGGATAGGGTCTCACATTCTCCTCATGCTCTTCTCCTTTGATGGTCCTAGGGTTCTCTGTTTCTGGGCTAATATTAACTACTCCCCTCTTTTTGTTACAAAACTCTGTACAGTTGTGACACTTGCAATTAGTCCTGTTAACAATTACCCACTATTTAATCATAAGAATTGTGTCTCCATCTCCTTTCACCAGACCTGTCTAAACAAGTTGAAAACTATTCAGTGGGGATTCTACCTTCCCCTACACACTTTGAAACTAAACTCTCTCTTGAAAACTTGTGGGCCAGTCACTTAATGCCTTTATTGTTGTTGTTGTCAGGTGCCATCAAGTCGGAACCAACTCATAGCGACCCCATGCACAGCAGAACGAAACAATGTCCAATCCTGGGCCAACCTCACTAC
>NW_006408572.1:3894528-3900979 GCF_000296735.1 Chrysochloris asiatica | reverse complement strand
AGTCTATGGAACGTGGTCGAACTCAGCCCATATCTTCATTGTTGCCTTTTCCCCTCTTCCACTCACCAGAAGACCAACATGGTCACCAGCAAGTAAGCTTACATGCTTGCTTGTGTGTTCTCTTTGAGTTTCAGTCTTGGAGGGGCACATGTTAACTCTTGACTGATCCTGTCTAATAACATGTCCAAAGTAAAAGAGATGAAGTCTTGCCATTCTAGTGTCTAAGGTGCATTCTGGCTATACTTCTTCCAACACAGATTTTTTTCATACTTCTGACAGTCCATGGTACAGTCAATATTCTTTACCAACACCATAACTCAAAGGCATCAATTCTTCTTTGCTCTTCTTTATTCATTGTCCAACTCTTGCAGACATATGAGGTGATTGAAAATATCATGACTTGCATCAGTTACATCTTTCTTTTTTAACACTTTAAAGAGGTCTTTTGCATCAGATTTGTCCAATGTAGTATGTTTTATAGTGGTTTCTTTCTTCTATCAAGTAGAACAATATACTTAAAACCAGTAAAGTCCTGGTTTAAAGGTGCACCATGCCAGTACTTCTAGAACACAGAAGAAATTGGTTGTTATTGCTGTTATTGCTAAGTGCCTTGGAGTCGGTTCTGACACTAATGACCCTGCATAGGGTTTCTAAGGAGTAGCTGGTGAGCTTGAACTACCAACTTGTGGTTAGCAGTCCAATACTTATTCTACAGATTCTAAGAATAACACAATAATCCTTCAGATTCACTCATTGTGTTTCTTTATTTGCTGTGCACCCTGATTAGATGACTCAGGAAAGGGAGGCTATTAGGAGGTCAGTTCTACAGGAGAAAGAAGAGACTATTTATTCAATGTAATTTTAGTTCTCTCCTGTTCCAAGGATCTTTATCCAACATCCACAAGGATGGGATTCAGGTTGCTGGCATCTACTGATATGGAATGCCCAAAAGAGTTTGTAAAAAGCACTAGCATATCCTTAACCTGACTTTGGCTGATCATCTCTAGAAGTAAAAAGTAGAGTCCTTTCTGAACCTACAGTGATTCACCTGATCTGGTATTTTTTAGGATGCCAAACTTCTCACTCTGCTGAAACTACTGAAAATTAATCCAAAAATCACAAGGCTAAATGAGGTGTTCCAAAACTCATTCAGTTGCTCTGCTGGTATATGGAGCACCAAAACCCTACAGGGACCACAAATGTGTCATGGACAAGTCCCTAATGCCTTAACCTCTCTTAGACCAGCTCACAGCAGGG
Organism: Chrysochloris asiatica; assembly: GCF_000296735.1. Lineage (NCBI taxonomy): Eukaryota > Metazoa > Chordata > Mammalia > Afrosoricida > Chrysochloridae > Chrysochloris > Chrysochloris asiatica. The sequence continues at coordinate 3,899,722 of NW_006408572.1, read as the reverse complement.
ACAAAGCACTGAATTCTCAGGTCTCGTGGGATTTAGTACCTCCCAGAATTAATTATTTTCAATTTAACAGACCTTAAGATTGGTCTAACTTACAGTTAAGAATAGCAGAACCCTAATTTCAGGGGTATTGATGAAATAACAAGAACACATCTCTCATGGGCTTTGACTAGTCAGAAAAAGGCCAGACATTAGCATCAAGGTCTGCAACCATAGAAAAGGGAAGCTGTTTGATTGTTATATGTAATGTTCTGTGGATACGACTTCCAAGGATTACATATACTGGCATGATCTGGGTTCTGACCTAGAGTCCTTGTTCCCTTATTTTCAGATTTCTCTAAGGCTGTGACACAAAAGGAGAAATTGGATAAAATGCAGTGATTATAATAATCATCATTCAACACATCCAGCACATGAAGCAATTTTCCTCTTGGTGCCTTTAACAGAAGTTCTTGTCAACTTCTCATCATCTACAGTGGGAGAGATATATACCAAACAAAAAGATCAGCCAGTAACAGTCTTGGTAGAGTGGCAAGAATATCCAGGTAAGGACTAGGAGAGGGAACTACACAGCTCTTTTTTATTTTTCTTCTCCCCTTCCCCTACTCTATCCATTCCAGTCTACATTCAGTTGGGAGCCCACCTCTGACACAGCCTTGCTACACACAGTCCTACAACAATGATGATACTGTGCCCCACTATAAACATTTTATGAACCCATGACTGATTTCTGGGGTAAGATTTTCTTAATTAATTTTTTTAAATAAGTAATGCATTCCCATGGTACAAATCTCAATATGTGCTGAAGATTCTTTTATGAATATACAAATCAATACAAAGACACACTATTTTGAAGTTGTTGTTGTTAAGTGCCATCAAGCCAGTTCCAATTCCCAGCGACACTGTATAGAGTTTCTGAGGAGCAGTTGGTGGGTTTGAACTGCTGACCTTGTGGTTCATGGTCCTGTGCTGATCCTATAGCACCACACCAAGAATCCTATTTTGAGGTATGGGATAAAAATTGTTTATAATTGGGACAGATCATGGGAATAGGGGTTGGAGATGAGGCCTGATCACTTTAGTGTCAACCATGATCTTAGTCTTATTCCCTCTGTTTCTTACCTTTAACCTTCACTTAGTCCCTCCATGGGTGCTTCTCTCCTCCTCAGTGGAGAACATGAGTTCTCTAAATTCAACTTCCTTTATTAAGTCTGAATCTAATTTATGAGGGCAACCAAGTTGAGTTCACCCACTGATCCTATATTAGAAGGAATAAGAATTTTTTATTCAAAGGTAAACTATCAAAAAAAAAAAGTAAACTATCTTTTTTTAAAAGTAAATTGTCTTCTATATTTGGAGTCCTGGTGCCGTGCTGTGGGATAAAGCACCAGACCGCAAGATTGGCAGTTCAAATTCACCAGTCGCTCCTTGAAAACTCCATATAGAGTCGCTCTGAGTCAGAACCAACTTGATAACTCTTAACAATATTTGAATGAGGTGCTGGCTATTCTTTGGGCAAGAGATGGCCTAAAAGTTAGGACTAAAGTGAAATATAAGAAAAAGAAAGGAGGCAAGTAGAAAGAGCATTAGGTCAGAGCCTTCTGATTCTGCTGAGTCAGAACTCAGCAAGAGATAAGCTCCAAGGGGGGATTTAGTGGATGCAAATAGGACTGATAGACCACAGGAGATATACTTAATTTCAAAGTATCAAGAAAAACTTACTCTGTAGGTTAAATCCTCAGTTAGAATACTGTTCATTTGTTTTGTCTGGCTTCTTTATGTTTCTATATCCAACCTATTCCTGTGGCCAGAAATGACCAGGACTCCATTAATTTACAGTGACATGTGAAATGGCTCACAAAAAAGGTTCATGCTGTTCCTTCTGCCTGATATCACTTCTATTCAGTTGTCTTTTCCATTTGTTGAGGTTTCTTTATTCACATACCTGATACTGAACACACGTTATACCAGGCTCAGTGCTAATGCCAGGTTTCAAAGGAAAACAACATAGGTGCTTTCTCAGTAGAACGGAGAAACATAGATAAGAAAATAGGTTGTTACAAATTTGGTGGCACCAACTTGGGTGGGGTCCTGGGACTATGAAAAGGGATTGAACATGAGTTTGTTGTGAGGGGTACGTCAGGAAAGGCTTCCTAGAAGAAGCTATATCTAACCTTAAATTTGATGTTTGACATAGATTGATGAATGGAAGAGAGATTATTCCGGGCAGAGACAATAGCATGGGCCACAGCCTGGGAGTGAGGAGTTGAAAGTGACTTAGTATAACTGGAGAAGGATGGTCCTTGAGGAATGGGGGCAGTTGGAGTCAGTCTGTAACAAGTGCCAGTGATGACCAAGGACTCCTGGGTCATGTTAAGAAGCTTGTCCTGAAAGGAATGGGGAGTTCTTGAAGGAATTCTCAAGTAAAAAGACAAAATCAGATTCGATTTAGTGAAAACTCATTCTCACTATAATAAGGGACTCAGATGGCAGGCGGGCATGATGGGAAGCAGGAAGAACAATTACCCAAAGTTGGAAATCATGGTGCCCTGATCTATGCTAGTGGTCACTGGGATAGAAAGAAGTGTATAACTCTGAACTGTATTTGTTGTTGTTGTTGTTTAATGCTGCTGAGTCGGTTCCAATTCATAGTGACCTTATGTAGGGTTTCCAAGGGGCAGCTGGTGAGTCTGAACCACTGACCTTGAATTTGATGAGTTTTTGGATATAGGAGAGCAAAAAGAAAAAGAGGTCAGTGGTGATGTCCATGTTTCTGGCCAGACCAACTGTGAAGACAGTGGTGATAATGACTTCATTAACATGCTTTTTACCAGTTCTAATACCCCTTTTTCAGTAGCCATGGTTTTTGAAGTATTGGCTTCACATGAAAGATTGAATTAACTTGTGAAATCTTAGGTTTATTAATGTCAATAATTCCCTGAACAGCAAATAGTTGGTCAACAAACAATACATAGGTATTGAATTAAAGTTTGCATGTTGTTGTTGTTAATCACTGTCAAGTCGGTTCCAACTCATAGCGACCCTGTATAGGGTTTCCGAGGAGTAGATGGTGAGCTTGAACCATTGGCATTGTGGTTCAAACTGACCTTGCAGTCCAGCACATTAACCCACAGTGCCAAAGTGAAAAGTCTCTTCTCCCATTAAAAATAGATCTTATTTCCCATGGCACCAAATAGAAACATTCACACGTAATGCCATTAAACCAAATGAATTTGCCGTTTTTGTTGCCTCCAAACAGTCCCATATTAGAAATGTCATATGATTCAGCCTAGAAGATAAGATTGGATCTTAATATTTTTCAGACTTCACAATCCAAGGTTTAGCACTCTCAGATAATTACCCTAACTTTCTGCTTCTAGATAAATGGGATGGGAAAACTTGTCCAGCATCACAGAATTTTTTCTCCTGGGGTTCTCAGAACAGAAGGAGCAGCAGGAGGTGCTCTTTGGACTGTTTCTGTCCATGTACCTGGTCACTGTGGCAGGCAATCTCTTCATCATTCTGGCCATTATTTCTGATGTTCAACTCCACAATCCCATGTACTTCTTTCTGGCCAACCTCTCCTTTGCTGATGCATGTTTTGTGTCCACCACAGTCCCCAAGATGCTGTCAAACATATGGATCCAGCAACAGGTCATCTCTTATGCAGGATGTCTATCACAACTGTATTTTTTCATGTTATTTGTGATGTTGGAGGCATTCCTCTTGGCTGTCATGGCCTATGATCGTTACGTGGCCATATGTCACCCACTCCACTACATCATGGTCATGAACCCTGGGCTCTGCGTCCTCCTTGTCCTTGTATGTTGGATCCTGAATGCCATCCACTCGCTCCTACACACACTCCTGATGAACAACCTGTCCTTCTGTGCAAACCATGAGATCCCTCACTTCTTCTGTGACATCAACCCACTCCTGAACCTGTCCTGTACAGACCCCTTCATCAATGAGCTGGTGATCTTCACGGTCGGGGGCCTGGCAGGCCTAGTGTGTGTACTTTGCCTGATTATCTCTTATGCATATATTTTCTCAACCATCCGGAAGATCCCCTCAGCTCAGGGAAAGCGGAAAGCCTTTTCCACCTGCAGCTCTCATCTCTCTGTGGTGTCTCTTTTCTTTGGGACTTCCTTTTGTGTTTATTTCAGTCCCCCCTCAGCCCGTTCAGCACAAAAAGGTACAGTTGCATCAGTGATGTACACCGTGGTTACCCCAATGCTGAATCCCTTTATCTATAGTTTAAGGAACCGAGACATCAAGTCTTCCCTGAGAAAGCTCTTATGGGCTAGGAAGATACATTCCCCTTAGAATTCCCTGAGTAGCACAGTTAAGAACTCAGCTACTTACTGAAAGGTTGGCAGTTTGAGCCCAACCAGAGGCACCTTGGAAGAAAGTGATTTGCCTGGTGATTTGCTTACAAAAGTTCACACCTATGAAAATCCTGTGGAGCACAGTTCTACTATTCAACTCATTGGGTCGCCACGAGTCTGGATTCATTTCATGGCAATTGGGTCGGTATGGTTTGTTTTAGTAGTAGTGACTTGACAGCCATGGTGGGACTCTCCACACTAAGCTTAAATAGATGAGGGAGAGAGATAAGAGACATCACTTCTAGTACTTGTGATCTGAATGTGAAATATTCATGCCAAAGCTCTAAGACTGAACCAGAGCAAACCTACCATCAGGTAGCGTCATTAGCGTAAATGCCTACAGTCATGATGTTCTAAAATCACAACCATCCAGATTTGTAATATGGTCAAAACAACATGGGACAGTTCATGTCCAAAATAAAGGGATGTCTAGCTGGACTGTTGAATGTGATCAAGAATAAACTCCAAGGAAGACTTAGCAATAGTCTTTCTGAAGTTTCCCAGGTCTGTAAGGCCACTCTGTTGAACGACTAAGGAGGAGAGCTGGAAAGGGTTAGATGGGGCTGGGCCCTTTAGGTAAACTCACTACAATGTGTCACCAACATCCAAGACCCACAATATTCTGGCCACCTTAAATTTCACAGGCAAACTTCATTCTTCTCTTTACAAGTCTTTTTCATCTTTGTAGTCCCAGTGCTTACCACTTGGCATGATACTTGGCACAAGTTACTGTGTGCTGAACCCCACTTGGGTGATTAAAATCATAAAGTTAGGAAATAATTATTTTTATATTGTTGCTGTTAAGTGCC